>NC_141697.1:710688253-711094895 GCF_964263255.1 Lissotriton vulgaris | reverse complement strand
CGTTGCAATTGGAGCAGCGGTGCTCAAAATGGGCAACTACAGAGAACACATAATGCCACTCCAGGATTTCTTAAAGCACGTATGAACTTCATGTCTGCTCTCTGCAGACAGCGCTGCATGCTGTCACCGACAGCCAGACAAATGAAAATGTTTTTTTCTTGGAACTTCTGAGGAAGCCAATCTGCCATTAAAAATATGGAGCATTTCCTGGAAAGGTTTCACAGGGCAGTTTCTCAGAGAGCGTGCATCATGCCCAGCTGAGATTTGTATAATGCGTACAAGCGTCCTCGGATCATGGCGCCCACAAGTCAGGCTTTACAAAGCCCTGGGATTGAAAAGCTTTCTAGCAGGACTTGGAACCAAAAGTAGCCTTGTCAAAAATGTTCAAACCAGATAGTTCTTTTACTCACCTCTGTTTCTTTTTTACCCATCGATTCTGTCTGTCAATGTTCTCCCTCTCTCTGTGATCTCTCTTCATTACCACTTTCTCTATGTCTGCCTCTTTCTCTCTCTGGCTCCCTGGCTTTGTCGATTCCTCTCCCACTGTGCCTGTTGCACTAAACGGGGTAGGGGGTGTAAAGATGGTGACAGAGATGACAGTAGCTGGCCCAGGCCTTCTAAAATCGGACTTCAAATGCTCCGGTGTGGCAGGGAAATGTCCGATGCAATAACCGTTTCTCTGCGGGGCTTCTTGAGCCCATACCTTTAGTAAGAGAAAAAGTTACCATCCCAAGAATCCAACATGTTTTCTAAAAAGTCGATACTGTGTGAAGGGTTCACATATGACACAAAGCGGTTGTCATCTACGTCAAAGGCTAGGTATAACGATATTTATTTGCTGTCTAATTAAATAAATAACTAATAAATAGAGGTTCAGGTTTGGTACTATTTGAAATTGCTGTTGGCTAATGATCCCAGGTATCTGTGTGTGGTGTAGTTAGCCCCGAATATGGTGCCCCTGATGTGAAACTATCATATAGTGCCACCATCTGGAATTTAGTCAGTCCAGAACTCCACCAAAGGACTATAAACTCATCAAATACGTGTCAACACTCTTTAAATGGCAGTCCCAGCAGAGACGTTTTAAAGCAGGGGACTTGCCCAGGGCACTTGCCCAGGGCTCCCACATTCCAAGGAGCTAGCTGGTAAAGTTCATGGGAAAATCAAAATTCCTGCTACAAAAACTTGCTCATAAAAACACAGCTTCTTTTATAATTTGACAGCGGCCCGTGCTTAACAGAAAATTAGGTACAGATTTACTAAGCATTTGGGACCGGACAAAGCCACAGAAAGTGAGGCAAAGCAGCACACACTTTTTGCAAGGGGATTTAATTTACAACACTTAAAGGGCCTCATTTATGTAAAGTGACGCATCGCTGCGAGAATACAGCGACACGTCACTTTTCATTGCACCCTCCATGCGACACCAATGATGTGTCATATTTACTGTATGACGCATCATGTCGCAATGAGTTACAGATACGTCAGTATTTTTGCTGTAGGTGTAGGCACAAAAATGACTCATTGCTGGAGTGTGTTACAAAAGTGACACAACTCCACCGATGGGTCATTACACATGGACAAGTCCCATGTTAAATGTTCCTGCATCAGTTTTACGCCTGCTGTGAGGCAGGCATAAGATATTGACGCATTTGCGTCCTAAAAGTAGCGCAGTAAAATGTTATAGATTTCACTGTGTCACTTCTACGACCCTTTCTTGCTTTGGAACGCCCCCGCATGCATTATACCTGGTGCAGGTATACTGGGGTGCAGGGGTTTACAAAGTGACGCATCTACCTAGATGCGCCACTTTGTAAATATATGTTTTGTGCTGCAAGAGTGCCCTTTTCTAAGCACAAATAGCACTATGCGCAGCTTTACACTACTGTTGTCAAAGGGACATTACATGGGTGTAACTTGAATGGATTAGCGCAAAGTGCCCATAGTCAGATCTACTAAGATTGTCAGATGGCGCTTTGCTTAAAAAAAAAGAATCCTCCTTGTAGCAGGTGCTAGCTTGAAGATATTTTTTAATTTCTTGAAACATTTAATCCATGCATGTTTGCTGCTCAATACTGCGCGGTGTAGGCTGGGAATATTGAATCCTGATTATCGATGGGGCAGAATATTGATACAACAATATGGAGGGACAAAATATGGATAGTGAAGTTTCTATTAATATTTTTCTATACCTGCTGATATATATATTGCAAAGTCACCCTGTGCCCTGGGCACCCCCAACTTTTTGCTGACTGGTACTGGTGGTAACTGACTCTGACTGACCCTAGGCTCTGCCTAACCATTCCCAGGGCCAGTGCTATGCTGAAAGAGATACATTTAGAATACAGTGAAAACACCTACATACACTAGGGTACACAATGGGGTGGGGTACCACTGTGATTGGCATGACCAACCCTAAAAGGCCCTAGGACATATTAGGGCGGGGGGATTGAAACTGCTTTTCAGTCCCCAGTATATAATAGGGCCTGGCAGTTTAGAGGCCAGCAGCTCTTTCTGCACTTGCATGAGTGCACTGCTGAAGCCTGAGGTCAGTTTAAAAGTGGCTCTGTGTTTCAGGACTGCTTTTAAAAGGTAAATTGTGCTCAAACTCAACTTTGGTGTTTGGGGCACTTAAAAATGGATAACCTACAATGTCTGGGCATATTAGGTACCGCCAGGGTCTCCCCAAGTGTCCCAGAGGTGGGGTATCAGGTATTTATAAGAAAGACCCTTATAAAATGAGTTGTATATGCCCTGGGTTAGTTGAAATTGCACTGTTCACTCCAAACATTGTGATAAAGTGCTGCCCCAAATCGACTTTGGTGCTAGGAACACAGTGAAGGGAGGATCAAATAGGTTTACTTATCTAGAACCCCTAAAGTCTCCCATAGGTGTCCCAGGGGTGCGGGTCCTATAAATATATGCAGAGTACTTATAAAATATGTTTTATGAAGCCCTGGTGCTGGAGAAATGGCCCAAGTCATTTTTCTCATTGCAAATCCCATGTCACATAGGTTAACTTGGCTAGAAGTTTTTAACTGCTAATTCTTGATAGTAGAAGGCTAAACATAACATTCAAAGACTTCCCAGAATTATATTAATAAATCCAACAATATGATATAGTTGTTTTTCTACTAAAATGTACAGACATGAAATTATAAGACTTTCTTGTTTGCTTTTTTAAATTATTTTATTTTTTGAACGGAGGGCACAGAGAGAAAACATCAAGAAAAAGAAGAATAGAATAGAATAATAAAAATACTAATAGATACTGACATTATTAATAGATAAGCATGTTCTACAAAAAAAACCTATTAAATATGTACACATATCTATATACAAGGACCCCCCTTACTTCAATCGAAATATTTCCGGATACGAGAAAAACTTTACATGGACCTTATAGTTCTAGTCTTAGCTAATGCTCAATCCCTTTCATAGATATCTTTCATGAGAGCCATCAATTCAAAGAAGGTAGGAAGTTTAGGCAAGATCCATTCTCTTGTAATACAGAGACGAGTAGCGACTAATACTTTAGATTGAAGCTCCTGATACCACCATCATCATATGCTTTAAATACCAACATAATCTCTTCAGTAGTAAAGACTAAATTAAGTCCCAAGCATTGTCCAGTATATCTAATAACTTTCCCCCAGTAGTCAGACAGCATTGGACAAGTATAAAACATATGTAGAATATCTGCACCTCATTGGCCGCACTTACAACAGCATGTTCTATCTTCCCCAAACCTAACAGATCCCTGTGGTTGTTGTTGCCACTTACTGATTCTCTCAGGAGTGTAATATAACAGGCAAATTGTATGAAATTGTTGCACTTTTAAATTGATAGAATGAGTGGAATTATTTAACGTAGCTTGAGCCATAACTATCTCAGCAAGACCTCTGACCCTCGGTCTGAAGCTCGCTCTTCTCCCCAGTAGCTCCCCTGTCCCCTGCCGCTGTGCTGTGTTCAGAGGCCCACCCAGGTAGGGTTCGAGACTCGGTCCCTGAGATGGTTTTCTCCTCATTGTCTTCATTTTGCCACTGCATTTTGTATTTTATTTAACTGCTGCCTACACTATAATTCTGTCTCTTGTTTCTCCTCATTGTTTTCATTTTGCCACTGCGTTTTGTATTATATTTAACTGCTGCCTACACTGTAATTCTGTCTCTTGTGCCCCTCTCACTGATGCTGTTTCCGTTTTCTTCCTATTCGCTTTTTCCCGTCATCCCAGCCCCTGCTCCCACTTCCTAACTGCTGCACCCCCCCCCCCTACTTAATGGTGGATGCTGCAGAGGAGCGCGAGCTAGACCTGTGACCCTCGGTCTGAGGCTCGCTCTTCTCCTCAGTAGCTCCGCTGTCCCCTGCCGCTGCGCTGTGTTCAGAGGCCCACCCTGGTAGGGTTTCAATCCATTTTCATCCCAGTCGCGCCCCCTCTACCCCCTTCTTGTGTCTGTACCCCCGCTCTCCCGCCGCTGACACTTGCGGCCACACCCCTTTTCCACCCTGTTCCCGCCTCCCAGCTGCTCCTCCCTCCCTCCTCGCCTTAAATGGTGGCCGCGCGCAGCGGGCGCACCGCTGGAGCGCCAAAGGCGCGCCAAAGGCAAGCCCGTCTGCACCGTCCGCGCCTGGACAGCTCCCGAACCCCTGAACCCTGCCATGATGCCAGACTCCAAAACCACGATGCCACCACCTTCCACGCCCTCAACACCGGCCGAAACCACCGCTGCTTCCAGGCCACTCCAAAACGCACCCACGGACCCTTCTCCTGCCACACCTGAAACTTCACGTGCGACAGAACCACCAAACCTCCAAGTACCGAACCCAACCACCTCCGCTGCATACTCCTCAACACCCGCTCTGCACGCAAACACGCTGTCGAGCTCTGGGACCTGCTTGACCCATCCACCCCAGACGTTGCCTTCCTGACCGAGACCTGGTGGAACGACTCCTCGGCACCTGACATCTCCAAAGCCATCCCGGACGGCTACAAAATCTCCTGCAGAGACCGCACCAACGGAATTGGAGGAGGAATAGCCATCATCCACAAGTCCACCCTCCAGGTCCACACCCTCGCTGATGATTCCCTCAACCCCGCCGAACACCTTCACTTCCGGATCCACACCGGCCCCAACACCACCCGCAGAGGAACACTCATCTACAGACCTCTTGGACCCCAGGCCCTCTTCAGCGACTCCATCGCCGACCTCGCCAGCACCCGCGCACTCGCCTCCACGGACTACATCCTCCTCGGGGACCAGAACTTCCACCTCGAGAACAACAACAACGCCAACTCCCCCACCCTGATCGACTACCTCGCCAACCTAGGCTTCCGACAACTCATCACAGAACCCACCCACGCCGCTGGCCACACGCTCGACCCCGTCTTCTCCACAAGCACCCACATCGCCTTCAACCACAACACCGAACTCCACTGGACTGACCACCGATGCATCCACTTCACCTTCAAGAAACCAACCACACACCACTGCACCCAACAACTGCCGCGCCGCTGCTGGAGCAAAGTCACCGAAGACCAGCTGACCTCAACCCTCGCCCAGAATCCACCCACCGACCCCACCGACACAGACAACGCCACCCAAAACCTCAGACATTGGATTGACAACTGCGCCAACACCCTCGCCCCGCTCAAGAAACGCTCCTTCAACCACCCCAGCAAGAAATCCGCTTGGTTCACTGGAGATCTCCAGACCACCAATCATACATGCCGGAAGCTGTGAAGAAATGGCTCCACGACCACACACCATACAGCCACGCAGCCCACAAGGACGCCACCCGCAGACATCACCACCTCATCAGAACAGCCAAGAGATCATCCTTCAAAGCCCAACTGGACAACAACACACACAACAGCAAAGAACTTTTCAGCATTGTGAAGGAACTCTCCAACCCCAGTGCCAGCACCAACGACATCCCGCTCTTGCAAGATTTGTGCGACTCACTGGCCACATTCTTCCATCGCAAGATCGCCGACATCTACGAAAGCTTCACCACCTCATCCACCTCGACCACAACAGACCCCACCCGAACGCCACCTGCACCAACCAGATGACCACCTGGTCCCAAGTCAACAATGACGAGACACGCAAGGTAATTAACTCCATCCCCTCAGGATCTCCGTCAGACCCCTGCCCACACCACGTCTTCAACAAAGCTGACACAACCATCGCACCCCAACTTCGGAAGGTCATCAACATCTCCTTCTACACAGCGACATTACCGGAAAGCTGGAAGCACAACAAAATTAACGCCCTCCTCAAGAAGCCCAAGGCGGACCCCAAAGAACTCAAGAATTTCTGGGACATCTCCCTGCTCCCCTTCCCGGCGAAGGTCATCGAGAAGATCGCAACACACAGCTGGCCCGCCACCTCGAGGACAACAACATCCTAGGCCCATCCGAGTCCGGATTCAGACAAAACCACAGCACCGACACAGCCCTTATCGCCGCCACAGACGACATCAGGCGCCAACTAGACAACGGCAAAACTTCATTCCTTATCCTCCTGGACCTGTCAACCGCCTTTGACACGATCTGCTACCGCACACTAAGAACACGCCTCCAAGAAGCCGGAATCCAGAAGAAAGCCCTGGACTGGACCACGTACTTCCTCTCCGGCAGAACCCAGAGAGTCCGCCTCCCACCCTTCAATCCGCAGCCACCGACATCTTCTGCGGCATACCCCAGGGCTCATCCCTTAGCCCGACCCTGTTCAATGTCTACATGACCCCCCTCGCACAAGTGGCCCACCAGCACAACCTTAACATCATCGCCGACGACACCCAGCTCATCCTCTCCGTCACCAAGGACCCGCACACCGCCAAAACCAACCTCCACGAGGGAATGAAAGCCATCGCCGAGTGGATGAGGAGCAGCCGTCTGAAACCGAACTCAGAAAAGATGGAGGTCCTCATCCTAGGCCCCACCCCATCTGCGTGGGACAACTCCTGGTGGCCGACTGCACTGGGAACAGCTCCAACACCCACGTCCACGCACGCAACCTAGGATTCATCCTCGACTCCTCCCTCTCCATATCAAAGCAGGTCAATGCCATCTCCTCCTGCTACAACATCCTCTGCATGCTTCCCAGGATCTAGAAATGGATCCCGACCAAAACCAGAAGAACGGTGACCCAAGTCCTCGTCAGCAGCAGGCTGGACTACAGCAACGCACTCTATGCAGGAATCCCAGCCAAACACCTGCATTGACTACAACGCATCCAAAACACCTCAGCACGACTGATACTCATTGTCCCCCGCCACAGCCACATCACCCCCACCTTAGAGACCTACACTGGCTCTCCATCAGCAAGAGGATCACCTTCAAGCTTCTCACCCACACACACAAAGCACTCCACAACACCGGACCAGCCTACCTGAACAACAGACTCAACTTCTACACCCCCTCCCGCCAGCTCCGCTCCGCCAGCCTCGCCTGTGCCGCCGTCCCGCGCATCCAACGAACAACCTCCGGCGGCAGATCCTTCTCCTTCCTCGCCTCCAAGACCTGGAACACCCTCCCCACCCATCTACGGCAGAAACGAGACCTGCTCACCTTCAGAAGGCTCCTCAAGACCTGGCTCTTCGAGCAGTAGCAGCAGCCCCCCCCCCACAACCCCCCTCCCTCAGCGCCTTGAGACCCTCACAGGTAAGTAGCGCACTTTACAAGTTCACTGATTGATTGATTGATTAATCAGATGTATCAATAGTTGTACCAAGTGTTTGACTCCATTTTTCAGCTAAATGTCTAGTGTCAGTGCTTCTTAAATGACTAAGCTGTATGTATATGGTGCTTATTTCAGCTTTAAGCTAGAGATTCAGTAGGTACTTTAATCATTCATGAGTGTGGGAGCTGCAACAACTGTTGTTTTAAAAGTAATCTTTAATTTGTAGATATTTATAAAGTAACTGATGTGGAAGGCCATAGGAAGACTACAATGATGAAAAGGTGGAAAAGCCATTATGATCATACAACTGGCCCAATCTTTAAATTCCACATTTTGCCCATCTTTAAGCAATGTGATTGTGGAATATGCTCGGGAGAGATGGATTATCTCATTGTTTAAAATATTCATGCTGTGTGAGATCTTTGACAGTAAGTGAAGAATAATCAAGTATTTCATGCCATATACGAACTACGTCTCTGCTAGTCATTAAATAGACTCTCTTATAATAATTAGGATCATTAATCCTATTATGGAGCATTTGGCTATCTGTACCAAGTGCTAATACAAGACCATAGTGCGGCAACTTTTCATTTAATAGACTCTGTACATGGCTAGTATATTCTGCCCAATAATAAAGCTTAAAATCAGAGAGTTGCAAACCTCCCGACTTATAGGGAAATTTAAGGTAACGTATAGCACGACGTGCTTTCTTGTAGCCCCAAATGAAGCTACTAATAACTCCCTCTAATTTTTTTAAGTAATTCGGGACCCATATAGGGATAGCTCGAAACAAATACAAAAATGTAGGCAAAATTGCCATCTTAATTATATTAGATCTACCAATGATAGTTATAGGAAGATTATTCCAATTCTCAAGTTTTTTTATTAACTGACTGAAGTAGCGTTTCATAGTTAAGTCTCCATATGTGCTCAGCGCTAGTCCTAACCTCGAAGTATGTTGCCACTGTGCAACCACTGATTATAGATGTTGTCCAATTTAAATTGTGAAGTACTTGTATTTTATGCAGATTTGATTTATACCCTGAGATCCAACCAAAAGTTTTTGCTTCTACATGGTTGACACTCAGTGCTATCGCTGGATCAGATGTAAAAACAGCGATATCATCCGCATATGCAATTGCCTTAAGTTGATCATTCCCATTCCTAAACCGTATGATATGAGTATTCTGATTTAATGCTTTGATAAATGGCTCTATATATAAACGCAAATAGCAATGGGGAAAGCGGACCCACGTTCCGGGGTCCGCGTTGTATCATGAATGAAGCTAAATACAAATGACTGTATATAAGTTTAGCCTGTGGGTTGATATACATTGCATGAATCCACTTTAAAAACGGAGATGGTAAACCATTATTACCCAGTATCTTCCATAGCGTATCCCATGCCACCCTGTCAAATGCTTTTTCAGCATCTACCAAGATCATCCCCAAATAACGAGATGTCTTGTAAGCGATATCAGAAGTTGTAATAGCTGTGTTGACATGTGCTGTAGTATCCCTACCTGTTATGAAGCCATGTTGGTGTTCTGACACAAGTCCAGGCATGTAGGGAGCCAAACGGTTAGCCAACACTTTGGCAAAGGTTTTAGCATCAGAATTAATGAGAGATATGGGTGATAAGATCCGCAATTGTTCACAGCCTTCCCTTTTTTAAGAAACAAAATGGTATTAGTCGTATCCCAAGATTTAGGGGCTTCCATATGTTCCCCAATCTGGTGTATAACTGCACACAATAGCGGAAGAATAGAATTTTCAAATGTTTTGTAAAAGTCCATTGGTATAGCGTCATCGCCTGCAGCCTTACCTAAAGGCAAAGCCGATATGGCCGTTATGATTTCTTCTGCAGCAATATCTTGTTGAAGATAATCTGCTGCCACTGAGTTTAGGATTTGAGAGTCTACTAGTTGTAGGTATTTCTCAACTAAAGCGTCATCCACATCATTGGTCTTAGTGTTAAGCTCTGTATGAAATTGAGCAAATTGTTTCAAAATTAATTCCGTAGTCTTAAATATCAAGCCATCTCCACCCCTAATTGAATCAAAGCGCGTTTGAGCTTAATTTACCACAACTGGATAAGCTAAAATCCTCCTAACGTGGTCTCCAAATTCATAATGGTTAGAGCGAGTTTTGTTGTAAGCAGCTGCACTCATCTCTTTAAACTGATGTATCAATAATAACTGTGTATTTATTAAAGAAGAGTATATAAGATCGCTGTTCGAGCCATTAGACATAAGTTCAGTACATTCCAGCAACTCTAACCCCAGATATTTAAATAGGCCCCTATCCTTATAAATCAAATGAGTCTCTAATGCTGCATTTGAAGTATTTTCTCCACTCATTCCCCGCTGTTTAACAGAGCGGTACTGCAGACATTTTCCCCATACGTTTTCAGAAGCTCTCAGCGGGCGCCGCTACTCACGGCAGAGTCAATCCACCATCTTCCTTTTCCTTCAGTGCTTCAAGTTCGAGACTTACTTGTTTGCAAGCCCAGACTCATCCTTCCAGTTGTCTGTCCTGATTGGTCAGAGTTAACTGTATCAGCCAGGCTTCTTTAAAGAGGTGATAAAGTGCCCCTGGGGTTAACCAGCTCTGCCTGTAGGGCAGTGTTCTCTTATACAGGAGTGCCAGAGCAGGGGGAGGTGTTGTAAACAATGGACTTCAAGGGAAGGGGAAGAAACCAGTGTCATTTACAACTCTTTTGAACCTAGCCAGATTCTAGACATAAGGAAGGAATGAATAGATGCAAGGGGGAAAGACTATGGAAATTAGCCATCCTAGGAGTGTGTTTAGCCAGCTCTTTTCTCCCTGCTGGAAAATCAGCCATTATGAATTTGGAAGACTTGGTGCACTCTGGGACAAAGTAGTGCCACAATCTGCAGGAAGTAGTTATACCTTTGGATGGTACCATGACCCCCATTGGTCAGAAGTAACCTCCTGCTTGACCCAGAGCCTCTCAGATCTGCTGCTTGAAACTTAAGAAAGCAAGATGGCCACACTGAGAAGTTTGATGTGCATTTCCTTAGGCTTGCACTCTGAAGATTGCACCTTCTGCACCATCTAGAACTACAGCCCTGTGGACTACCTTGCTGTTAATGAACTAAAGAGTGGACTCCCTGCAAGCTATATGTTAAAAGAGCTCCCCTGGCACATCACCACCAAGACTTCTCAACCTGGAGAACTACCACTGGATTTGCAAGGGTTTTCTCCAATTGGATTGTGGGAACTGAAGTCCTCAAACTTTCACGGACCATCTTGGAGATTCCAGACCCGGTTTGAGACAATGTGGGTCCCTTTGGGGAACTTCAAGAAGAAGTTCAAGAAGTTTGGAGCAACTTTGGAAAAAAGCTCCATAAGTGGACCGACTCAACCTGGTTAGCCAAGCCGCCTGCCTTCAACCGCGAGTCGGCCTGCTGTCCAGGTTTGTCCCACTGAAAACCTTTGTAGGTACTACTTCCATATTTTGACTGGGAGTAGTCAAAATCCAAGGCCGGCGAACCCTCATCGAATCAGCCTGGTGAAGAGCAGCATCGAAGGACCCTGTGAGAAAAAGCTCTGTAAAAGTTTCTAATTCCAAAAGAAGAAAAGGTGACCAGGAGCAACCGCGAAAGCCAAGCCACGTAATGCGGAAAATCTTCTGCTTGAACCTCCCACTTTCAAGAAGGAAAGAACGATGGCCCAATCCTTTTCAGGCAACGCAGTGAGAATCTGGAACTCCCTTCTGCCTAAGCTCCGGACCACCGCCTCCTCCCAGGCCTTCAAAATGGACCTCAAAGTTCTCCTCCTCCAAAGACACCTCCAAAAGTATTTCACGTCCTCTCTATTATCTGAAGGAAGACCTCCCATTACTGAACATTCTATTCTCCATGACTATGGAAGTGCCTTCCCAGTGTGTTCTTGTGGTTGGAGTGTTTGCCATTTATTGCAGTATTATCCTTGTACTTGTGTTTGGTACTCTTTTGTAACATGCACACACCACTTTTCCCTTGTAACACACGGTTTGCTACCTCTCACATTTTGTTTGCCTTTGATACTTGCACAGGTGCCACCATTGCCTATGTAATGCTTGTTCTTGTGCCTGAGTGTCTAGCATATATTGCAATATTATACCTCTAATTGTACTTTGTTTTCTCTTGTAACCTGCACACTTGTCACTTTTTCCTCCTGTGCACTTTTTGCTACCTCATGTATTTTGTTTGCTCACAATTGTCACTTTTACCTCATGTAACTTAACGTCTGCTTTTGTAATCTGTTCACGGGTAATGTTCTCCTCATGTATCAGTTCTGTTCCTATTGTGAAGCGCTTTGACGCCTTCGGGTAAAGTCCGCGCTATATAAAGACGCATAAATACATAAATAAAATAAAACCTTCAACCGCGTATCGGCCTGGATCATTGGTTTGTCTTGCTGGAATGCTCCAGAGGTCGTACTTTCATAAGTTTGACTGGGAGCTCGTCGCAAGGGAATCCGGTGAACCCTCACCGAATCCGGGCCGGCTGCAAGCTTCGAGAGACCCCGGGAAGAAAAGCTCCAGAAAACTTTCGAAGTCAGAAGGTAAAAACTTTGACCAAGACTACTGCAAGGGGTAGCCGCCAGGGGCTCCATCGTGGTCTTTTACCCGGTCTATCTCGACCAGATGTCCCGATAAGGCGCTATAGGTTTATATGTTCTAAATAATGCTAAATATTTGAAAATGTATATCTCCGGTTCCCTACATTGGATTTTTGTCATTTTGGTGTAATTCTAAAGATGCAAATATTTCCTATTTTTAAAGGATGGTGTTGGATTTTTATTGTGCATTGTGTCCTAATTATTTACTGAAGTGGTGTTTTTAAATGCTTTACATACCTGTCTTTGAAGTTAAGCCTGCCTGCGTGCAGTTACGCTACCTAGGGTTGAGCATAGGTATAATTTTCTAAGACCTATTCTGAGCCCTATACTGCATTAGTGGCCTTATTGCCAGTGGCAGATATACATTTGCCCCTACCAATAATCCACTTTTTAACATATATCTTTAACAAATATAAATATGGATATAAATATAATAAACACTTACCCTCCTCTGTAAACTTACCTTTTAATATTTTATCCCTTAATATTGTTGTAGTGATATTCTTTCCCGTCAATATTAGGAATTTAATATTCCAAGCCACAATCTTACAGCAATCATAAAACATGTGAAATTATTTGGAATAGTTTTGGCGCAGGATTTGTTTTAGAAGAATCTGCTTCTAGAACTAATCCTATGCTGGACAGCATGCGCACACCTCTGCATGATGGTGCAAAGGTTGTGCTTGGCACTAGGCAGCCTGTTTGTGCACCAAAGTAGAGAGCAACACCAGCTAATTAAAGGACAATATGCTTCTGCATGCTTTCTCCATTCTGAGCAATGTTATGTTGTACTAAAAAAGAATACATCTGCCCTTTAGTTTGTATGTCCGGCTGGCCATGCCCCAACCCTCGCATTCTTAGGCAATTGGTGGCATTTAAAGTAAAAAATGATCTTTCTGTGTCATTTGTTTCTCATGACTTCACCTTACCCACTGTTACCTTCTCTCTTTATTTTATCTGCTATATGCACATTCATCCTCTGAATGAATGAACAAAATTTATAACGCGCAAACAGTAACCCGAAGGCATCAAGGCGCCTAACAAAACAGATCAGAAAGTAAAATTTGCTACATCGCTACAGGTACGCTTGCGCAAAAAGGTGAGTTCTCAAAGCCCTTTTGAATGCCTGAAAGGTGGGTAGTGATCTTATTTCCAGGGAAGGAGCATTCCACCACTTAGGAGCCAGGGTGGAGAAGGCCCTGCCTCCCCATTTCACTCTCCTGAAACGGGGGGTCGATAGCAGGAGTCTACCGGAGGACCGTAGATTCCTAGTGGGAGAATAGCGGGACAGGGTAGATCCTAGGCCAGTGGGGCTATTTCTTGCCAAAGCCCTGTATGTCATGCATACGGTCTTAAAGTGGATCCGCGCCTCAACAGGGAGCCAATGTAGCAGCTTTCTAGCCGCTGTGGCTGAGGTGCGCCTGGGAAGATCCAGGACGAACCTGGCAGCGGCATTCTGGACTACCTGCAAGCGCTACAGTAGGCTCTTTTTCAAGCCCACATACAGCGCATTGCAGTAGTCCATTCTGGAGCCGATAAGGGCAACAGCTAGCTGTTTCCTTGCCTGAAGGGAAAGGTATTTCCTAATCCTTCTCAGGATATGGATGATGCCCCAGCAGGTAGAGATGGTTCGACTGACCTGCTTGCTCATGTCAAGGACAGGATCTATCATAACCCCCAGATTTTTTGCGGAGGAGGTGGGGGTGGGACAGGCTCCTAGTGAGTCTGGCCACCAGCTGGAAGACTATATTTCCTCTTTCCCTCCGAACACCATCTCCTCTGTCTTCTCTCCATTTAATTTGAGCGAGTTTGTAATTATCCATTTACCGACAGCCTCCATACAGGATCTAAAATTGGAGGCAGTCGGGACGCTGTCGTGGGAGAGAGAGACTAGGATCTGGGTGTCGTCTGCATAGGAAACTATCTCCATCCCATAAGATCTGATGAGCCTGGCAAGTGGGGTCACGTAGATGTTGAATAGGGTCGGACTAAGAGCCAACCCCTGAGGGACCCCACATTGCACAGGAAGGGATGGAGATAGGTGCTCCCCCAGCTTCACTCTTTGTACTCGGTGGGTGGGGAAAGACGTGAGAAGATCCAGGGCTGCTCCACGCATCCCAATCTCCCTCAGCCGAGTTGTTAGTACTGAGGGAGAGAGGGTATCAAATGCCGCAGTCAGATCTAGGAGGATCAGGAGGGTGGTCTGGCCCTCATCCACCCGTGTGCGTATGTTATCCAACACTATGGTGAGGGCTGACTCAGTGCTGTGTTCCCTCCTGAAACCATGTTGGGAGAAGTCGAGACATTCCGAGCTCTCAATGAAGGCGGCAAGGTGCGTATTGAGGTGCGCCTCTAGCATTTTTGCTGGGGCAGGGAGTAGGGAAATGGGCCGGAAGTTTTTTAAGACCGACGGATCCAGGGAGGGCTTTTTTAGAAGAGGTTTTACAACCGCTCTTTTCCATTGAATGGGAAAGACACCATCTCTCATGGCTCTGTTCATGATGTCTACCAGAGGAGGCAGGAGAGTTTCCCTGCATTGATTAAGAATCCTTAGGGGACATACATCCAAAGGAGAGCCTGATTTGGTTTTGTTGAGGAGGCTATCAAGCGTGTCCACGGAGAGAGGGGGAAAGGAGTTTAGGGTTCCCGGGAGGGTTATTTCTACCGGGGCGGGGTCCAAAGGCCCTAAAGTAGGGGGCCCGCTCATGAGCGATTTTTGTAGCTCCAGGGCTGAGTAGATGTCAGATATTTTTGTCTGAAAGAAAGAGGCGATGTTATTACAAAGCTCTTGGGACGCCACTACAGGATTAGGGGTTTGAAGGGTTATAAGTGAATCTACAACCCTAAAGAGCTCTTTAGGGGAAGACAATGAAGTGGTCAGGGTCGTGAAGTGCTCTTGTTTGGCTTTAATAATTTCGGCCTTGTATTTTCTAAGCAAGATCTTATGTGCTTCCTTATCTTTTAGGTTCCATCCTGTATGCCAGAGGCGCTCCTGTCTCCTGACCTCCTGTCTCAGGAGTCTAAGGTGTTCAGAGAACCAAGGGGCCGAGGGCCTTTTCCTGGTACGTCGGCAGAGTTGTAGGGGGGCTAATTCATCTAGAGCTTCCGTCATGGTTCTGTCAAACTGCATTGCAGCTATGGGGGCACTTTCTTCCTGAGAGGGACACCATTTGGATGCCCACCTGGAGAGGGAACTATTTGAGATGTCTTTGTAGTTCCTACGGAGTTTCTGTTTGCTAGGTGCGTTTGGGGGTACAGGTGTACGGAGATAACTAAGTAGGAATGGGACGGCCATATGGTCAGACCATGACAGATGGATAGATTCCTCAATCGATATCCTCTCGTCGTTGGTAAAAATGCCGTCGAGCATATGCCCAGCTCGGTGAGTGGCCCCTTTGACCAGCTGATTAAAGCCGCAGGCTGACATAGTGTCAAGCAGAGAAATGGTATCCTTGTTGTCGGACCTTTCTAATTGGAAATTAAAGTCTCCTAATATAGTGAAGTCTTTTCGGCCGAAAAAGGGTTCAAGGACTTGGAGCAGCTGTTGTCCTAAATTGGTACGAGGGCCTGGGGGGCGGTATACCAAGATACAGTTTAGGAGGGTTCTGTGGCCACTTTTTATGGCAAAGGAAAGGGCCTGAAAACTGTCTTTAGGGTCCGTAATGGCGACGGTGTGACAGTGAAGATGGTCCCTATATAGGATGGCGAGTCCTCCACCCACCCGACCAGGTCTATCATGGCGGGACAGGCAGTAACCTTCTGGTATTGCTTCGATAAGATCCGGACCAGAGGATTCCTTGGCCCAGGTTTCGGTAATGAAGACCATAGAAGGCTTTCTAAGAGAGACAAAATCCCTAAATATGATATTATTTTTGATAAGTGAGCGAGCATTCAGAAGGACACCCCTTTCTGTCTCAGACGAGTTTACCGGAGTAGTAATGAATGACTTGGGTCTAAACCTAGGTAAGGAAGGGGTGGGGCTTACCGCGTTGAGAGTCCCGCAGCCACATGTAAAAGGGCGTAGCAGATCCTCAGGGGAGTAGGTATGCGAGCATGTGCGACTTGAAGGTTTAAATGCGAGCAGAGTCTGAGGGGCATATTTCAGATAGGGGGGTTGGAGGTAGCATGACCAGACGTCCAGCTGTCCAGCCCGTCCTCAGCGTGGACGGGCGCAGATGGGCTGGACTCTGGCGTGACTCCGGCGGGCATCCGGCGCGTCCGCGTCCGCTACGCAGAGTAGGCCCGTCCCCTTTTGCACACAGCTAGAGCGCGTCAGGGTGCAACCACATACAATATGGCCGCTGTCTCGCCCTCACCTCCCCGGGACCAACTCTCACCGTCAACACTCAGCTGAGAGTGGCCCAGGCGGTAGAGGGAGGTAAGAGGAGTCAATTCCTAAGTAAAATGCTTTTTTAAATCAAGCGAGGGAATTTGCACAAATAAGTATTAAAAACAACCTAAAATGCCTTTTTAGTCAAGCGTAGGTCTGCTGGCTATGTAGAGAAAAGACAGAGCGTAAGAACCTCCGGCTTCCGCCTCAGAGGGTGAAGAGTAATGTTCTGCGCGCCAGAAAGAAGCCCCTTTTGTACACAGCTAGAGCGCGTCAGGGCGCAACCACACACAATATGGCCACTGTCCCGCCCTCACCTCCACCGGGACCAACTCTCACCGTCAACACTCAGCTGAGAGTGGCCCAGGCGGTAGAGGGGGGTAAGAGGAGTCAATTCCTAAGTAAAACGCTTTTTTAAATCAAGCGAGGGAATTTGCACAGATAAGTATTAAAAACAACCTAAAATCCTCTCTACCTCAGTTCTGTCTAGAGTACCTCTCCCTCAATATACCCAATATACCTCACTCAACTTAATTTCCCTCTACCTCTCTCATGAACCTCCGTTTCTATATCATTCTCTGTGCCTACTTCTACATATTTTACTTTTGATCCCCTTTCTTTAACTCACTTTCTCGGTACCTCCTCCTTCTCTCTATAACTTACTGCTCTTTTTCAATCTGACGTCCTTGCATTTCTTCTCCATCTACTTTATGCCTTACACAACCTCACGTCTATCTTTACCTCACCTGTTTTCCTCTTCATCTCTACTACCTCATCTCTCTCTACTTCTCTGTAAACCCCTTCTCTACCTAACCATTCAACTTGCCCCATATTTAATTTCTCTCTCTACCTCACATCTCCATCACTACCTCACCTACTTCTACCTTATTGTTGTCTCTCACTGTTTAGCCTCTAAATTGACATCATTAGTTCACTACTCATCTCTCTACCTTGCTTTTCTCTTGTCTGCCTCTGTTCCTTGTTCCTTCACTTCACCAAATATCATACTCCTTTCTGGTGTCCTATATTTCTCTAACACCAGTCCTTTTTCTCCATAATCAACTGATCTCTCTCTCTCTCTCTCTCTCTTTTTTTCACACAAGCAAACTAATCCCCTCTAAATAAACTATCCCACTTAACCTCTTCTTTAGAGATCTATCTACATCACTATCTCTTTCTTTCACAACTCCTTACCTCTGTGTTAACATAACCCTTCTTTCCTCATTTAATGTATATCTCTTAACATCTTCTTTTTGCTCTACACCACATTTCTCTTTCTACCCTTGAACCCTTTCTTTAACTGTCTCTCTTTTCCTCACTACTCTTTTTATCTGGCCTGTTTTTCTACAATTCTTCTCATTTTCTCTCTCTCTACCTTGTATCATATTTGAACCTCCTCAAGTTCATGTGTTTCTACCCCTTGTTTCATCTTGCTCTCTCTAATTCACCATTTTTCTTTATTACTTCTCTATTTCTCTCTATCTACCTTCCCACTTAGAGTATTGTACTTCTCTGCCTCTCTTCACACATCCATCTGCTTAAATCTGTCTCTCTCTACATGCCTACCGCACTCAAAAACTATTTATATTTCTCTACCTCTCTTTCTATAGATGCATCTTCCTATTTCTACTTCTCTTTCTCTTTCCTTCTAGCCACTTCAACTTTCTCTATGTAATCTCTCACTAACTAATGTTGTTTTTCTACATCACCTATATCTCTACGCACTTATCCTTTTATTTCACATTTCTCCCTATATAGATCTTTTTAAACCCCTGTTCTACACCTGAATCTTGCCCCATTCCATTTGTTTTACTCAGCAGGGTCACAGGCATCAGTTTAGCCAGATAAGTGCACGTATAAATAGAAGAAATGTGACAGGGCATGGAAAGGGGAATCAGGAGAACGTTTTTAGTTATTAGACTTTAACCAATGGAATGATGAGCATTCTCATACCAGTGGCTCATTTTTCGCTCTTGCACAAAAGAACACCAGTAGTGGGGAAGTTATATTTGTGATTACAAATACTCTGCAACTAAAGCTACAATTTCAATTGCTATGTGTTTATGTCTAATTTTAATATCATTCACTAGCCCTCTCGATATCTAACAAGTCACCAATAGTATGCTTTTCCTACAATGGGAGGAACACGCTTACTAGCACTGAATTTCACATAAAACGTTGTTCTTCCAAGTAGAAAAGACTACATCCAATGTAAAAAATAATGGATTTATGCAGGATTGTTCAAGCTTTCATTTAATACTATTTGGCTTTCAGACAGGTGGTAACCTGAAATTTCAGTTTATTTTTGAATGAGAATGGTTTCTGAAGGTTTACTTTTTAATTCAACATGGTTTTGAATCACTCGGACTTGAATGAGCAGAAGGGAAGTAATACATTTAAAGTTCTTCCACAAAATGAAAACAGAAGAGGTATTCCAAGTAACAAAGATTAGAGATGTGTAGGCTTCTCATAACAAATAGTTAAGCTAACAACCATCATAGGGCACTCGTGTCTCAAAATGTTCTAGCAGATCTATTAGCCATATGATATAGAATGATCGGGTTGTTACCAGAACTCCCTGAAGAGAAACAGCCTTCACAACGTGGCATTTACCATGCATGTTTTTTACCATGCATATGACTTTACAACAAAATGGTAAGTACATTCGGGTCATCTGTCAAGCGGAGGCCCAGAAATAGGGGGGTGGAGGGGTCTCAAAACGCTTTTTCTCCATGTTAATTTCCATGGGAAACTTTAGACATGGCTACAGCCCAAACTGCTGAACAGAATTACAGCAAAAAGGTAGGTGTTGGTCCAGAAAGCACTATTTTTTCTAAATGGTGTAAATCCATTCAGCAGTTCCTGAGAAATTTAATGATTTCTCATATATATAACTGGGGCCGCGGTGGATCCACAAGCCCTCCTGATCTCGTGTCTGAGATCTGATTAGCTGCCAACACTTCAAACTAGGAAGTGTTGGCAGCCATCTTTTGACTTGGTTAAACCTAATCTCTAGCAAAAACATTAAAAAAGGAAAAGAGAACAGGAAAGAAATACCCTGACTCCCTTGGCCTGTAGAGGGGGTCCCACAGGGACCCCCAGGGCCAAGAAAATCATTTGTTTGTGATAATCTTCGGCAGGACTCACATTGGATCCGCGAGAACCATTGAAATAAAAAAAATTGAAGAACGGGTTGCCGAGTTGTTTCAATTAAACCCTTGGGTGTGCCAGGTCCCATTCGCAATAAATAAGAATAATGGGGGGCCTCCGCATGGGCCCCCTGCAGCCCCGAGGACTACCACCTCCCTGGGCTTATATGTAAATTAAAATGCATGGGGGGGCCCTAGCCCCACACACAGCCCCTGGGTCCACAACTTCCCCGAGGCTGAATCTCTGAAATGCGGGGCAAGTCCTTTACAACTCTTTTGAACCCAGACAGATGCTAGGCTTAAGGAAGGAATGAGCAGATGCAAGGGGAAGAGACTAACAGCCAGATTCATGAAGCTAAATTGCGATCGCAATAGCTGCGAAAAAGCTATTGCGATCGCAATTTGAAAAAAAGGTATTCAAGATAAAAATTAGCGAGTTCGCTAAGACATAATTGCGAATTCGCAATATAATTAGCAGAATCCCGGTAGTAGCCCAATAGCGAATCAGGAAATGCGAGAAACCACGGATTCTGCGAATAAATATGCGAAATCGCAATAAAATCGCAATAAAATCGCAATCGCTATTCAAGAAATATCACAATTAGCGAAAAACCCGAAAATCGCTTATAGCGAGGCTCAATTTAAGGAGAACCCAAACCAGGTGGTAACCATCAAAGTAAAAAAAAGAATATTTAAAAAAAGTTTCCCAATCAGCAACTGGTGCTGGCCTGACCAAACACACTTAAGGAGATGCAGCTGCAGCATTAGGACTCTCACAACGCCAGGACTCTACATGGTGGTCAGGCGGCGAAGGCTACAGCGAGCTGCACGGAACAGACGTAGGATCCAGGAGAGGATATTCCGCCAGCGGGTCACCCTGCTGGGCCAAACCAGAGAGCAAATATATGCTAAGTACCGCCTGAATGGGCCAATGATCATCAAGCTAATCCAGGACCTGGACCCCCTGATGCAGCACCCAACAAGGCGGACCAATGCTGTGCCCACACATGTCCAGGTATTGTGCAGCCTGCACCTTCTGGCCTCTGGAAGCTTCCAGGGGATAGTTGCCTCTGCTGGGGGGATATCCCAGCCCACCATGTCCCGCTGCCTAAGGAGTTTCCTAGATGCAATGCTGACCCAGCTACACCACCACATAAAATTTCCCACCAGCCAACAGGACTTGGATGAGACCAAGCATCAATTCTACAATGTTGCGCAATTTCCACATGTGATAGGATGCATTGACTGTACCCACATCCACATCTGCCCACCAGCACAAACGGAATACATGTACCGCAACCGCAAGCCCTACTACTCCCTCAACATCCAGATGGAGTGCAATGCTAAGACATAAATCACGGACATAGTGGCACAGTACCCGGGGAGCACACATGAATCCTTCATATTCCGGCACTGCGGCCTCCACACACGACTGGCCAGGGGAGACTTTGGTGAAGGACACCTACTTGGTAAGTACACTTGCCCCACAATGTTACACTGTGATGAAGTAGATGCACTGCACATGCACTCACCCTCTGCTCCTCTCATTCAGGTGACAGTGGCTACGCTCTCCGTGAATACCTCCTCATGCCATACCTCAACTCTGCTACACCACAGCAATGGCATTACAATGTAGCACACATACGCACAAGGAATTGCATTGAGAGGACATTTGGGCTACTGAAGAGCAGATTCTGCATACTTCACAAGACTGGTGGGGCCATGTACTACAAACCTGATGTCTGCTGCCGCATTGTGGCTGTGTGTGCAATACTACACAACATTGCTACCAAGCGCCGGATTCCTGTAGAGATATCTGGCAGTGAGTCGGAAGGGGACGACCGGCCACCTGCACATGCGCGTCATGCACGCGGGGAACATCCTGCTGAAGGACACAGACGGCGCAACCACATCCCAATGAACTGTTTCTAGTGCACCCACTCCCCTCACCCAACACTTCACAAATGCATGACAATGGAAATAATGACAGGAGTCCGATGTTCAATGCTTGAATAAATATTATTGTTGATTGCACAATAATAAGGAATAATTGTTATGAATTACATGTGAGGAGTATTGCGCCATACTGCTCAATGTTTTAAACACGACATGCTTATGTCAGCAGCATGTCCCTGCCCATGGATTGAAATTTCATGGGCGCCTCCGGCGCGAGGCACCCAGTCGCCTCTCAGGCTCCTCCTCCGGCAGGGCACGTGATCCCGCACTGGGCCTGCTTCTGCGGCGTAGAACACCGACCTGTGTCGCAGATAGGCTGCTGACACTCTATGTCCCCTCGTTTGTGTCATCCCCTCCAGCATTGGCTAGTCCAGTTGGTTGTAGAGTCTGGACAGCACTGGTCACCTGCTCACGTTCACGTGCCACGTCCTCGCAGCATTGTACCATCTGCATCTGCATTGCCAGAGACCTACTGGACAGCTGGGAGGTGGCATTTCCTATCACGTAATTGGAATGCGTGTAGGCCGAGAGGCGTGTGAGTAGCTGGCGGTGGCGGCGGCGGGTGATGTTGCGCTGACTGATGATGGCTGCAGTGTTTGCCTCCATGGCAGTGGTCATCCGGTCAATTCGATCAGACACATTGGCAACATTCCTGCCTATGTTGTGCAGCTGCAGTTGTATAGCACCTTGGTGTTGTGCCTGCAATTGGTGCACGCGCAGCATACGGCGCTCAATACTGAGCCCTGGCACACGCACAGCCATCACCCTCCAGCCGGTGCGTGGTGTACTCTGCTGTGGCTCCCTGACATGCCTGCTATGCTGGCTGGGCACAGTGGGTGTGCGCTGTGTCGCAGGTCTAGCAGCACCTGATGGTGCCACTGGAATGGGTCTTACAGCTGGCAATGGTGCTGTGCCTGATGTAGCTGGCGTTGCTGGTGGTGGTATGCATGATGGCACTGGTGCTTGGCCAGATGGAGCTGGTTGTGTGGATGTTAGCTCCACCTCACCCTCAGGCTCATCTGGTGCGTCATCTATCTGCAGCCTCTCGCTGTCACTGCTGGTGTTATCTACGCCACCTGTGATGGAAAGTGGACGTAGATTAAATGTATGTATCTTTGACATGTGCAGTTGCTACATGCATGCTGGCTACCATTCCCTGACTGGCTGTTGTATTGAGTACATTGGGACATGTCTGGCTGCATTGGAGTTTTTGTACATTGTGGGCAGACTACATGTCCCACAATGCAATAGGGCATGTTCTGATGTGCATGGGCTGCATGACTGGGGTTGATTATAGGAGGCTATAGGGTCATGGCCATTGTTAGGGGACAGGGTCGCAGTCGCATGCCACTTACCTTGGCTGTCTTGGGTGGGTCGGGATGAGTCCAGAGGGATAAACCCAACACATGCTTCACGCTGCAGTGTGTCCTCCACACGATCCTCCAAGGGGGTGTTGGGAGGGACTGTTGGCTTTCCCCCTCCAGTTGCCAGGCTCTCACCCAGCCTCTCAGCCACCCTCTACTTGGCACGACCTCGAAGGTCATACCACCTCTTTTTGAGGTTGTCTATGGACCTCTGTGTTACTCCCACTGCGTTAACTCTGGCGCGGATGCGCAGCCACAGTCGCCGTTGCTCGGCCTCAGGCACCCTCTTGGAGTCCCTGCCGAAAAGTTTGTTGTGGTCTTGGCAGACTCCATCGATTAGATGCTCCAGCTCCTGCTCTGAGAATTTTATCTTGCGCTTGCGCTCGGTGTCACTGGGCCCTGCTGCTGCATCCTGTGGCATAGCTGCAGTCTGCAATATCCAAAATATCCAAGTCTGGAGATGTTTTGAGAGGAGCTCTGAGTGGTGCTGCTTCAATCTCTGCCTCAGAGTTCTCAATGGGGGAGGGAACTGCCTGCTTCCTGGTTGTGATGACATCACTATGCTCGAAATGCGACTTCCCGTTTTTTGCGATCTCGCTATTAGCGAGATTGCAATTTGCGATCTCGCTAATTGCGAGATCACTATTCCTACAGGGAAATGGACGGATTTAGCGATTTTTCTGCGATTTTGAACAATCGCTATCGCCTTTTGCGTCCGGTTGCGATTCGCTTTATTTTCTCGCAGTTTTTGATTAATACCATTCTGCCAATTCTAAATTGCGATTCGGTATTAATCGCTATTTAGAATTCGCAGATTTCGGTTTTTATGAATCTGGCAGTAAGGAGATTAGCCATCCATGGGGTGTGTTTAGCCAGCTCTTCTCTCTCTGCTGGAAAATCAGCCATTATGAATTTGGAAGACTTGGTGCTCTTCGGGACAAAATTGTGCCACACTCTGCAGGAAGTAGTAATACCTTTGGGTGGTGCCCTGCACCTCATTGGATGAAAGTGACCTCCTGCTTGATCCAGAGAAATTGGAATAAATATCTGAGAAGGGCAGAGCCTTTCCGATCTGCTGCTTGAAACTTAAGAAAGCAATGCGGGCCCTGCTGAGAAGTTTGACTTGTATTTGCTAAGGTTCGCACTCTGAAGATTGCACTTTCTGCACCAGAAAAGAACTACAGCCCTGTGAACTATTTTTGCTGTAAAAGAACTAAAGAGTGGACTCCCTGGAAGCTACAGTTTAACAGAGCTCACCTGGAACTTCACCACCAAGAATCCTCAACATGGAGAACTACCAGTGAATTTTGTAAGGGTTTTGTCCAAATGGATTGTGGGAACTGAAGTCCTCAACTTTCAAGGACCATATTGGAGATACCAGACCCTTTGAGTGAATTTGAGACACTTTGGGACCCTTTGGGGAACTTCAAGAAGAAGTTCCAGAAGTTTGGAGAACTTTGGAGCAACTTTGTAAAAAAGCTCCTTAAGTGGACCGACACACCTTGTGAGCCATGCCGCCTGCCTTCAACCATGAGTTGGCCTGCCGTCTAGGTTTGTCCTGCTGAAAACCTCTGAGGTTCGACTTACAGAGTTTGACCAGGAGTAGTCAAAATCCGATGCTGGCGAACCCTCACTGAATCCAGCCTGGTGAAGAGCATCGAGGCACCCTGAGAGAACAATCCACTTTCCAACATATATCTTTAACAAACGTAAATGTGGTTTTAAAAATAATAAATCCCTACCCTCCACTGTGAACTTACCTTTTAATATTTTATCCCTAAATATTTTTGTAGTGATATTCCGTCCCGTTGATATTCAGAATTTGATATTCCCAGACACAATCTTACAGCACCTCCCAGGGGCATTGAATATTTAAATACGGGGTCCGTTGCAGACCCCCGGCCCCGGGGACCACCACCTATGCAATGGAGGATGTCAGTGATTTCATCAGTGATGTCACTGACCATGTCATGAATGATGTAATATGTGATATCATCAACAGTGCATTGTAGGGGCACAAGTTATAGTTAGCTTAACTAACTATAACAGCCAAATTTCTCTGTTTTTGTATGAGTGAAATGTCTAACTAACTATAACATCCCTGAAACCTGTGTTTTTACAGTGAATTTCTAAGGTTTTTTAAATGTTAATTTCTAACTATAACGTCTCTGAAACCTGTAGTTTTTTTCAGTGAATTTCAAAGGTTTTTTTAAATGCTAATTACTAACTATGCGGAAAGAGGAAGAATACTGCAGAAAGAAGCACGATAAATACAGAAAGAAGCAACAAAAGTCCATAAAGACGAAGAAAGGTGCAGAAAGAAGCAAGAGATGTGAACAAAAGAACCATCAGAGGAGCAGAAAGAGGCCTTGTTGCAAAGTCATCCTGTGTCCCCAACTTTTTGCTGACGGGTACTGGTGGTAACTGACTCTGACTTACCAGGCCTAGATCCAATGCTATACTAAAAGACACTTAGAAAACAGTGAAAACACCTACATACACTAGGGAGCACAAAGCGTTGGGGTACCTCTGTGATTGGCATGACCTCCTTTGTAAGGCCCTAGTACATAATAGGGCAGGGGGGATTAAAACTACCTGTAAGTCAGAGGTGCAGAAAGGTGCTTCTTCAAGTAGTAGTCACGTTTGCGAGTGGTGGAGAAAGGGTGCTTGGCCTGAGTTTAACACATGTTATAGTTAGCTGGACATTTCACTCATACAAAACCATTGAAATTCCCCCGTTATAGTTAGTTCAGCTAACTATAACTTGCGCGCCCGCAATTTACTGCTGATGACGTCACATATTACATCACTCATGACATGGGCAGTGTCATCACTCATGGCATTACTGATGACATCTCAAATGACATCACTGATGACATCATCCAGTGAGTGTGTGTCTTTCTGAAAAATAAATATTTTTATATATGTATATCTAAATGTCGATGGAAGAATAAATGGGTAAATAAGTGTCTAAATGGATGTTTTTTTTTTTTAAATAATTGCATAACTGACTTATTAAGTGTATCTTAGTGAATACATGTATTAGCGAGTAATGTTTCAATATGTAAATATCTGTATCAGTGTCTCTTTTTGAATATAAGTGGCTGCATGAGTTGGTGAGTAGCTACATGAGTGTCTATATGGGTTAATAGTTTGTTTTTTGAGTATCAGTATGAGTGTCTGTATGGTTTGGTGGGGGTATTACTTACCGCATAGATGCATGAATGAGTGACTCACTGTTTGTATGTGTTTTGAAGACAGCATGTGTGCAGGACTGTATGGGTGGATGTGTGTGTATGGGTGTGTTAGTGAATGAATGACTGTCTCAATAGTATATTTATAAGTAACTATATATGTTTTAAACTAGTATATGTGAGTATTGATGTATATAAGTGAATATATGTGAGAGTGAGAGATTGGGAGAGCTCCTGTATAAATAAGTATGTGTTTCTATAAGTGATTGTTTAAGAGAGGAAGTATGCGTACGTTTCTGTAGAAGTAAGTGTAGTGGTGTGTGTATAGTCGTATATGCAAGTAAATGGATGAGTTGCATGTGTGAGTATGTGTGTGAGAAACTCTATGGATGAGTGTCGGTGTGTAACAGGATGTATAGGTGTATGAGTACATATATGAGTGACTATATAGAACTGTTGATAAATGAGTGGATGTGTATGTAGATGTTGGAATTACTGAATAGGTTGTTGTAACTAAGTATGGGCGAATTTTGCGAATCAGCGGTTCGCGAATTCGTGCGAAATCGCAAAAAAACCTGCAAATTAGCGAATTTCCCCGCGAAATCGCGTTTTTTTTTGCGATTCTGCACCATACTTAACTGGAGTACTTTCTACTGGCTAATCAGTAAGTGCTACCTCGTTGATTAAATGTACAGTGCTTTTCCTGCACTACAGCTGCGTAGGGCCAGGAGAGTTGCCTCCAGTGACCATGTGAGTGTAACTTTGCCATCGCACCGAATGGCGCCGGAGTCCCTCGAGTGAGCTATCCATCATAGTGTATAAAGGGCGGGAAGACGGTGCACACCGCTAGTGTGTGTGTGGGGGAACGAGGGGGGCTTCTTTGCGAGTTCACATGCCTCTTGTGTGTATAAAAGGTCAGGCACCGATCAGCGCGCAGATGGGGAGAAAGAAGCTACTGGTTACAGGAACTACACAGGGATTGCACTCGTGAAAGTCAAGGATGTAAAGGCCTCCATCAAGCATCATAGCTAATTTTCGACTGTAGATATGGGGAGAAGCACACCTGCCCGGCCTCGACAAAGCTCACAATTTTTTGGGGCTGATTAACTTTGCCATCGCGCTGAAGGGTGCCGGGGTCCCTCGAGTGAGCTGTCCATCATAGTGGAAAAAGGGCGGGAAGACGGTGCACACCGCTAGTGTGTGTGGGGGGGCAAACAGGGGGGGCTTCTTTGCGAGTTCACATGCCTCTTGTGTGTATAAAAGGTCAGGCAATGATCAGCGCGCAGATGGGGAGAAAGAAGCTACTGGTTACAGGAACTACACAGGGATTGCACTCGTGAAAGTCAAGGATGCAAAGGCCTCCATCAAGCATCATAGCTAATTTTCGACTGTAAATATGGGGAGAAAGCACACCTGCCCGGCCTCGACAAAGCTCACAATTTTTGGGGGCTGATTAACTTTGCCATCGCGCTGAAGGGTGCCGGGGTCCCTCGAGGGAGCTGTCCATCATAGTGGGTAAAGGGCGGGAAGACAGTGCACACTGCTAGTGTGTGTGGGGGGCAAACAGGAGGCTTCTTTGCAAGTTCACATACCTCTTGTGTGTATAAAAGGTCAGGCACCGATCAGAGCAGCAGATGGGGAGAAAGAAGCTCCTGGTCACAGGAACTGCACGGGGATTGCACTTGTGAAAGTCAAGGATGTAAAGGCCTCCATCATGCATCATAGCTAATTTTCGACTGTAGATATGGGGAGAAAGCACACCTGCCAGCCTTGACAAAGCGCACAATTTTTTGGGGCCGATTAACTTTGCCATCGTGCCGGAGGGCGCAAGGGTCCCTCGAGTGAGCTGTCCATCATAGTGGGTAAAGGGCGGGAAGACGGTGCACACCGCTAGTGTGTGTGGGGGGGGCAAATGGGGGGGCTTATTTGTGAGTTCACATGCCTCTTGTGTGTATAAAAGGTCAGGCACCGATCAGAGCAGCAGATGGGGAGAAAGAAGCTCCTGGTCACAGGAACTGCACGGGGATTGCACTTGTGAAAGTCAAGGATGCAAAGGCCTCCATCAAGCATCATAGCTAATTTTCGACGGTAGATATGGGGAGAAAGCACACCTGTCCAGCCTTGACAAAGTGCACGCTTTTTTGGGGCTGATTACCTTAGCCATCGCGCCGAAAGGCGCCGGGGTTCCTTGCGTGTGCTGTCCATCATAGTGTGTAAAGGGCAGAAAAACGGTGCACACCGCTAATGTGTGGAGGGGGCAAACGGGGGGGGGGTTCTTTGCGAGTTCACATGCCTCTTGTGTGTATAAAAGGTAAGGCACCGATCAGAGCAGCAGATGGGGAGAAAGAAGCTCCTGGTCACAGGAACTGCAGGGAGATTGCACTCGTGAAAGTCAAGGATGCAAAGGCCTCCACCAAGCATCATAGCTAATTTTGGACAGTAGATATGGGAAGAAAGCACACCTGCCCAGCCTCAACAAATTGCATGATTTTTTGGGGCTGAATAACTTTGCCATCAAACCGAAGGGCGCCGGGGTCCCTCGAGTGAGCTGTCCATCATAGTGTGTAAAGGGCGGGAAGACGGTGCACACCGCTAGTGTGTGGGGGGCAAACGGGTTGGCTTCTTTGCGAGTTCACATGCCTCTTGTATGTATAAAAGGTAAGGCACCGATCAGAGCAGGAGATGGGGAGAAAGAAGCTCCTGGTCACAGGAAGTGCACGGGGATTGCACTCGTGAAAGACAAGGATGCAAAGGCTTCCATCAAGCATCATAGCTAATTTTCGACTGTAGATATGGGGAGAAAGCACACCTGCCCAGCCTCGACAAAGCGCAAAATTTTTTGGGGATGATTAAGGAGTTACTGAATTTGACCTTCAACTCGGGCACCTGCTTTATCTATATCTGTAAGTGCTTCCTGTTCCCGGAGCCTCGTTGTCTACTTTTAACTATTCTCTGACCCTGCTTCGAGGGTCAGAGCAGGGTCAGAGAATAGTTGCAAGTAGGCAAGGAGGCGCCGCTCAGAAAGCACTTACAGGGTTACAGCAGGTGCCCAAGTTGAAGTTAATTTCTATGTAACCATTTTGTAAATGGTTACAAAGAAATTAGCTTCAACTTGGGCACCTGCTGTAACGCTGTAAGTGCTTCCTGAGCAAAATTCGTCCAGCTCGCGAATTCGCTGATTTTGCCGCTATTTTGCGCAATTCGTGGATTGCAAAATCGCGGAAAATCCGCAAATTCCATGAGCGGAACGAATTTTCCGCCCATACTTAGTTGTAACTTGTATTGGTATCTCCATTTTTTTGAAAATTTTAGTTTCTATCTTTGAATGTGTGTATCAATGTTATATTATGGTGAGAGGAGGTCTGCCACTCTTTCACAAGGATGATGTCATCAGTGATGTCATCAGTGATGTCATTTGAGATGTCATCAGTGATGTCATGAGTGACGTCACTGACCATGTCATGGGTGATGTAATATGTGACGTCATCAGCAGTGCATTGCGGGCGCGCGAGTTATAGTTAGCTGAACTAACTGTAAGGGCGGAATTTCAATGGTTTTGTATGAGTGAAATGTCCAGCTAACTATAACATGTGTGAAACCTATGGTTTTTTCAGTGAATTTCTAAGGTTTTTTAAATGCTAATTCCTAACTATAACGTGGCTGAAACCTATGGGTTTTTCAATGAATTTCTAAGTTTTTTTAAATGCTGATTCCTAACTGTAACGTGGCTGAAACCTATGTTTTTTTCAGTGAATCTCAAAGGTTTTGTAAATGATAATTTTTAAATGTATTATTTGTTATATTTTTATACTGATTTACTACATTGTTTTAAACTATTTATTTTTAGATATTTTATTTTTTAAATGACATTACATATTTTTTATATAATTGAAAAAAAATGTTTTTAAAAATATTGAAATTGTAATATATATATTTAAAAAAAATATTTTTTCATTTATATATATTTTATGTAGCAGGCAATAATATCCTATGGAAGGAAATTCAAGTTACTGTAAGTACGGTCAGAATTACTTTTCAGGATCAGTAGTGGGCTGAAAGATGCAGCACTGAGGTCTCTCCTGATAACAGGTGAGTAAATCGGAATTCATAGTTCGACTGATTTTAGAGGAATTTTTTAAAGATCCAAAACTCCACACTTGAAAGAATTTCCAAGTGAAACCAATCAATGTTAGCCTATAGAAGGAAATTCAAGTTACTGTAAGTATGGTTAGAATTACTTTTCAGGATCAGTAGTAGAATGAAAGATACAGCACTAAGGTCTCTCCTGATAACAAGTGAGTAAATCGGAATTCGTAGTTCGACAGGTTTTAGAGGAATTTTTTAAAGATCCAAAACTCCACACTTGAAAGAATTTCCAAGCGAAACCAATCAATGTTAGCCTATGGAAGGAGATTCAAGTTACTGTAAGTATGGTTAGAATTACTTTTCAGGATCAGTAGTGGGCTGAAAGATGCAGCGGTGAGGGCACTCCTGATAACAGGTGAGTACATCGGAATTCGTAGTTCAGCTGATTTTAGAGGAATTTTGAAAGCTCCAAAACTTCACACTTAGAAGAATTTCCAAGTAAAACCAGTCAAAGTTAGCCTATGGAAGGAAATTCAAGTTACTGTAAGTACGGTTAGAATTACTTTTCAAGATCAGTAGTGGGCTGAAAAATGCAGCACTGAGGTCTCTCCTGATAACAGGTGAGTAAATGGGAATTCATAGTTCGGCTGATTTTAGAGGAATATTTGTACATTTAAAAAATAGACACTTAAAAACTTTTCTGGTGAAAACTACACAATAGATTCCTATGGAAGGAAATACAAGTTACTGGAAAGTACGCTTAGATTTACTTTTCAGGGTCCGTACTGGGCTCAAAGATGCAGCACTGAGATCTCTTGTGATAACAGGTGAGTAAATTGGAATTCGTAGTTCGGCTGATTTTAGAGGAATATTTTGCTCAATAATGAAGGAAGGGGGCGGGGTCTGATGTGACATGTGTGCAAACACGCCCCGTGGCGTGGTTTAAGTTGGGAATTAATTCCTCTTCAATCCTAAGGTCCCCTGTGGGCCAACTAGCCCACCAGGTACCCCCTTTTTACAACACTCTGCAACGCAGCTCAGTTGCGCTTACTGGAGGTACCTGGTGGGCTAGTTGGCACCCAGGGGACCTCTGGATTGAAGAGGAATTAATTCCCCAACTTAAAACACGCCACAGGGCATGTTTGCACACATATCACCTCAAGCCCCGCCTCTACCTTCACCACTGTGCAAACGCACCCCGTAGCGCGTTCTAAGTTAGGGGATTAAGTCCCCTTGCATACTGAGGGTCCCTGGGGCCAACTAGCCCACCAGGAGCCTCCAGTATGCGCCAGGAGGCTGCTTTGCAGAGAGGTGTAAAAAGGAGAGTGGCCTCATTACATCTCTCTGCAACACACCCCCCTGGTGCATTTTCAGAGTGGGAACTAAATTCCCTTGAATACTGGGGGTCCCTGGGAGCCAACTAGCCCACCAGGAACCTCCAGTATGCACCAGAGGGCTGTGTTGCAGAGAGGTGTAAAAAGGGGCATGGCCTCATTACACCTCTCTGCAACGCAGCACCCTGGCTCGTTTCCAGAGGGGTAACTAAATCCACTTGAATACTGGGGGTCCCTGGGGGCCAATTAGCCCACCAGGAACCTCCAGTATGCACCAGGGGGCTGCGTTGCAGAGAGGTGTAAAAAGGGGCGTGGCCTCATTACATCTCTCTGCAAGTAGCCCTCTGGCGCATACTGGATGTTCCTGGTGGGCTAGTTGGCCCCCAGGGACCCCCAGTATTCAAGGATAATTACTTCCCCTTCTGCAAACATGCCAGGGGGCGTGTTTTCAGAGAGGTGCAATGAGGGGGCGTGGCCTCCTCCCCATCTGTTTTTTTTATTTACTTTTAAGAAGGGGGCTGCGTAGACTCCTTATTTTTCCTTTTTTTTGGCCCTGGGAGCCCCAACCCCCTGGGCCTGCCCCCAAATTTTTACATTTTTTAAACATTTTTAGGAAGGGGGCCGTGTGGCACCCCTCCCAAGACTTTTTTCAGCCCCGGGGACCCCATCCCCCGAGGCATGGCCTTTTTAAAAAAAAAAAATCTCTTTTGGAGGGGGGCAGCCTTGCACCCCTCCTGTGGCCTCTTATGGCCCTGGGGACCCCATCCCCCGGGGCTGTTTTAAAATAATTCATTTTATTTATTTATTTTTTGGAGGGGGGCCGCGTGGCCCCCTCCCGGGCCACTACTAGCCCCGGGGACCCCATCCCCCGGGGCTGGCCCTCCTCGTTGGGGACCAAGGGGGGTCACCAAGCCCCCACGGTCCCTGCCCGCTCCCCGCCTCCTGCGGGAGCCAGCATTGCTTTTCTACATGGGGAGCAACTAACATGCTGCTCCCCAAGTAGAAAAGCAATCAGCTTTGGTTTTTGGAAGAGAGAGCAGGTTTCCTGCTCTCTCTTCCAAAAACCAAAACAGTTTGCTATGGTAGGGCGGAAGCCGCGAGGCTCCCGCCCTACCATAGCAAACTACAGTGTCTCGGGGGTAGGCACCCAGGGACATTCCAGGATCCGGCCCTGGGGGGTAGCGGTCCCCAGGGCCACCACAAGGCTCCAGGGGGGGTCCGTGTGGACCCCATCCCAACATTTAAAAGCCCTGGCGGTGGTGGTCCACGGGGTGTGTGGGGGGGCTTGAGCCCCCCACACATGTTTTTTCAATTTATTTAAGAATCCCCGGGGGTGGTGGTCCCTGGGGCTGCAGGGGGGCCATGAGCCCCCATGCATAATTTTAACACCCCGCGGGTGGCGGTCCCCAGGGGTGGAGGGCCCCTCTGGTCACCCAATATTATAAAAATAAAGAAGCCCCGGGGGTGGGGGTCCCGGGGGCTGCGGGGGGCTCACCTAACATGAAAGCCCCAGGGTTGGCGGTCCCCGGGGTTGGGGGGCCCCTCTGGGCCCCCCATTACAATGAAATACATTGCCCCCAGGATTTGGCCCCCCAGGGCTATTTTCAAATACTGCAAGCTTCGGGTTCGTTTTTTTTCACGGGATACACGTATCCTACGCGTATCCCACGATTTAAAAAATATATATATTTTTTGGGGGGGCCTTGGGGTCCTTGTGGGAACCCCTGAGCAGGCCTAGGGGTAAGGGTGTTTCTACCATGCCCCCTTTTCTTGTTTTTCGTGTTTCTTTTTAGAACCGAGGCACAAGTTGGCTGCCAACACTTCCTGGTTTGGAGTGTTGACAGCCAATTAGCATAAAGCTCATGCTCAGGAGGATACGCGTACCCTACTTCGTCCATAGATATATCTATGGTTTTACTTTTGATTTTATCAGGTACTGAATGGATTTACATCATTTACCAAAAGCCATAATCTGTGAACCAAACTCTACTTTTCGGGCTGTAGCCTCACTTAAAGGTCCCTATAAAAAATTGCATGGGTAAAACACATTTTGGGACCCCCCTTTTTTCTCAGCCCCCGCCTGACGAATCACCCCGAAACTTTCAGGATAGGAGCTGAGCGCCCCATCTTCTTGGAGAATTTTGCAAAGATTTGTCAACCGGCGCCAAATAGAATGTTGCGGATTTCCTATGGAAACTAGATACTAACTATAACTACCTACTGGCGACTGCCAGTAGATAATAAATATATATATATATATATATATATATATATATATATATATATATATATATATATATATATATATATATATATATATATATATATATATATATATATATACACATATATTACCTACTGGCGGTAGCCAGTAGGTAGTTATAGTTAGGACCTAGTTTCCATGGGAAATCCGCAACATTCCATTGGGAATACCTTTGGCGCCGGTTGATGAATCTCCACAAATTTCTCAAAGAAGATGGCTCGCTACGCTCCGCTCCTTCCCTGAAAATCTCGGGAAGATTCGTCAAGCGGGGGCCGAGAAAAAAGGGGGGGTCCCAAAACGTGTTTTCCCCATGTTAATTTCCATAGGACCTTTGGACACGGCTACAGCCCGAACCGCTGAACGGAATTACACCAAATTTGGGAAAATGGTAGGGTCTGGTACGCAGATCACGCTTTTGTTTAAATGGTGTAAATCCCTCTAGTAGTTGCTGAGAAAATTAAAGTTGAAATCAATTATATATCTATAAGCGCGCATGGGTGCGCGCACCTTGCCGTGCACGAGCTTCATGCTGATTGGCTGCCACTGTCTGTCAACACTCTAAAACAGAAATTGTTGGCAGCCATCTTGTGCCTCGATAGACTGAGGCACAGGAAAGCAGAAAAACCAAGATGTAGAACTCGAAAAGGGGGCAGGGTAGAAGCACCCTGACCCCCTAGGCCTGCTCAGGGGGTCCCACAGGGACCCCCAAGGCAAAACATTTTTTGTATATTTTTTTAAAAATCGCGGGGTGCTTACCTCCCTTTTATCATCCTCAAATCCCCTTCCCTCACCATCTTTCCATTTCTTTTACCTTCATTTCCCTTACCCTACTCTATGTATCTCTCTTTGTCCCTTACTCTCCTTACATTGTCCATCCTCACTCCCCTTCTGTCACTCCTCCTCCTTTACTTTCTTTTCCATACTGCTCTTCCCATATTTTTAATTTCCCTTAACTCACTACCCTACCTTTAGACACCTTGGGGCAGATTTACAAGCCCTTTACACCTGTTTTGCGCCGCCGTTGCGTCACTTTTGTGACGCAGCGGTCGTGCAAAAGATGCGCCATGGTGCGGGCTATTTACAACGTGACGCATCTGGTTCCGTCATGGCCCCGCCCGTTCTTCAGATCGTCAGCGCAGGCGCGAAATCAGCGCCGCGTAGACGTGCTGGGCGGGCCATTACGGAACCACTCCGTCACCAGCGCAGCCCACCCGAGGGCTATGACGGAGCGGTTCCGTCATAAGCGTGGGAGGGGTTAAAGGATTGTTGTACATCAAACAGCCGACGTCCATTGTATATCAAGAGAGATGAAACCATGCACACATTCGACCACAATTGTACAACACATGGTATAGTTAGGAATTAGCATTTACAAAACCTTTGAAATTCACTGAAAAAACCATAGGTTTTAAACCCAGTATAGTTAGGAAGTTGCATTTAAAAAACCTATGAAATTCACTGAAAAAACCATAGGTTTTACACACGTTATAGTTAGGAAATAGCATTTACAAAACCTATGAAATTCACTGAAAAAACCATAGGTTTGACACATGTTATAGTTAGCTGGATATTTTACTCATATAAAACCAATGAAATTCCCCCGTTATAGTTACTTCAGCTAACTATAACTCGCGCGCCCGCAATGCACTGCTGATGACTTCACATATTACATCACTCCTGACATGGTCAGTGACATCACTCATGACATCACTGATGACATCTCAACTGACATCACTGAGGACATCATCCTTGTGGAAGAGTGGCAGACCTTCACTCACCCTAATATAACCTTTATTACACACACTCAAAAATAGAAAATAACATTTTCAATACAATAGCCATACCAATGCCACTTAGAACACACCTATTTAGTCATTTGAAGATCTATATACACAACCACTTATTCATCAACAGACATATAAAGTCATTCATATATTATATACAGTCACTCATATATGTATTCAGTCATCATATGTTCTTATACACTGATACATCCTGATCATCCTGTTACACACCGACACTCAACCATAGAGTTACTCACACATAACTTATATGTACTAGTTTAAAACATATGTACTTACTCAGAAATACACTATTAAAACAGTTATTCATTCACTTAGACAGTCATATATACACACTCATACAGAAAAAAGAACAAATAATAACCTATATACCTACTCACCACACACACTCACTCACCCATACAGTCCAGCATATATGCTGCCTACAACACATACAAACAGTAAGTCACTCATTCATGCAACTATGCACTACGTAAGATCTCCCAACGAAGCATATTGATACTTAGACACTCAGACACTCCAACTAATCACTCATATAGCTACTCACCAACACATGCAGCCACTTACACAGAAACTGAGAGACTGATACAGATATGTATATATTTGAACATTACTCATTAACCCATGTACTCATTAAGATATACTTAATCAGTCAGTTATACAATCTATTTTTCACCTAAAAAGCAGCCATTTATACACTTATATACTCAATTCTTCTTCCATCAACCTTCAGATATACATATATAAAACATATTTAATTTTCAGAACTAACCCATTCACTGGATGATGTCATCAGTGATGTCATGAGTGATGTCACTGACCATGTCATGAGTGATGTAATATGTGAAGTCATCAGCAGTGCATTGCGGGCGCGCAAGTTATAGTTAGCTGAAGTAACTATAACGGGAGAATTTCATTGGTTTTATATGAGTAAAATATCCAGCTAACTATAACATGTGTCAAACCTATGGTTTTTTCAGTGAATTTCATAGGTTTTGTAAATGCTACTTCCTAACTATAACGTGTGTAAAACCTATGTTTTTTTCAGTGAATTTCATAGGTTTTTTAAATGCAACTTCCTAACTATAACGTGTTTAAAACCTATGGTTTTTTCAGTGAATTTCATAGGTTTTTTGAATGCTACTTCCTAACTATAACGGGTTTAAAACCTATGTTTTTTTCAGTGAATATATATATATATATATATATATATATATATATATATATATATATATATATATATATATATATATATATATATATATATATATATATATATATATATATATATATATATATATATATATATATTTATTTACACAAAAGATTGCCTGTTAAGGAGAAGCCCACACCAGTAAGTGAAATTTTGCCTCTTATTTATACGAAGGTTAGCAGTGTCATTGCAGTTCAAAGCGCCTCGCTACAAGTATTTCCACCAGCCAACGCGTTTCGTGCATCTGGCACTTCTTCTTGGGCTTTGAATGGATGCTTTCAGCAAGAGTCAGAGTTTTTAATTCGGCACCTTCTCTCTACCTGCCTTATTTGGCGTGGCCATTCCCATGGCCTGCTGGTGATTGTAGTGCTTCTCTATTCCTCATAGTGAGTTCCCCGACCCTTGTTGACAGTGATGCTCTATATTGATTCCCAAGTGGGGCGCAGGGCACAGTTCAACCACAAGTCACGCTTTTCATCACCTTCCAACGGCGTCACCCGTCCTTAAACTAAAGCGTTGATTGGCGCTTCAGCAAGTCTGCACACGTGCAGCAGGGCCCTCTCCGCGACTCAGGCTGGGCCGCCAAACATTTCCACAAAAGATTGCCTGTTAAGGAGAAGCCCATACGGGTAAGTGAAATTTTGCCTCTTATTTATTCAAAGGTAAGCTGTGTCATTGCAGTTCAAAGCGCCTCGCTACAAGTATTTCCACCAGCCAACACGTTTCGTGCATCTGGCACTTCTTCTTAGGCTTTGAATGGATGATTTCAGCAAGAATCAGAGTTTTTAATTTGGCACCTCCTCTCTACCTGCCTTAGTAGGCTTGGCCATTCCCATGGCCTGCTGGTGATTGTAGTGCTTCTTTATTCCTCATAGTGAGTTCCCCGACCCTTGTTGACAGTGATGCTCTATATTGATTCCCAAGTGGGGCGCAGGGCACAGTTCAACCACAAGTCACGCTTTACATCACCTTCCAACGGCGTCACCCGTCCTTAAACTAAAGCGTCGTTTGGCGCTTCAGCAAGTCTGCACACGTGCAGTAGGGCCCTCTCCGCGACTCAGGCTGGGCCGCCAAACATTTCCACAAAAGATTGCCTGAAGCCCACAAGGGTAAGTGAAATTTTGCCTCTTATTTATTCGAAGGTTAGCAGTGTCATTGCAGTTCAAAGCACCTCGCTACAAGTATTTCCACCAGCCAACGCGTTTCGTGCATCTGCATATATATATATATATATATATGAAAGTAATATTCCTGTTACCGCGTTGAGAGTCCCGCAGCCACATGTAAAAGGGCGTAGCAGATCCTCAGGGGAGTAGGTATGCGAGCATGTGCGACTTGAAGGTTTAAATGCGAGCAGAGTCTGAGGGGCATATTTCAGATAGGGGGGTTGGAGGTAGCATGACCAGACGTCCAGCTGTCCAGCCCGTCCTCAGCGTGGACGGGCGCAGATGGGCTGGACTCTGGCGTGACTCCGGCGGGCATCCGGCGCGTCCGCAAACGCGTCCGCTACGCAGAGTAGGCCCGTCCCCTTTTGCACACAGCTAGAGCGCGTCAGGGTGCAACCACACACAATATGGCCGCTGTCTCGCCCTCACCTCCCCGGGACCAACTCTCACCATCAACACTCAGCTGAGAGTGGCCCAGGCGGTAGAGGGAGGTAAGAGGAGTCAATTCCTAAGTAAAACGCTTTTTTAAATCAAGCGAGGGAATTTGCACAGATAAGTATTAAAAACAACCTAAAATCCTCTCTACCTCAGTTCTGTCTAGAGTACCTCTCCCTCAATATACCCAATATACCTCACTCAACTTAATTTCCCTCTACCTCTCTCATGAACCTCCCTTTCTATATCATTCTCTGTGCCTACTTCTACATATTTTACTTTTGATCCCCTTTCTTTAACTCACTTTCTCGGTACCTCCTCCTTCTCTCTATAACTTACTGCTCTTTTTCAATCTGACGTCCTTGCATTTCTTCTCCATCTACTTTATGCCTTACACAACCTCACGTCTATCTTTACCTCACCTGTTTTCCTCTTCATCTCTACTACCTCATCTCTCTCTACTTCTCTGTAAACCCCTTCTCTACCTAACCATTCAACTTGCCCCATATTTAATTTCTCTCTCTACCTCACATCTCCATCACTACCTCACCTACTTCTACCTTATTGTTGTCTCTCACTGTTTAGCCTCTAAATTGACATCATTAGTTCACTACTCATCTCTCTACCTTGCTTTTCTCTTGTCTGCCTCTGTTCCTTGTTCCTTCACTTCACCAAATATCATACTCCTTTCTGGTGTCCTATATTTCTCTAACACCAGTCCTTTTTCTCCATAATCAACTGATCTCTCTCTCTCTCTCTCTCTCTCTCTCTCTCTCTCTCTCTTTTTTCACACAAGCAAACTAATCCCCTCTAAATAAACTATCCCACTTAACCTCTTCTTTAGAGATCTATCTACATCACTATCTCTTTCTTTCACAACTCCTTACCTCTGTGTTAACATAACCCTTCTTTCCTCATTTAATGTATATCTCTTAACATCTTCTTTTTGCTCTACACCACATTTCTCTTTCTACCCTTGAACCCTTTCTTTAACTGTCTCTCTATTCCTCACTACTCTTTTTATCTGGCCTGTTTTTCTACAATTCTTCTCATTTTCTCTCTCTCTACCTTGTATCATATTTGAACCTCCTCAAGTTCATGTGTTTCTACCCCTTGTTTCATCTTGCTCTCTCTAATTCACCATTTTTCTTTATTACTTCTCTATTTCTCTCTATCTACCTTCCCACTTAGAGTATTGTACTTCTCTGCCTCTCTTCACACATCCATCTGCTTAAATCTGTCTCTCTCTACATGCCTACCGCACTCAAAAACTATTTATATTTCTCTACCTCTCTTTCTATAGATGCATCTTCCTATTTCTACTTCTCTTTCTCTTTCCTTCTAGCCACTTCAACTTTCTCTATGTAATCTCTCACTAACTAATGTTGTTTTTCTACATCACCTATATCTCTACGCACTTATCCTTTTATTTCACATTTCTCCCTATATAGATCTTTTTAAACCCCTGTTCTACACCTGAATCTTGCCCCATTCCATTTGTTTTACTCAGCAGGGTCACAGGCATCAGCTTAGCCAGATAAGTGCACGTATAAATAGAAGAAATGTGACAGGGCATGGAAAGGGGAATCAGGAGAACGTTTTTAGTTATTAGACTTTAACCAATGGAATGATGAGCATTCTCATACCAGTGGCTCATTTTTCGCTCTTGCACAAAAGAACACCAGTAGTGGGGAAGTTATATTTGTGATTACAAATACTCTGCAACTAAAGCTACAATTTCAATTGCTATGTGTTTATGTCTAATTTTAATATTATTCACTAGCCCTCTCGATATCTAACAAGTCACCAATAGTATGCTTTTCCTACAATGGGAGGAACACGCTTACTAGCACTGAATTTCACATAAAACGTTGTTCTTCCAAGTAGAAAAGACTACATCCAATGTAAAAAATAATGGATTTATGCAGGATTGTTCAAGCTTTCATTTAATACTATTTGGCTTTCAGACAGGTGGTAACCTGAAATTTCAGTTTATTTTTGAATGAGAATGGTTTCTGAAGGTTTACTTTTTAATTCAACATGGTTTTGAATCACTCGGACTTGAATGAGCAGAAGGGAAGTAATACATTTAAAGTTCTTCCACAAAATGAAAACAGAAGAGGTATTCCAAGTAACAAAGATTAGAGATGTGTAGGCTTCTCATAACAAATAGTTAAGCTAACAACCATCATAGGGCACTCGTGTCTCAAAATGTTCTAGCAGATCTATTAGCCATATGATATAGAATGATCGGGTTGTTACCAGAACTCCCTGAAGAGAAACAGCCTTCACAACGTGGCATTTACCATGCATGTTTTTTACCATGCATATGACTTTACAACAAAATGGTAAGTACATTCGGGTCATCTGTCAAGCGGAGGCCCAGAAATAGGGGGGTGGAGGGGTCTCAAAACGCTTTTTCTCCATGTTAATTTCCATGGGAAACTTTAGACATGGCTACAGCCCAAACTGCTGAACAGAATTACAGCAAAAAGGTAGGTGTTGGTCCAGAAAGCACTATTTTTTCTAAATGGTGTAAATCCATTCAGCAGTTCCTGAGAAATTTAATGATTTCTCATATATATAACTGGGGCCGCGGTGGATCCACAAGCCCTCCTGATCTCGTGTCTGAGATCTGATTAGCTGCCAACACTTCAAACTAGGAAGTGTTGGCAGCCATCTTTTGACTTGGTTAAACCTAATCTCTAGCAAAAACATTAAAAAAGGAAAAGAGAACAGGAAAGAAATACCCTGACTCCCTTGGCCTGTAGAGGGGGTCCCACAGGGACCCCCAGGGCCAAGAAAATCATTTGTTTGTGATAATCTTCGGCAGGACTCACATTGGATCCGCGAGAACCATGGAAATAAAAAAAATTGAAGAACGGGTTGCCGAGTTGTTTCAATTAAACCCTTGGGTGTGCCAGGTCCCATTCGCAATAAATAAGAATAATGGGGGGCCTCCGCATGGGCCCCCTGCAGCCCCGAGGACTACCACCTCCCTGGGCTTATATGTAAATTAAAATGCATGGGGGGGCCCTAGCCCCACACACAGCCCCTGGGTCCACAACTTCCCCGAGGCTGAATCTCTGAAATGCGGGGCAAGTCCTTTACAACTCTTTTGAACCCAGACAGATGCTAGGCTTAAGGAAGGAATGAGCAGATGCAAGGGGAAGAGACTAACAGCCAGATTCATGAAGCTAAATTGCGATCGCAATAGCTGCTGGCCTGACCAAACACACTTAAGGAGATGCAGCTGCAGCATTAGGACTCTCACAACGCCAGGACTCTACATGGTGGTCAGGCGGCGAAGGCTACAGCGAGCTGCACGGAACAGACGTAGGATCCAGGAGAGGATATTCCGCCAGCGGGTCACCCTGCTGGGCCAAACCAGAGAGCAAATATATGCTAAGTACCGCCTGAATGGGCCAATGATCATCAAGCTAATCCAGGACCTGGACCCCCTGATGCAGCACCCAACAAGGCGGACCAATGCCGTGCCCACACATGTCCAGGTATTGTGCAGCCTGCACCTTCTGGCCTCTGGAAGCTTCCAGGGGATAGTTGCCTCTGCTGGGGGGATATCCCAGCCCACCATGTCCCGCTGCCTAAGGAGTTTCCTAGATGCAATGCTGACCCAGCTACACCACCACATAAAATTTCCCACCAGCCAACAGGACTTGGATGAGACCAAGCATCAATTCTACAATGTTGCGCAATTTCCACATGTGATAGGATGCATTGACTGTACCCACATCCACATCTGCCCACCAGCACAAACGGAATACATGTACCGCAACCGCAAGCCCTACTACTCCCTCAACATCCAGATGGAGTGCAATGCTAAGACATAAATCACGGACATAGTGGCACAGTACCCGGGGAGCACACATGAATCCTTCATATTCCGGCACTGCGGCCTCCACACACGACTGGCCAGGGGAGACTTTGGTGAAGGACACCTACTTGGTAAGTACACTTGCCCCACAATGTTACACTGTGATGAAGTAGATGCACTGCACATGCACTCACCCTCTGCTCCTCTCATTCAGGTGACAGTGGCTACGCTCTCCGTGAATACCTCCTCATGCCATACCTCAACTCTGCTACACCACAGCAATGGCATTACAATGTAGCACACATACGCACAAGGAATTGCATTGAGAGGACATTTGGGCTACTGAAGAGCAGATTCTGCATACTTCACAAGACTGGTGGGGCCATGTACTACAAACCTGATGTCTGCTGCCGCATTGTGGCTGTGTGTGCAATACTACACAACATTGCTACCAAGCGCCGGATTCCTGTAGAGATATCTGGCAGTGAGTCGGAAGGGGACGACCGGCCACCTGCACATGCGCGTCATGCACGCGGGGAACATCCTGCTGAAGGACACAGACGGCGCAACCACATCCCAATGAACTGTTTCTAGTGCACCCACTCCCCTCACCCAACACTTCACAAATGCATGACAATGGAAATAATGACAGGAGTCCGATGTTCAATGCTTGAATAAATATTATTGTTGATTGCACAATAATAAGGAATAATTGTTATGAATTACATGTGAGGAGTATTGCGCCATACTGCTCAATGTTTTAAACACGACATGCTTATGTCAGCAGCATGTCCCTGCCCATGGATTGAAATTTCATGGGCGCCTCCGGCGCGAGGCACCCAGTCGCCTCTCAGGCTCCTCCTCCGGCAGGGCACGTGATCCCGCACTGGGCCTGCTTCTGCGGCGTAGAACACCGACCTGTGTCGCAGATAGGCTGCTGACACTCTATGTCCCCTCGTTTGTGTCATCCCCTCCAGCATTGGCTAGTCCAGTTGGTTGTAGAGTCTGGACAGCACTGGTCACCTGCTCACGTTCACGTGCCACGTCCTCGCAGCATTGTACCATCTGTATCTGCATTGCCAGAGACCTACTGGACAGCTGGGAGGTGGCATTTCCTATCACGTAATTGGAATGCGTGTAGGCCGAGAGGCGTGTGAGTAGCTGGCGGTGGCGGCGGCGGGTGATGTTGCGCTGACTGATGATGGCTGCAGTGTTTGCCTCCATGGCAGTGGTCATCCGGTCAATTCGATCAGACACATTGGCAACATTCCTGCCTATGTTGTGCAGCTGCAGTTGTATAGCACCTTGGTGTTGTGCCTGCAATTGGTGCACGCGCAGCATACGGCGCTCAATACTGAGCCCTGGCACACGCACAGCCATCACCCTCCAGCCGGTGCGTGGTGTACTCTGCTGCGGCTCCCTGACATGCCTGCTATGCTGGCTGGGCACAGTGGGTGTGCGCTGTGTCGCAGGTCTAGCAGCACCTGATGGTGCCACTGGAATGGGTCTTACAGCTGGCAATGGTGCTGTGCCTGATGTAGCTGGCGTTGCTGGTGGTGGTATGCATGATGGCACTGGTGCTTGGCCAGATGGAGCTGGTTGTGTGGATGTTAGCTCCACCTCACCCTCAGGCTCATCTGGTGCGTCATCTATCTGCAGCCTCTCGCTGTCACTGCTGGTGTTATCTACGCCACCTGTGATGGAAAGTGGACGTAGATTAAATGTATGTATCTTTGACATGTGCAGTTGCTACATGCATGCTGGCTACCATTCCCTGACTGGCTGTTGTATTGAGTACATTGGGACATGTCTGGCTGCATTGGAGTTTTTGTACATTGTGGGCAGACTACATGTCCCACAATGCAATAGGGCATGTTCTGATGTGCATGGGCTGCATGACTGGGGTTGATTATAGGAGGCTATAGGGTCATGGCCATTGTTAGGGGACAGGGTCGCAGTCGCATGCCACTTACCTTGGCTGTCTTGGGTGGGTCGGGATGAGTCCAGAGGGATAAACCCAACACATGCTTCACGCTGCAGTGTGTCCTCCACACGATCCTCCAAGGGGGTGTTGGGAGGGACTGTTGGCTTTCCCCCTCCAGTTGCCAGGCTCTCACCCAGCCTCTCAGCCACCCTCTACTTGGCACGACCTCGAAGGTCATACCACCTCTTTTTGAGGTTGTCTATGGACCTCTGTGTTACTCCCACTGCGTTAACTCTGGCGCGGATGCGCAGCCACAGTCGCCGTTGCTCGGCCTCAGGCACCCTCTTGGAGTCCCTGCCGAAAAGTTTGTTGTGGTCTTGGCAGACTCCATCGATTAGATGCTCCAGCTCCTGCTCTGAGAATTTTATCTTGCGCTTGCGCTCGGTGTCACTGGGCCCTGCTGCTGCATCCTGTGGCATAGCTGCAGTCTGCAATATCCAAAATATCCAAGTCTGGAGATGTTTTGAGAGGAGCTCTGAGTGGTTCTGCTTCAATCTCTGCCTCAGAGTTCTCAATGGGGGAGGGAACTGCCTGCTTCCTGGTTGTGATGACATCACTATGCTCGAAATGCGACTTCCCGTTTTTTGCGATCTCGCTATTAGTGAGATTGCAATTTGCGATCTCGCTAATTGCGAGATCACTATTCCTACAGGGAAATGGACGGATTTAGCGATTTTTCTGCGATTTTGAACAATCGCTATCGCCTTTTGCGTCCGGTTGCGATTCGCTTTATTTTCTCGCAGTTTTTGATTAATACCATTCTGCCAATTCTAAATTGCGATTCGGTATTAATCGCTATTTAGAATTCGCAGATTTCGTTTTTTATGAATCTGGCAGTAAGGAGATTAGCCATCCATGGGGTGTGTTTAGCCAGCTCTTCTCTCTCTGCTGGAAAATCAGCCATTATGAATTTGGAAGACTTGGTGCTCTTCGGGACAAAATTGTGCCACACTCTGCAGGAAGTAGTAATACCTTTGGGTGGTGCCCTGCACCTCATTGGATGAAAGTGACCTCCTGCTTGATCCAGAGAAATTGGAATAAATATCTGAGAAGGGCAGAGCCTTTCCGATCTGCTGCTTGAAACTTAAGAAAGCAATGCGGGCCCTGCTGAGAAGTTTGACTTGTATTTGCTAAGGTTCGCACTCTGAAGATTGCACTTTCTGCACCAGAAAAGAACTACAGCCCTGTGAACTATTTTTGCTGTAAAAGAACTAAAGAGTGGACTCCCTGGAAGCTACAGTTTAACAGAGCTCACCTGGAACTTCACCACCAAGAATCCTCAACATGGAGAACTACCAGTGAATTTTGTAAGGGTTTTGTCCAAATGGATTGTGGGAACTGAAGTCCTCAACTTTCAAGGACCATATTGGAGATACCAGACCCTTTGAGTGAATTTGAGACACTTTGGGACCCTTTGGGGAACTTCAAGAAGAAGTTCCAGAAGTTTGGAGAACTTTGGAGCAACTTTGTAAAAAAGCTCCTTAAGTGGACCGACACACCTTGTGAGCCATGCCGCCTGCCTTCAACCATGAGTTGGCCTGCCGTCTAGGTTTGTCCTGCTGAAAACCTCTGAGGTTCGACTTACAGAGTTTGACCAGGAGTAGTCAAAATCCGATGCTGGCGAACCCTCACTGAATCCAGCCTGGTGAAGAGCATCGAGGCACCCTGAGAGAACAATCCACTTTCCAACATATATCTTTAACAAACGTAAATGTGGTTTTAAAAATAATAAATCCCTACCCTCCACTGTGAACTTACCTTTTAATATTTTATCCCTAAATATTTTTGTAGTGATATTCCGTCCCGTTGATATTCAGAATTTGATATTCCCAGACACAATCTTACAGCACCTCCCAGGGGCATTGAATATTTAAATAGGGGGTCCGTTGCAGACCCCCGGCCCCGGGGACCACCACCTATGCAATGGAGGATGTCAGTGATTTCATCAGTGATGTCACTGACCATGTCATGAATGATGTAATATGTGATATCATCAACAGTGCATTGTAGGGGCACAAGTTATAGTTAGCTTAACTAACTATAACAGCCAAATTTCTCTGTTTTTGTATGAGTGAAATGTCTAACTAACTATAACATCCCTGAAACCTGTGTTTTTACAGTGAATTTCTAAGGTTTTTTAAATGTTAATTTCTAACTATAACGTCTCTGAAACCTGTAGTTTTTTTCAGTGAATTTCAAAGGTTTTTTTAAATGCTAATTACTAACTATGCGGAAAGAGGAAGAATACTGCAGAAAGAAGCACGAGAAATACAGAAAGAAGCAACAAAAGTCCATAAAGACGAAGAAAGGTGCAGAAAGAAGCAAGAGATGTGAACAAAAGAACCATCAGAGGAGCAGAAAGAGGCCTTGTTGCAAAGTCATCCTGTGTCCCCAACTTTTTGCTGACGGGTACTGGTGGTAACTGACTCTGACTTACCAGGCCTAGATCCAATGCTATACTAAAAGACACTTAGAAAACAGTGAAAACACCTACATACACTAGGGAGCACAAAGCGTTGGGGTACCTCTGTGATTGGCATGACCTCCTTTGTAAGGCCCTAGTACATAATAGGGCAGGGGGGATTTAAACTACCTGTAAGTCAGAGGTGCAGAAAGGTGCTTCTTCAAGTAGTAGTCACGTTTGCGAGTGGTGGAGAAAGGGTGCTTGGCCTGAGTTTAACACATGTTATAGTTAGCTGGACATTTCACTCATACAAAACCATTGAAATTCCCCCGTTATAGTTAGTTCAGCTAACTATAACTTGCGCGCCCGCAATTTACTGCTGATGACGTCACATATTACATCACTCATGACATGGGCAGTGTCATCACTCATGGCATTACTGATGACATCTCAAATGACATCACTGATGACATCATCCAGTGAGTGTGTGTCTTTCTGAAAAATAAATATTTTTATATATGTATATCTAAATGTCGATGGAAGAATAAATGGGTAAATAAGTGTCTAAATGGATGTTTTTTTTTTTTAAATAATTGCATAACTGACTTATTAAGTGTATCTTAGTGAATACATGTATTAGCGAGTAATGTTTCAATATGTAAATATCTGTATCAGTGTCTCTTTTTGAATATAAGTGGCTGCATGAGTTGGTGAGTAGCTACATGAGTGTCTATATGGGTTAATAGTTTGTTTTTTGAGTATCAGTATGAGTGTCTGTATGGTTTGGTGGGGGTATTACTTACCGCATAGATGCATGAATGAGTGACTCACTGTTTGTATGTGTTTTGAAGACAGCATGTGTGCAGGACTGTATGGGTGGATGTGTGTGTATGGGTGTGTTAGTGAATGAATGACTGTCTCAATAGTATATTTATAAGTAACTATATATGTTTTAAACTAGTATATGTGAGTATTGATGTATATAAGTGAATATATGTGAGAGTGAGAGATTGGAAGAGCTCCTGTATAAATAAGTATGTGTTTCTATAAGTGATTGTTTAAGAGAGGAAGTATGCGTACGTTTCTGTAGAAGTAAGTGTAGTGGTGTGTGTATAGTCGTATATGCAAGTAAATGGATGAGTTGCATGTGTGAGTATGTGTGTGAGAAACTCTATGGATGAGTGTCGGTGTGTAACAGGATGTATAGGTGTATGAGTACATATATGAGTGACTATATAGAACTGTTGATAAATGAGTGGATGTGTATGTAGATGTTGGAATTACTGAATAGGTTGTTGTAACTAAGTATGGGCGAATTTTGCGAATCAGCGGTTCGCGAATTCGTGCGAAATCGCAAAAAAACCTGCAAATTAGCGAATTTCCCCGCGAAATCGCGTTTTTTTTTGCGATTCTGCACCATACTTAACTGGAGTACTTTCTACTGGCTAATCAGTAAGTGCTACCTCGTTGATTAAATGTACAGTGCTTTTCCTGCACTACAGCTGCGTAGGGCCAGGAGAGTTGCCTCCAGTGACCATGTGAGTGTAACTTTGCCATCGCACCGAATGGCGCCGGAGTCCCTCGAGTGAGCTATCCATCATAGTGTATAAAGGGCGGGAAGACGGTGCACACCGCTAGTGTGTGTGTGGGGGAACGAGGGGGGCTTCTTTGCGAGTTCACATGCCTCTTGTGTGTATAAAAGGTCAGGCACCGATCAGCGCGCAGATGGGGAGAAAGAAGCTACTGGTTACAGGAACTACACAGGGATTGCACTCGTGAAAGTCAAGGATGTAAAGGCCTCCATCAAGCATCATAGCTAATTTTCGACTGTAGATATGGGGAGAAGCACACCTGCCCGGCCTCGACAAAGCTCACAATTTTTTGGGGCTGATTAACTTTGCCATCGCGCTGAAGGGTGCCGGGGTCCCTCGAGTGAGCTGTCCATCATAGTGGAAAAAGGGCGGGAAGACGGTGCACACCGCTAGTGTGTGTGGGGGGGCAAACAGGGGGGGCTTCTTTGCGAGTTCACATGCCTCTTGTGTGTATAAAAGGTCAGGCAATGATCAGCGCGCAGATGGGGAGAAAGAAGCTACTGGTTACAGGAACTACACAGGGATTGCACTCGTGAAAGTCAAGGATGCAAAGGCCTCCATCAAGCATCATAGCTAATTTTCGACTGTAAATATGGGGAGAAAGCACACCTGCCCGGCCTCGACAAAGCTCACAATTTTTGGGGGCTGATTAACTTTGCCATCGCGCTGAAGGGTGCCGGGGTCCCTCGAGGGAGCTGTCCATCATAGTGGGTAAAGGGCGGGAAGACAGTGCACACTGCTAGTGTGTGTGGGGGGCAAACAGGAGGCTTCTTTGCAAGTTCACATACCTCTTGTGTGTATAAAAGGTCAGGCACCGATCAGAGCAGCAGATGGGGAGAAAGAAGCTCCTGGTCACAGGAACTGCACGGGGATTGCACTTGTGAAAGTCAAGGATGCAAAGGCCTCCATCAAGCATCATAGCTAATTTTCGACGGTAGATATGGGGAGAAAGCACACCTGTCCAGCCTTGACAAAGCGCACGCTTTTTTGGGGCTGATTACCTTAGCCATCGCGCCGAAAGGCGCCGGGGTTCCTTGCGTGTGCTGTCCATCATAGTGTGTAAAGGGCAGAAAAACGGTGCACACCGCTAATGTGTGGAGGGGGCAAACGGGGGGGGGGTTCTTTGCGAGTTCACATGCCTCTTGTGTGTATAAAAGGTAAGGCACCGATCAGAGCAGCAGATGGGGAGAAAGAAGCTCCTGGTCACAGGAACTGCAGGGAGATTGCACTCGTGAAAGTCAAGGATGCAAAGGCCTCCACCAAGCATCATAGCTAATTTTGGACAGTAGATATGGGAAGAAAGCACACCTGCCCAGCCTCAACAAATTGCATGATTTTTTGGGGCTGAATAACTTTGCCATCAAACCGAAGGGCGCCGGGGTCCCTCGAGTGAGCTGTCCATCATAGTGTGTAAAGGGCGGGAAGACGGTGCACACCGCTAGTGTGTGGGGGGCAAACGGGTTGGCTTCTTTGCGAGTTCACATGCCTCTTGTATGTATAAAAGGTAAGGCACCGATCAGAGCAGGAGATGGGGAGAAAGAAGCTCCTGGTCACAGGAAGTGCACGGGGATTGCACTCGTGAAAGACAAGGATGCAAAGGCTTCCATCAAGCATCATAGCTAATTTTCGACTGTAGATATGGGGAGAAAGCACACCTGCCCAGCCTCGACAAAGCGCAAAATTTTTTGGGGATGATTAAGGAGTTACTGAATTTGACCTTCAACTCGGGCACCTGCTTTATCTATATCTGTAAGTGCTTCCTGTTCCCGGAGCCTCGTTGTCTACTTTTAACTATTCTCTGACCCTGCTTCGAGGGTCAGAGCAGGGTCAGAGAATAGTTGCAAGTAGGCAAGGAGGCGCCGCTCAGAAAGCACTTACAGGGTTACAGCAGGTGCCCAAGTTGAAGTTAATTTCTATGTAACCATTTTGTAAATGGTTACAAAGAAATTAGCTTCAACTTGGGCACCTGCTGTAACGCTGTAAGTGCTTCCTGAGCAAAATTCGTCCAGCTCGCGAATTCGCTGATTTTGCCGCTATTTTGCGCAATTCGTGGATTGCAAAATCGCGGAAAATCCGCAAATTCCATGAGCGGAACGAATTTTCCGCCCATACTTAGTTGTAACTTGTATTGGTATCTCCATTTTTTTGAAAATTTTAGTTTCTATCTTTGAATGTGTGTATCAAAGGTTATATTATGGTGAGAGGAGGTCTGCCACTCTTTCACAAGGATGATGTCATCAGTGATGTCATCAGTGATGTCATTTGAGATGTCATCAGTGATGTCATGAGTGACGTCACTGACCATGTCATGGGTGATGTAATATGTGACGTCATCAGCAGTGCATTGCGGGCGCGCGAGTTATAGTTAGCTGAACTAACTGTAAGGGCGGAATTTCAATGGTTTTGTATGAGTGAAATGTCCAGCTAACTATAACATGTGTGAAACCTATGGTTTTTTCAGTGAATTTCTAAGGTTTTTTAAATGCTAATTCCTAACTATAACGTGGCTGAAACCTATGGGTTTTTCAATGAATTTCTAAGTTTTTTTAAATGCTGATTCCTAACTGTAACGTGGCTGAAACCTATGTTTTTTTCAGTGAATCTCAAAGGTTTTGTAAATGATAATTTTGAAATGTATTATTTGTTATATTTTTATACTGATTTACTACATTGTTTTAAACTATTTATTTTTAGATATTTTATTTTTTAAATGACATTACATATTTTTTATATAATTGAAAAAAAATGTTTTTAAAAATATTGAAATTGTAATATATATATTTTTAAAAAATATTTTTTCATTTATATATATTTTATGTAGCAGGCAATAATATCCTATGGAAGGAAATTCAAGTTACTGTAAGTACGGTCAGAATTACTTTTCAGGATCAGTAGTGGGCTGAAAGATGCAGCACTGAGGTCTCTCCTGATAACAGGTGAGTAAATCGGAATTCATAGTTCGACTGATTTTAGAGGAATTTTTTAAAGATCCAAAACTCCACACTTGAAAGAATTTCCAAGTGAAACCAATCAATGTTAGCCTATAGAAGGAAATTCAAGTTACTGTAAGCATGGTTAGAATTACTTTTCAGGATCAGTAGTAGAATGAAAGATACAGCACTAAGGTCTCTCCTGATAACAAGTGAGTAAATCGGAATTCGTAGTTCGACAGGTTTTAGAGGAATTTTTTAAAGATCCAAAACTCCACACTTGAAAGAATTTCCAAGCGAAACCAATCAATGTTAGCCTATGGAAGGAGATTCAAGTTACTGTAAGTATGGTTAGAATTACTTTTCAGGATCAGTAGTGGGCTGAAAGATGCAGCGGTGAGGGCACTCCTGATAACAGGTGAGTACATCGGAATTCGTAGTTCAGCTGATTTTAGAGGAATTTTGAAAGCTCCAAAACTTCACACTTAGAAGAATTTCCAAGTAAAACCAGTCAAAGTTAGCCTATGGAAGGAAATTCAAGTTACTGTAAGTACGGTTAGAATTACTTTTCAAGATCAGTAGTGGGCTGAAAAATGCAGCACTGAGGTCTCTCCTGATAACAGGTGAGTAAATGGGAATTCATAGTTCGGCTGATTTTAGAGGAATATTTGTACATTTAAAAAATAGACACTTAAAAACTTTTCTGGTGAAAACTACACAATAGATTCCTATGGAAGGAAATACAAGTTACTGGAAAGTACGCTTAGATTTACTTTTCAGGGTCCGTACTGGGCTCAAAGATGCAGCACTGAGATCTCTTGTGATAACAGGTGAGTAAATTGGAATTCGTAGTTCGGCTGATTTTAGAGGAATATTTTGCTCAATAATGAAGGAAGGGGGCGGGGTCTGATGTGACATGTGTGCAAACACGCCTCGTGGCGTGGTTTAAGTTGGGAATTAATTCCTCTTCAATCCTAAGGTCCCCTGTGGGCCAACTAGCCCACCAGGTACCCCCTTTTTACAACACTCTGCAACGCAGCTCAGTTGCGCTTACTGGAGGTACCTGGTGGGCTAGTTGGCACCCAGGGGACCTCTGGATTGAAGAGGAATTAATTCCCCAACTTAAAACACGCCACAGGGCATGTTTGCACACATATCACCTCAAGCCCCGCCTCTACCTTCACCACTGTGCAAACGCACCCCGTAGCGCGTTCTAAGTTAGGGGATTAAGTCCCCTTGCATACTGAGGGTCCCTGGGGCCAACTAGCCCACCAGGAGCCTCCAGTATGCGCCAGGAGGCTGCTTTGCAGAGAGGTGTAAAAAGGAGAGTGGCCTCATTACATCTCTCTGCAACACACCCCCCTGGTGCATTTTCAGAGTGGGAACTAAATTCCCTTGAATACTGGGGGTCCCTGGGAGCCAACTAGCCCACCAGGAACCTCCAGTATGCACCAGAGGGCTGTGTTGCAGAGAGGTGTAAAAAGGGGCATGGCCTCATTACACCTCTCTGCAACGCAGCACCCTGGCTCGTTTCCAGAGGGGTAACTAAATCCACTTGAATACTGGGGGTCCCTGGGGGCCAATTAGCCCACCAGGAACCTCCAGTATGCACCAGGGGGCTGCGTTGCAGAGAGGTGTAAAAAGGGGCGTGGCCTCATTACATCTCTCTGCAAGTAGCCCTCTGGCGCATACTGGATGTTCCTGGTGGGCTAGTTGGCCCCCAGGGACCCCCAGTATTCAAGGATAATTACTTCCCCTTCTGCAAACATGCCAGGGGGCGTGTTTTCAGAGAGGTGCAATGAGGGGGCGTGGCCTCCTCCCCATCTGTTTTTTTTATTTACTTTTAAGAAGGGGGCTGCGTAGACTCCTTATTTTTCCTTTTTTTTGGCCCTGGGAGCCCCAACCCCCTGGGCCTGCCCCCAAATTTTTACATTTTTTAAACATTTTTAGGAAGGGGGCCGTGTGGCACCCCTCCCAAGACTTTTTTCAGCCCCGGGGACCCCATCCCCCGAGGCATGGCCTTTTTAAAAAAAATAAATCTCTTTTGGAGGGGGGCAGCCTTGCACCCCTCCTGTGGCCTCTTATGGCCCTGGGGACCCCATCCCCCGGGGCTGTTTTAAAATAATTCATTTTATTTATTTATTTTTTGGAGGGGGGCCGCGTGGCCCCCTCCCGGGCCACTACTAGCCCCGGGGACCCCATCCCCCGGGGCTGGCCCTCCTCGTTGGGGACCAAGGGGGGTCACCAAGCCCCCACGGTCCCTGCCCGCTCCCCGCCTCCTGCGGGAGCCAGCATTGCTTTTCTACATGGGGAGCAACTAACATGCTGCTCCCCAAGTAGAAAAGCAATCAGCTTTGGTTTTTGGAAGAGAGAGCAGGTTTCCTGCTCTCTCTTCCAAAAACCAAAACAGTTTGCTATGGTAGGGCGGGAGCCGCGAGGCTCCCGCCCTACCATAGCAAACTACAGTGTCTCGGGGGTAAGCATGAGCGAATTTTGCGGATCTCGCGTTCGCGAATTTTGCGGATTTGCGGATTCGCAATCCGCAAAATCCGCGAATTCCCGCGAATTTGCGGATTTTTTTTTTTTTTGTGTTCGCCCGTGTTTCTGCCAGTTCGCGAGGGTTTTGTACACTTTCGCAAATTGCGAACTTACCTGTCGGGTCGCAAGTTTCGCGAACTTGTTGTTTCTACGTGTCCAGCCTGTTTGGGACACTCTTCTTCATCACTGCCACTCTCTGTCACCACTGCCACTCTCTGACTACTCATGCCACCCTCTGGCCCACCCATGCCACCCTCTGTTTCATCACCACACCCTCTGGTTGTCCAGTGTACATTATTTTCGGCAAAGCAAAGCACACCTTCCCTGCCTCAAGTGACCTGAATTAATTTGGGGCTGATTCATGTGTCACAGAATATTTTTTTAGCTGGCACCTGCTTCCTTAGTGCGCCCTGATTAGTGATCTTTTGCACTTGCTAAGTGCTTTCATTGTTGCAAAATTAGTTACAACACCTGCCCTGCCCCAACTGACAATAATGAATTAGGGGCTGATTAATGGATTTTAACTTCCAGCCTGGCTCCTGCTTGTCTCCCTTAGCTGTAATTCAGGACCTTTGTGGCATATGTGTAACTATTCTGAGGTTCAGAGCAGGGTCACATACTAGTTTCAACTGGCAACTGAACTCTGGAGGGGCCCCTCAGGAAGCACTCCAGGAAATGGCTACTAATGATGAGCCTGAACTTTTGAACCTGGTAAGTAGTTACTTTCAGTTTTGCTAAAATCGTATTTCTGCAATTTTGCACTTATTCGCGGGGCGCGAACTCACGCGAACAGTGCGAGCAGTGCGAGCAAAATCCGCTGCTCGCGGATTTGCGGATTTTGCGGGAAATTCGCAAATCTCGCGGATTGCGGATTTCCCGAAAATCCGCAAAATCCGCGAGCGGAACGGATTTTCCGCCCACGCCTACTCGGGGGTAGGCACCCAGGGACATTCCAGGATCCGGCCCTGGGGGGTAGCGGTCCCCAGGGCCACCACAAGGCTCCAGGGGGGGTCCGTGTGGACCCCATCCCAACATTTAAAAGCCCTGGCGGTGGTGGTCCACGGGGTGTGTGGGGGGGCTTGAGCCCCCCACACATGTTTTTTCAATTTATTTAAGAATCCCCGGGGGTGGTGGTCCCTGGGGCTGCAGGGGGGCCATGAGCCCCCATGCATAATTTTAACACCCCGCGGGTGGCGGTCCCCAGGGGTGGAGGGCCCCTCTGGTCACCCAATATTATAAAAATAAAGAAGCCCCGGGGGTGGGGGTCCCGGGGGCTGCGGGGGGCTCACCTAACATGAAAGCCCCAGGGTTGGCGGTCCCCGGGGTTGGGGGGCCCCTCTGGGCCCCCCATTACAATGAAATACATTGCCCCCAGGATTTGGCCCCCCAGGGCTATTTTCAAATACTGCAAGCTTCGGGTTCGTTTTTTTTTCACGGGATACGCGTATCCTACGCGTATCCCACGATTTAAAAATATATATATTTTTTGGGGGGCCTTGGGGTCCTTGTGGGAACCCCTGAGCAGGCCTAGGGGTAAGGGTGTTTCTACCATGCCCCCTTTTCTTGTTTTTCGTGTTTCTTTTTAGAACCGAGGCACAAGTTGGCTGCCAACACTTCCTGGTTTGGAGTGTTGACAGCCAATTAGCATAAAGCTCATGCTCAGGAGGATACGCGTACCCTACTTCGTCCATAGATATATCTATGGTTTTACTTTTGATTTTATCAGGTACTGAACGGATTTACATCATTTACCAAAAGCCATAATCTGTGAACCAAACTCTACTTTTCGGGCTGTAGCCTCACTTAAAGGTCCCTATAAAAAATTGCATGGGTAAAACACATTTTGGGACCCCCCTTTTTTCTCAGCCCCCGCCTGACGAATCACCCCGAAACTTTCAGGATAGGAGCTGAGCGCCCCATCTTCTTGGAGAATTTTGCAAAGATTTGTCAACCGGCGCCAAATAGAATGTTGCGGATTTCCTATGGAAACTAGATACTAACTATAACTACCTACTGGCGACTGCCAGTAGGTAATAAATATATATATATATATATATATATATATATATATATATATATATATATATATATATATATATATATATATATATATATATATATACACATATATTACCTACTGGCGGTAGCCAGTAGGTAGTTATAGTTAGGACCTAGTTTCCATGGGAAATCCGCAACATTCCATTGGGAATACCTTTGGCGCCGGTTGATGAATCTCCACAAATTTCTCAAAGAAGATGGCTCGCTACGCTCCGCTCCTTCCCTGAAAATCTCGGGAAGATTCGTCAAGCGGGGGCCGAGAAAAAAGGGGGGGTCCCAAAACGTGTTTTCCCCATGTTAATTTCCATAGGACCTTTGGACACGGCTACAGCCCGAACCGCTGAACGGAATTACACCAAATTTGGGAAAATGGTAGGGTCTGGTACGCAGATCACGCTTTTGTTTAAATGGTGTAAATCCCTCTAGTAGTTGCTGAGAAAATTAAAGTTGAAATCAATTATATATCTATAAGCGCGCATGGGTGCGCGCACCGTGCGCGCACCTTGCCGTGCACGAGCTTCATGCTGATTGGCTGCCACTGTCTGTCAACACTCTAAAACAGAAATTGTTGGCAGCCATCTTGTGCCTCGATAGACTGAGGCACAGGAAAGCAGAAAAACCAAGATGTAGAACTCGAAAAGGGGGCAGGGTAGAAGCACCCTGACCCCCTAGGCCTGCTCAGGGGGTCCCACAGGGACCCCCAAGGCAAAACATTTTTTGTATATTTTTTTAAAAATCGCGGGGTGCTTACCTCCCTTTTATCATCCTCAAATCCCCTTCCCTCACCATCTTTCCATTTCTTTTACCTTCATTTCCCTTACCCTACTCTATGTATCTCTCTTTGTCCCTTACTCTCCTTACATTGTCCATCCTCACTCCCCTTCTGTCACTCCTCCTCCTTTACTTTCTTTTCCATACTGCTCTTCCCATATTTTTAATTTCCCTTAACTCACTACCCTACCTTTAGACACCTAGGGGCAGATTTACAAGCCCTTTACACCTGTTTTGCGCCGCCGTTGCGTCACTTTTGTGACGCAGCGGTCGTGCAAAAGATGCGCCATGGTGCGGGCTATTTACAACGTGACGCATCTGGTTCCGTCATGGCCCCGCCCGTTCTTCAGATCGTCAGCGCAGGCGCGAAATCAGCGCCGCGTAGACGTGCTGGGCGGGCCATTACGGAACCACTCCGTCACCAGCGCAGCCCACCCGAGGGCTATGACGGAGCGGTTCCGTCATAAGCGTGGGAGGGGTTAAAGGATTGTTGTACATCAAACAGCCGACGTCCATTGTATATCAAGAGAGATGAAACCATGCACACATTCGACCACAATTGTACAACACATGGTATAGTTAGGAATTAGCATTTACAAAACCTTTGAAATTCACTGAAAAAACCATAGGTTTTAAACCCAGTATAGTTAGGAAGTTGCATTTAAAAAACCTATGAAATTCACTGAAAAAACCATAGGTTTTACACACGTTATAGTTAGGAAATAGCATTTACAAAACCTATGAAATTCACTGAAAAAACCATAGGTTTGACACATGTTATAGTTAGCTGGATATTTTACTCATATAAAACCAATGAAATTCCCCCGTTATAGTTACTTCAGCTAACTATAACTCGCGCGCCCGCAATGCACTGCTGATGACTTCACATATTACATCACTCCTGACATGGTCAGTGACATCACTCATGACATCACTGATGACATCTCAACTGACATCACTGAGGACATCATCCTTGTGGAAGAGTGGCAGACCTTCACTCACCCTAATATAACCTTTATTACACACACTCAAAAATAGAAAATAACATTTTCAATACAATAGCCATACCAATGCCACTTAGAACACACCTATTTAGTCATTTGAAGATCTATATACACAACCACTTATTCATCAACAGACATATAAAGTCATTCATATATTATATACAGTCACTCATATATGTATTCAGTCATCATATGTTCTTATACACTGATACATCCTGATCATCCTGTTACACACCGACACTCAACCATAGAGTTACTCACACATAACTTATATGTACTAGTTTAAAACATATGTACTTACTCAGAAATACACTATTAAAACAGTTATTCATTCACTTAGACAGTCATATATACACACTCATACAGAAAAAAGAACAAATAATAACCTATATACCTACTCACCACACACACTCACTCACCCATACAGTCCAGCATATATGCTGCCTACAACACATACAAACAGTAAGTCACTCATTCATGCAACTATGCACTACGTAAGATCTCCCAACGAAGCATATTGATACTTAGACACTCAGACACTCCAACTAATCACTCATATAGCTACTCACCAACACATGCAGCCACTTACACAGAAACTGAGAGACTGATACAGATATGTATATATTTGAACATTACTCATTAACCCATGTACTCATTAAGATATACTTAATCAGTCAGTTATACAATCTATTTTTCACCTAAAAAGCAGCCATTTATACACTTATATACTCAATTCTTCTTCCATCAACCTTCAGATATACATATATAAAACATATTTAATTTTCAGAACTAACCCATTCACTGGATGATGTCATCAGTGATGTCATGAGTAATGTCACTGACCATGTCATGAGTGATGTAATATGTGAAGTCATCAGCAGTGCATTGCGGGCGCGCAAGTTATAGTTAGCTGAAGTAACTATAACGGGAGAATTTCATTGGTTTTATATGAGTAAAATATCCAGCTAACTATAACATGTGTCAAACCTATGGTTTTTTCAGTGAATTTCATAGGTTTTGTAAATGCTACTTCCTAACTATAACGTGTGTAAAACCTATGTTTTTTTCAGTGAATTTCATAGGTTTTTTAAATGCAACTTCCTAACTATAACGTGTTTAAAACCTATGGTTTTTTCAGTGAATTTCATAGGTTTTTTGAATGCTACTTCCTAACTATAACGGGTTTAAAACCTATGTTTTTTTCAGTGAATATATATATATATATATATATATATATATATATATATATATATATATATATATATATATTTATTTATTTACACAAAAGATTGCCTGTTAAGGAGAAGCCCACACCAGTAAGTGAAATTTTGCCTCTTATTTATACGAAGGTTAGCAGTGTCATTGCAGTTCAAAGCGCCTCGCTACAAGTATTTCCACCAGCCAACGCGTTTCGTGCATCTGGCACTTCTTCTTGGGCTTTGAATGGATGCTTTCAGCAAGAGTCAGAGTTTTTAATTCGGCACCTTCTCTCTACCTGCCTTATTTGGCGTGGCCATTCCCATGGCCTGCTGGTGATTGTAGTGCTTCTTTATTCCTCATAGTGAGTTCCCCGACCCTTGTTGACAGTGATGCTCTATATTGATTCCCAAGTGGGGCGCAGGGCACAGTTCAACCACAAGTCACGCTTTTCATCACCTTCCAACGGCGTCACCCGTCCTTAAACTAAAGCGTTGATTGGCGCTTCAGCAAGTCTGCACACGTGCAGCAGGGCCCTCTCCGCGACTCAGGCTGGGCCGCCAAACATTTCCACAAAAGATTGCCTGTTAAGGAGAAGCCCATACGGGTAAGTGAAATTTTGCCTCTTATTTATTCAAAGGTAAGCTGTGTCATTGCAGTTCAAAGCGCCTCGCTACAAGTATTTCCACCAGCCAACACGTTTCGTGCATCTGGCACTTCTTCTTAGGCTTTGAATGGATGATTTCAGCAAGAATCAGAGTTTTTAATTTGGCACCTCCTCTCTACCTGCCTTAGTAGGCTTGGCCATTCCCATGGCCTGCTGGTGATTGTAGTGCTTCTTTATTCCTCATAGTGAGTTCCCCGACCCTTGTTGACAGTGATGCTCTATATTGATTCCCAAGTGGGGCGCAGGGCACAGTTCAACCACAAGTCACGCTTTACATCACCTTCCAACGGCGTCACCCGTCCTTAAACTAAAGCGTCGTTTGGCGCTTCAGCAAGTCTGCACACGTGCAGTAGGGCCCTCTCCGCGACTCAGGCTGGGCCGCCAAACATTTCCACAAAAGATTGCCTGAAGCCCACAAGGGTAAGTGAAATTTTGCCTCTTATTTATTCGAAGGTTAGCAGTGTCATTGCAGTTCAAAGCACCTCGCTACAAGTATTTCCACCAGCCAACGCGTTTCGTGCATCTGCATATATATATATATATATATATGAAAGTAATATTCCTGTTTCGCCAATACTTGGCGAAAGCACGACCAGGTGCAGACCTCTCAAGTGACTTCAATTTTGTCGCTTGTGGTTCACGAAGAAAATACAAATCCACAAATGGATAGCAGAGTTTTAAGATTTATTGAATTAAATCATAGGACCAGTGTCCAATATATATATATATATATATATATATATATATATATATATATATATATATATATATATATATATATATATATATATATATATATATATATATATATATATATATATATATATATATATATATATATATATATATATATATATATATATATATATATATATATATATCCTACATTTTGTGAGAACTTATGAAGCTGTTAGGTTTATTAGCATGTCAAAAGGGTGCAGTGACACCCAGATACAAATTAAATCCTTTTGGTCTTTGTCAATGACTGTGATTTTATTTTATGGGCTTGAATGCAGTGACAATATGGAGGGTGTGGGAAGGTGGTCTGAGAGCTCAGTCTTGGATGCCTGTTTCTCATTGCTAGTCTCTCTGCTACCAGTTGTATGTGGCTCTGAGCTTCCTCAGAATATTCACTTGATATGCCCTCTATGCTGCCTGTCTCTTGCCTTCACACTTTATTACTCTGATTATAATTCTTTCTCTTACACCCATTCTGCTTTACAGTTCTCCTTTTCCCAATTTCTCTCCTTAGACGCATCCTTACTTCTGTCCCTTTGAAAATGCATGCAAATACACCCATGCACAAATTTACAATGACTAAGTTCATCGTGTCTCTTTGCAACCTGTCGCTTAATTCACCTTCTAATCCCCACATGCATCAAGGTAGGCGTCTGTAATTCCTTAATTGCGATCATTAAAGAATCGCAAATATAGAATCACAAAAGCCTATGCATGTAGGAATCACTAAAAAAATAGCGATTCCTACAAATTCCTTAATTGCGACTCACAAATTGCAAGTCGCAATTAAGGAATGGCCCCATTCATTTCTATGGGCCTACAGACCCATAGGAATGAATGGGAGATTGCATGCACAATTTGCGAATACCAATAGGTACTCGCAAATTGCGCATGCATTTTCTAGGGTGCAAGGGTGTCAAAATGACACCCTGTTGCACCCCTGAAATAGTGATGTGCATCCTTGTGGGGCACACAATGCCCCAAGGGCATGTGCGTGCACAACATGAAACTTTGAAAAATGCACTAAAGTGCATTTTTCAAAGTATTCAGCAAATTACCATCAAGTTCAACTTCATGGTAATTTGCCTCCCCTATTAGTGAAATTGCTATTCGAAAGTGGTTCTTGCATTGCATTTAAGGAATCGCAAATTACTATTAGGAAGATCCCTAGAGACACAGCGCAAATTGCCTTTGTGAGTTTATGCATGTCGGTGTTTGCATGTGATAGCATATTAAACCCAAACCTGCTCACTTTACAAATGTTTGTTTTATTTGAGGTGTCTTGATTTTACAATTTCTTCCTGCTGGTTAGCATGGGCACAGTGTATTCCCACCAGGCTGGAATGAAGAAGTGGTTTTACCAATCTAATTTGTAAGGGTTGGAGATTTGTTTGTGTAGGCTGTTGTCAGAAAATATTTGAGGGAGGATTTGTGGGCATCTTAAACTTTTTCCAGTTACAAATTAGAATCTCAAAATCCTGCTAACCAGGGTTGGGGGGTGGTGATTTCAAGGACACCATTAATAAAAACCCTTTTGATTCTAGGTGGGCAGAATGAGATTTTGAGAATCAGTGAAAAAGAATTAGTTTATTGAATTAATCAATTAGCTTTTGAGAGAATCATTGAGGATAAAGCCAACCCCCACAGCAGTTTTTTCCTTTGTTCCATCAGGTTACATAGGATATTGCTCATAGTTATGATGCAGTGATATGTGGTATTACCATAGCCAAGATTTCAGCAGCAGCCTGCGCATGTAAGCGCAATGGGGTTGGAGATGTTGACAGATAACGAATAGGGCAAATTAAATGAATAAATAACACCTATTCCATCATCTGTCGACATCCCCCTGCCCCACCCCGCACTTTCTTGCCCCTGGCCGCTGCTGCAGGATTTTACGAGTATAATAGCACCAGAGTCACTGTCTTGAATCTTAGGGCAGATCTGGGAATTGCACCAGGGATCACAGACCTACAGTTTATGATAGCAGCTTTCAAACGATGTGTAGAAGGTGACTCACTGGTTTTAGAAAAGCTGATTCTTCTGAGGTTGTTTGGGCAGATTGAGCTTTAATTGTGTTTGGAACATCTAGCTTTGGAAAGTGTGAAATTAGGAAGCATTGTGGCATGGATATATGATGGTACAACTCGTACCGTCACAACGCATACCATTACCACGCGGCCGTGACAACGCAAGTCGTTACCACGACTTGCGTTGGGGGGCGCGGATTTCGAATAGTTTAATTTACTATTCTAACACCAGTCCCCGTGGACCCTAGGGAAGGTGTTAGGATAGTAAATTAACTATTTTTAAACCTTGAGCGCCCTCCAGCGCAAGTCGTGGTAACGACTTGCGTTGTCACGGCCGCGTTGTAAAGGTACCGCGTTGTGAAAACATCGTTGTAAACGATGTTTACCTTGTGGCATTGGTGCTAAAGTAGTATTTGGGTGTGGGGGATAGAGATACTGGTCCTGGGGAATTACTCTTCAGGAGTTGGTGTGACTGGTGAGGCCTAACGAGGTAATCAGGAGAGCAGCCATGGATGAAGAGTGCTGTAGGGACAGAAAGCTGGTGAGCGTGACTTATTATTTTAGCCTGCTGCAACAAGTGAGAATGTAAAGAAACAATGAGAAGTAAATGGAGATATTTTTTTTATGTGTATTTTTCTAAGATGCATGAATGTTATATTTCAGAGACCGCAATCCAGAATGGACTTGCTTTCTTTTAAAGCTATCGTATAACATGTCCCTATAGTGACAAAGAGAGCAAAACTGTGCCTGCTCTTATGCAGGTAGCTTCAAGCACTTGTTAGATTCACACAAAGGAGCGTTACTAAGTAAGTGTAGCATAGTGCACTCTGGGACATCTGATGAGTTCACCAGATATAGAACATCAGTCCAGTTCTGGATGCCTTTCTACCTTCTGAGGGAAAGAGTGGGTACAAATCTACTCACATTTACCACTCGCTTGGGGCAGATGGTAAATGTTTTGGGGCCTTTTCTCCTGGATGTTGATGGGGAAGCAGGAGTATCTAGAGGGCAAAACTTGTTGAGTGTCGTCTGTGGGAAGCTTTTTCTGCCCTATACCGATGAGTGTGGCCAGGTACAACCGCTGCCTACAAAGATCCTAAAACAGAGATACTGGGCCAAGGGGGGCATGGCTTCAGCACCGACAAAGATGGCCACCTTTAAATGAGGCTCCACGGAGGTGTGAAGTGACAGGAGACTTCCAGGCAATACTACCCATTGTTCCAGCTCCAAATTGCTAGCGAGTGGAGATAAAGTCCTGCTGCACATTTTGCGACTTCTGCGAGCGTCCGGGGTGAGCGAGAAACAGCAATTTTTCCTCTCCCTATTGGTTGTGTCTCCTCCACAGGTCTCGCGGCCAACATTTTGAGCATTCACTGCTCGGATGAATCAGGAGCTCCTGCCTCATGACTATATAAACACCTCTAATGCGATGCTCTCGTCACAGCTTTTTTGGTTTCTTTTTATCAGGCTAAGTTCTCATTGATGATTGCTGGCTTTATAAAAGCTTTTTCGATGACATAATTCATTTTTCTCTTTTCACAAATTATGAATGGTCTTTTTTTATCTGAAGGTGGCTTACAGAGGAATTTTTGAGTTATTGGCTCAGTGTATGTTGCTTTTTTAAGTCAGTGTATGTTGCTTCATTTAATTTATCCATGAGGGTGCTTCATGGCAAAAATATGATCTACTAATAGTGATGTTCAACCTCTTGACCCTACTCCATTAGCAGACTATAATCCCTTCTGCATTCTACCGGAAAACATGGAGGATTTGGAATCAAGTCATTCTTCTTCTGCCACCTGTGGTGCCCCACCCAACATGCCTCGTAATGCTTCTAAACCGATATCTAAATTACCCTCCGCTTCTGCATCTGCGTCAGGTAAGTTAAGAAGAACTCTCCTTCTCCTAACACTTCATCATCAATATCTATGGAGTTAATCCTTGAAGAAATATGTGCTCTCAATCTTACATGGAAGAAACAAATGTTCGCCACTAAAGTCTTGATGAAAAATGGTCACATATGGAGCAAAAAGTTATTCACTTGGACACTTGGAAAACTAAGTTGACTCTGTTCAATCTATCGTCAACCAAGTCCCTTCTATGCACATGGAAAGTTCACATCTTAAACAACAAGTGGGAAACCTTGAAAACTGTATTAGGCGTAACAACGTACGCATCTATGGACTTGTGGAGAGGCTTGAATGCTCTAATCCTTCTTCCTTCTTTCAATCTTTTCTCCCAAATCTTCTTGGTTTCCCTTAGTCTCCACCATTGAATATCCAAAGAGCATATCTTTTAGGTTATGACCCACTAGCATTATCTCCGTCAACTAAACCAATAGCTGTTATTTTATAATTTTTGGAATATACTGATTTACTTAAGGTCTTACACGCTGCCAACCTTAAAGGAAAATGGGGGGGCGTGGCCGGACGAGCAGCGAGATGGCCGCCTAACCAGCGAGCACCGCCGGCTGCAATCATAATCCTACAATAATCCTGCTATTTCGAGACACGTGCACGACAGGCCAGTGCACAGGGGCGACGGACAACCCTGGGCACCATCGACCGGAGAACCGGAGCTTTGAGGCGCCTACAACGCTTGATACGGACCCCACCGCTTTCACCGGCCGGGATTAGCTGAGAGATCCGGCTGCTCTGGAGGCCTGTGCAAGAGCTGGGCGCTACTGGGGGGCATGACGTCATAGGCCCGGTATGCCTTGTAGCTCCGCATCAGGAGAGGTGCCAGAAACTGAACGCCTGAGGTGGGGTAAGGCTCCGTAACATCGGAGGTTAAGCCTCGTATGAAAATAAAACTGTGTGAGCCCGCTGTACCTCCGGGGAATCGTGTAACCTCGTCTTGGCTGATCGGCAACGTGGGCGGCCACCATCTTGGTATGGGACTCGACATTTAACGGGGATGTCGGTGCGGGACTGATTCTGTTGGCACTGAGCCCTGGACACTAGCGTCGGCGCTCCTGCAGGCCACTAACACATGGCACACTGTAGATCTGATGAGCTGGCTGCAAACTCTTGTTCCTCTCAGCCTGGGAAGCTGCGTTCGCTGCGGAGGCGGCGGCTCTTCTTGGACAATGCGCTACAGCAGCGGTGAGCCTAAAAGTTGCTGAAGAGGCGTGCTGCCCCGTGTTCGGCGCGATCCGCCTGCCGCTGAAGTTGTGCACCCTTGGTGGGCCTGATATACCCCAACCCTTGTGAGACCTGTTTGCTGGCTGCTGGTTTCGGGGCTGGAAGTCACTGGAGGCACCTGTCCCGGTCCTGCCGCTACGGGAGCTGGGGGGGGGGGGCAGTCACACTTGCCGAGGCCCAATGGCTTTTGTCAGGATTTGCCAGACTTGTTGTCACCGTGCTTTGCACTCCCCTAATCGGCACCACCGGTGAAATAAGCTCATATCAGACAAGGTAACTTGACCCGGTTTGTGTCATAGCGCGACAGGCGACTGACCATTGGACATGGGGAAGGGCGACCCGCGCCAGCCGAGGCTCACGTTTGAGCAAAAGAAGATGTCTAAACAGGCCGAGCAGGATGCTGGTGTGTCAGGGGGGCCACCCATGGAGGCCTCTCAAGACATTGATGTGCCTGCACTGATAATGGAAGTGCGTTCCAGCCTGAAAAGTATTGATGCTAAGCTCGATAGCATGACGGCCCAACTGGACAGTGTGAGACCTCAGGTAGCCACTCATGAAACGCACCTCGACAGTCTGGAGAACAGACACACAGAATGCTGTGAATTTCAACAGGGCACAAAGGCCCACATCAACAGCCTGGAAAAGAAGATCGATTTGCTCTGCGCCAAAGCGGATGACCTTGAAGCGCGCTCTCGAAGATGCAATGTCCGAATCACGGGCATTCCAGAGACAACGGCGATGGGGAAGATGGAGGTCTTTGTGTCCGACCTGCTGCACGAGATTTTTGATCTCAATCTCTCCTCGGTCTTCACTGTGGAGCGGGCGCACAGAACACTGGGGAAAAAGCCGCCCTTGGGTACCCCACCGAGACCGATCTTAGCCAAGCTGCTAAATTACCAGGACAGAGATCTCATACTGCGCTTGGCAAGGGAGAAGGGGAAGATAACACACAAAGGGAACACTATCTCCTTCTTTCCCGACTTCACGCCGCTAGTGCAAGCTGCGCACAAGGAATTCCTGCCTGCTAAGAAACTACTGCTCCAGGCACAGATCCCGTACTCTCTCATGTAACCTGCCAAGCTGCGGGTTGTGCACGATGGCACGAACACAACTTTCTGGATGCAGGGTCCGCCCTAAAATTTGCAAAACACATATGCAATCCTAGATCAAGGAGAAAGACTAATGCTGGGGCTGATGCCGAAAGCCAAATGAGTGACAATGACTGAATCCTGGGGTCCACATTACTACTATTTGGTGGTCCCGCATGGTTTGGTTTTGGTGGTTTCATCCTTTGACTTCTGCAAATACCACTGTGTTCCTATGTCGGTACATTAGGTTGCCATATGTGCCTGGCTGTAAAGTTGTGCTATGCTTTTTTCCTACTCTGTTCGTTATAGAAATAGCCTAACTAATGCACCCACCCTGTGTGAGCAGGGGTGTACGCTCGAGATGCCACCCCTCCAAGGGGTGTCTCCCACAATTCCACTGTTCTATTGTTTTTGCGCCATTGGCATAGTGGGGGGGTTACTGGCACAACCTGATTGGGGGGTTGGCGTGGGTGGGGGGTGGCGTTGGGAAATGGGATGTTTGGTGACTCGTCAATTACATGTATGCCTGCATAATTGGGGTGAAAAAAGGGAGTTAGGTCTGTGGTGGGGCTGAGGGAGGGCTGGACCGTTATACAATATATAAACCAAAGAGTACCCCCTTCTCACCTTACTTACAGTCTGACTTTTAAGGCGATCTAATAAACACATTCATGAAATCCAGTCTAGTATATTTATTTATACTTTCTACTTATTTGTTTTTTTAGAAGAAAAAAAATTCCAATTGACAGAGAAGGATACACATATCAAAAAGTGTTAACATTCTTATTTAGCAAAATACATTTTTCAATCTAAGAAAAACATGTACAAAAAAGTTTATATTCACAAACAACTCAAAAACTTAAAGACATCCAACAAAACATAACAACTCATCATTTTATAGTTTATGCAGTTCACTAAATCAGTTATTTGATTCCAATTCCTAAACAGAAAAAGATTTCATAACAAGAGCGACAATGTCCATTTCATTCAATCAAGAAGGGCACAAAATGCGATATTTGGCTCTTGATGGATATGCCGACGCGTTTCAGGTTCGGGTCATGAATCCCCAAACCCTCATTAGGGCTCTGTTAGTTATCTGTTGAGGATGCAGAAAAACATAAAGTTTTAATGACCCTTCAAATTCCCTCATTCCTCTAATATACCGTCTGGACACAGTGTATATGTACCTGTATTTTTCAGTAATTCACCGCTAGTAGCTGCTGTTGGTTACTGAGCTCCTTTCGTCGATTCTAAGGGGATGTCTAGGGATCAACAACAACATGTTGTCTTTGTTAACACTCTATTCTCATGAAATTATAAGAGCTTTTTTAAAAAAGAGAGAGAGAGCATCAATACTTTAGAGGTTCATACCTCCGTGTGCGTGGGCTGGCTTTGCCGAAGGAGTGGAGGAATTTCTGTCTTGTTTAGTCGTCCTAATGGTGAAAGGACACATACTATTTTAAGCCACAATATTGTTGTCGATCAATGTCAATCTGGTCCAAACTCCCCCTCTCCTTGGCAGTCAGAATTGCACTAATAAAAATGATTGTGCTGCTCAAATTTCTCTATCTCTTCACAAACATACCGATTCCACTTACACAACATTTTTTCGCTTGTCTGCGCTCACACCTGTTGTCATTGGTTTGGGCTGGAAGCCAGGCTAGACTATCACGGGCACTGCTAAAACTACCACTTTGCCAGGGCGGCTTGGGTGCCCCAGACATGCACTTATACGCCCTCTGCGCACAGGCCCAATACCTACATTTTTGGGCCTGTCCTTCACCGTACCAACCTCATGTTGCAGTGGAGATTGATATGGTTGCTCCGCTCCCCCTGAGTGTTGCCCTCTACTGTAAAGCTTCCAGGCCGTCGCAAGACATAGACTCAGCCAACATGCTCCGCTGGACTTGTAGCGAAATGTTAAAACGTGCTGCCATTCCACTGCTATATGCGCCTGCTATCCCCCTTAAACATAATCCTATGCTCCCCTGCCTGGCAGACGGAAGAGGTGAGGTGACCATTGCTGGGTCTACTTTGCGCACCTTTGCTGACATATACCCTGGGGGTGCGTTTCTAGATCTGCCAGATACGGATGCAGAAAACCCACTATCATTTAGTGATAAATTCACACACCGCAAGCTAAAATCTGCATGCATGAGGAGCCACCACATCTACAGGCGCTACAGAACATATTAGCTAGGGCCACCCGAAAGAAACTTGTGACACAACTCTATAACTCCATGCAGGATCAATCCAGCGTAGTGGTACCCAAGTCACAGCAACTATGAAGCAATGAGCTAGAGTCGCCCCTGACCGATGAACAATGGTCGTTCTGCTGCAGGCAGCTCTTGGAACTCTCCCCAAATTACAAGCTCTGACTCATACATTTCAAGTTCCTCCATAGATTCTACCGTACCCCGCTATCTCTCCATTGCATGGGCCTGAGGGAAGATGACGGATGTTATAAATGTGGAGAGGAGGGTGCCTCCTTTTTGCATGTAGTGTGGCAATGCCCGGCTCTATTTGATTACTGTTCTGAAATATTTGTTGCTGTCAATCAAATCCTAAACAGAGTAGATGCCCCATCACCACTCCTGGGCATTTTGGTTTGGGTCGAAAACACTGAGCCCAAAAGTTGGAAGCTACATGCATTGTTGCTGTTGTATGCTAAGAGGCGCGTGGCTATGAACTGGGGGCGCAAAACCAAGCCCAAATGTAATGTCTGGCTGGCTGATGATATGGCCACATGCAGCTGGGAACCTACTGGGATCTTATGCCACTTACGTCACGCCCTAGAGATATTTGGGAGCCATTCTTGTGTGGTAAATAAAAATATTACCCTGTCGGAATTTCTATACTTAAACAAAAGGTCATGCATATAATGAGAGGCAGAGTCCGTGGTGTCCGATTCAAAAGGGCTTTAATTCAGTAACTCGAGTTAAGGGAGAATCGGGTTCCATCACCACTAAGGTTCAGGAAGGATTGTCATCTGAACTTTATTCACAGAGTACAATATTTATACTTTAAACATACATTACATTGCATGGAGAAGGCGGAGCGCTCCAGGCGGAGCAAGCGAAAGAGAGAGATAAGAGCACACGGGCGTATAAAAGGCGTGTAAGAAGGCGTTCACTTGAGGAGTCATAGGTGTGTCATAGGTGGGTGGATACATGGAGGGAGTCTGCGTGGTCAGCTTGAACCTTTACCCTACTTGTGTTCGCCACTTGGTCATGACGTGGAATTGACATGTTAACTGGGGGAAGCTGGGGGGAGCTGACTTTCGTTCTAGTAGAGGAGCCTAGTAGAGGAGCCTTGGGCGTCAGGACGACCTGCACGTCTGGTATTATCTGATATCTTGAGTGTAGAGGATGTATGGTCTGAAGTAAAGGTCGCTCGAACAAAGGTTGCTCATCACTAAGAGCCAGTGTGTGCATATATTTCTTCATGCATTGCGTGGGGGCCATGGGCCTTCTATGGATGCGAGTTCTGTAAATCACTTAAATGGAGACAGAAAGGCTAGGCCCTATCTTCTGCAGGCGGATTATGTTTACCTTCTTCATTAAGCAGGAATGTGTGTCTGTGGAGCAGAGCAGATAACTGTAGGCAAAATACTGTCTTGGCAGGCCAGGCTGGGCACCTCTCGGCTGAGCAGGAAGTATGTGAGAGGTCAGGGATACATAGCTAAACTGCAGCTTTCAGAGTGTCAGGAGGCTTGGAGCCTGAATTCGGGTCCTGGCTCGGCTGAGCCACAAAACGGGTTCATCTTGACTTTTAAACGTGCACCATGCAAATACATTGGCAACATAGGCCTAAGTGCAGAATTAACGTTTCTTTCATGGAAGGCTTGGTAACTGACATTCTAATGTTGGACGGAAATGCAGAGGCATTATTATTACAGGCATGAGAGGGGAAGTGCATGGGTGACATGAACATACATAGGGTACATGCAGGGGACACATTGGCCACGTAAAATGTCTATTTCCTCATTCCCTCCTTGTCCCCTACTGTGCCCTCAGGACACATCTATATTCATGATACCATATATCTGACCATACAGCATCATTTGTTTGTCTTTTTTCTTTTGTATACGTGGATGGGGAATACAGGCAGTGGCACACAAGCCGCAAATCGCCGGGCCACATTGCAGACAGAGACAGCAACCGAATATAATAAGTAGTATCATTCCTAGGAACGATAATACTTTCCATCCCCATGCCGATATTACACTCCAGAGCCAACCGGACCAAGTCCATGTGCCTGGGTTTTGGTGTATCTCGTGAGCTATCTTGTGGAGTCTTGTGATTGCTGCATACACGGATGGCGCGTTATTAGGCATAAACACGCAACAACTGGAGCCGATCACTCTACAAGCCCCGCCCCTATCTGCCAGGATGACGTCAAGAACAAGGCGGTTCTGAAGAACAACAAGTCGCATGGCAGACTGCTCCTCGTTCAAATTCGCCAGGGCAGATGCAGTCTCATTTACTACTGCTTCCAGAGTTCTTGTTAACCTGCATATGAGTTTACTGTTTTGGACGGGACCTATGAAGAAAAAGAATCCTTTATTGAAATCTGTATATTGCTCCCAAGCTGTCTCAGTCTGATCAATCACTGGGGAATCGGTCTCCCTCTTGTTTCTAACATGCACTAGTCGGGAATCTCGATGATAATGGGATGGGGCTAGGAAAACGGGCGGCAGCAGGAACGCTATATAACATGTCCACCCCAGTCTAAGGGCAGACGTACATAGGCTGTCTGACCGCAAATGAAATAGGAATGGCGGGAAGCTTTGAAAGTAGACTTTCCTTTATCATTGAACTCGACTACAGTATTACAATCACTGTGTCCTAAATGCACTGATCCTTTCTTTCTAACGCACAATTCACCTTTTACTGGTAGGACTGATATGAACGGTGGACCTGTATTTTTCTCGGACTGGACATTCAGAATCATAAAGTTAAGGGAAGCATTTCCTTGCTCGTACACTTCATTTTCTAGATCGGTCCCTTTCCTTTGGGGAAGACCATCTTCGTCTGGAAAACATGCCTCATTCATTACTTTATTCAAATCTCCCCAAATCCAATCGCCCTGGGAAACTGTGAACTTTCTGTCTTGTGATGACATTAAAGCAAACCATGCTCCGCACGAACCATTGTGTGAGAACGGGAAAGGAAAAAGGGGCAGAACTCCCTTCGATTTCTGATAAGGTTGGAGTCGGCCACATACCCAGCAATTTGTTACATTGCTGGTCTGATGAGAATGGTGCAACATTCGAATAAAAGTATTGTTGCGCAGTGCTAGTCTATATGACAGTTCATGGGGTGGCAGATCACTGAATGTGTGCTCTACAGTGTCATTAAAGGAAGAGTGTATACGTGAGGCAATAGGAGGAAAGAAAACATGTAGTGTCAAGTTGATACATATAATCGTTATACTTAGAAGAAACATAATAATCAGAGTTACTATACATCTACTGCGTAAAATCTTGCAGTATTTCTCTCTCATCTTGCTCTTTTTGCTATTCTGGTCTACGATCTTATACATGTCAGGAACCTGTCTAACCGATTCACCACCTAGTGGACTTAAACAATTAAACGCTGTCTGACTTACTAGATCATAATTTGGACCTATAATCTTGTTGCGGAGTCTTTTCTAGCAAAGGGGGCTTTGAGTCAGTATTGTCGGGACAGTCTTTAGGCTTGAACAAAGTTCCGGAATCTCCAAAGAATTTTTTACAGTGCTGGGCGTGAATCCAACCTTTGCGACCCTCGACCTTGACGGCAGTCCTCGTGGTAAGCAGCACTAACTTCGGTGTTTTCCAGCGCGGCTCAAGAGGACTCGATCGATCAAAGTTCCGAATGTAGACTAGATCACCAGGGACGATGGCATGCTCTTTGACTTGGGTGTTGTCGGGGAAAGCGGCGGCAACCTGTGAACGACAAGAGAGTAATGCAGACATCAAGGAAGCCAGGTAATCTGTCAGCATATTACTGTCAACATCAGTTATTTTCTTAGGCATAGGCGTACCCCACATATTCTGTGGTCTACCAAAAACCACTTCGTAAGGGGATTGGCCTGTTCTGGAATGAGCTACCATACGCATGTAAAAGAGGGCAACCGGCAAGGCTATCATCCAATCCACGCCTTTTTCTGCACAGACTTTTGCTAATTTCGTCTTAAGTGTCTGATTATGACGCTCGACGAGTCCAGCTGCTTCTGGGTGTCGTACACAATGAAATTTCCATTGATATCCTAACAGAAGGGACACTTGTTTCATTAATTCAGAAGAGAATGGCTGACCGTTATCTGAGTACACGACATGGGGCAATCCGTACCGTGGGAAAAACTCTCGTACCAGTTGCCTGGCGGTGGTCACAGCAGTATAATCTGGGACTGGGTATGCTTCTGTCCATCTAGATAGTGCACATACAACTACTAAGACATACTTGTAACCTCTACATCTGTCCATCTGGATATAATCCATCTGGAGGACTTCAAAAGGATGGTCAGGAGGATGAAATCCACCTTGTTCCACCGGAATGCCTTTGCCTGGATTGAACTGGCAACAGATCATACAGGTACGTACTTTCTGTTTCGCTGCTGCACGCAGGTGCTTGTTAAACCAGATATTCTATAGACTGTCTAGCATTGCCTTTTCTCCTAAGTGTGCTGGACTATGTGCTGTGTTTATGATGACTTGTACCATAGAGTCTGGGAGAAACCATGTAGCTTTGCCTTTAGTCATCCAACCCTGGTCAGTCTGGACCCCTCCTTGTTCAGTCCATTTCTTTATTTCGTCTGGAGTGGCATGTGTCTGTATGTCGAGTACATCTTGTGAAGGATCCCTGACTGTCATGCTGTTTGTCAGTAATGGTACCTCTGTCTTTGTCGTGTCTGTTGGTGTCTGGGCTGTAAGTTTAGCTGTTCGGTCTGCCAGGTCGTTACACTGGGAAATGGTGTCTGTAACTTTCGTGTGTGCTTTGCATTTCAGGATGGCTATGGCTGTAGGCAAATGTATTGCTTCTAACAGTGCCTGAATAAGGGGACCATGCTGAATTTTGTCCCCATGAGAGGTCAGGAAACCTCTCTCCCTCCATAACACTCGGAAGTCATGAACAACCCCGAAGGCATACTGTGAATCTGTATATATGTTCACTTTCAAGTTCTTGGCTCTTATGCAGGCTTGTGTCAGAGCGATGAGCTCTGCTGCTTGTGCTGACAGTGTGTCTATTCTTTGTGTCTCTATGACTTCAGTATCAGTGGTCACGGCATATGCGGCCACTAACTCTCCTGTGCTTGTTCTCATGCATGAACCATCTACATAAAGTGTCAGGTCAGGGTCTGGCAGCGCAATGTCTGTCAGGTCTTGTCTTGGTTACGTCACCGTATTAATCACTTCCACACAGTCATGTGGTGCAGTGTCTACTGTGCTTGAGGACAAGAGTGTAGCAGGGTTAAGAATATTGCATCGTCTGATCTCTATGTGTGGTTGAAATAACGTCAGTTCATATCCTGTCAGTCTCGCTACAGTCAGGTGCTGTGTCTGTGTCCTGTTCAAGAGAACTTCCACTGCATGTGGAACCTGTACTGTCAGGGGGTGTCCTAACACTATGGAGTCACTCTGTCTTATAGCTAGGGCTGTTGCTGCAACTGATTTCAGGCACGCAGGCAGAGCCTGGGCCACTGGATCTAATGTACTAGAAAAATAAGCACAAGGCTTGTGTTTTCCTGCTTGATCTTGTGTGAGGACAGATAATGCTGTTCCATCTCGTTCAGTGACAAAAAGCGTAAAAGGTTTGCTGTAACAAGGAGTCGCTAAAACTGGTGCTTGACATAGGGCTCTTTTCAATTCTTCAAATGGGTATGTTCTTGTGTCCAAGGGAGGACAGTCGAAGATGCTGCCTCCTGTGTTGTCAACTGTATGAGTGGTTTGGCTAGATAGGCATACTGGGGAATCCATTGTCTGCAGTAAGAAGTGAGGCCAATGAAGGCCCGTACTTCCTTTTGTGTCTTGGGCTGTGAAATGTTAGCAATTAACTGAATACGTTCTTGTGTCAGCTGTCTACCCCTCTTGGACAGCAAGTGTCCAAGGTACACCACTTGCTGTGCACAGAATTGCAACTTCGAAGGGGACACTTTGTGCCCCTTGTCTGCCAGAAAGTGTAAAACTGTCAGTGATGCATGTTCGCAATCTGGTTCTGATCGTGCTGTGATCAGGATATCGTCTACATACTGGAGCAGTGCAGTGTTAGCAGGCATGTGAATACTGTCCAGTTGTCTCTTTAATGCTTGACTGTAAATGCTGGGACTCTCTGTAAAACCTTGGGGAGCTCTCGTAAATTTAAAGCTGCGTCCATTTAAACTGAATCCGAAGAGATATTGGCTCTCTGGATGAATTGGGACACTGAAGAAGGCATTCTTTAGGTCAATTACAGTAAAGAACGTCACCTCAGAATCAATTGCAGTCAGTAATGAAGAAATGTCTGGGACCACTGGGTATTGAGGGACTATACATTTGTTCAGTTCTCGAAGGTCAACCACTAGTCTGTAGACTGGTGGTGCATTAGGGTCTGTTCGTTTAAGAATAGGGATGACAGGTGAATTACATACGTTCGAGTCAGTCTCTACTACCACCCCTTGTGCAATGAGTCGTCAACAATTTTCAGTAAGGCTACTACGGCATCAGGTGGTAACTTGTATTGTCGGATACGTGGCAGTACTACTCCTGTTTTGAGAGTGACACGGTGTGGTGTAATGTGCATGTAACCTACGTCAGTCGGACCTTGTGCCCATAAGTGCTGTGGTACATTCTGGAGTCTGTGGTCAAAATCTTTCAACACATAATGTCCTTTAAAATCACGTAAGAATAGTCGCACTCCTTCCGGAGAACAACATATAACTGCTCCTAGTTCTTTCAATGTCTTTATACCAAGTAAATTTTCTGGACATGACTTAGTAAGTAGCAAGTCTGTGGTACGTGACAATGGACCGACCCCTAGGGAAACCGGTTTCGACACTTCGTTAACAATAGGCTTTCCTGAAAATCCCAGGGAAACATTCTGTGAGCCTGAGAGGGGTGCCCCTGGAACCTCGTCATGGCTGATGGTAGTTCTGCTCGCCCCTGTGTCAATCAGAAATTTTCTGTCTTTTCCCAATACACGACTAGGCACATAGGGACCATCTTGATCTACAGGAACCTCAATAAGGGGCAAGCCAACTTCCCTCCCTAGGCTGTTTCATGAAAACTGTTGGTATTCTGGATAGTCCGACTGTGTGTACTGGTACATTTGTTGCGTGGCCTGTTGTGTGGCAGATGGTGGTGGGGGTGGAAAATTTGCTACTGTCTGTTGCGTGTTCTGTGGGGTGCTATTCTGTCTGGGAGGACGCGGTTGTTCTTTTGTCTTGCCTGTAGCTATATTGTGTTTCAGGACAGCACATTCATTTACATAGTGACCTGGTTGCTTGCAATAATTACAGTTCCCTTTAACAGGTGTTGTGCCCTTTTTATTCGCATTAACTGGTACCGATTGTGCAACCAGCACTTTCATTTTCGTATCTTTCATGCGTCTCTTTTCATGATCCTGTTCCTCTCTAATTCTGTTCTGGTGATATTGTAGCATTTGCAACATTTGGGAAGGGCTATTTGCTTGCCAGGTACTCTCAACCTTCAGTACTCTATTCTTGATCGGGGGTAAGGAATTCTCTACTAATTTGCTCACAAAAAGATGTGGATATGATTCGCTACTTGGCTTAAGGCCACTATTGATAGAAAAACATTTCTCAAATCTAGAATAAAAATCACTTGTGTCCTCGTCTTGTTTCTGTTTACAGGCTGAAATAGCATCCCAATCTTCTTTTTTAGTAATCAGTAGTCTCGGTAAAACCTGTATCAGGAGTTCAGGTAGTGCTTTGGCTTTGTCCCCAAGACCAACACCAGGGTGCCTGTCTTTATCCTCTGCTTCCAATTCTGCCCAACTTAACTTTTTCTCTCCCACTTCCCAGTCTTTTTCTTTAAGCTTTTCGTAAATACCAGCAGGCAACAGTACTTTCAATAATTTTATAATGTCAGCGTACGTGTAATCCCCTATGCGGAGAATGTCTTTTAATTCACGCTGAAACCCCCCGGGTCTTTATCATGGCAGGGCAGCATCTTTTTCATTTCCAATATTTCTAGTTTCGTCAAGGGTGCGTAAACATATACTCGTTGAAGCTCACCCGCTGTATTTTTAACGGGATGAACCTCTCGTAGGGGGTTCTGTCTGTCTATATGTAAGTTCTTTCTGTCGTGGTGTGGGGCAGGAATCATACATGTGGTCAGAGAAGTCAAGTACTTATGGTGTTGGTCCAGAATGACATTAATTAATTCAGTACCTAGGCCTGTCCATCTTTCTAGAAGTATATCGTCCAGTAATTTATACAAGGGACCGGGATCAGAGTATTGACTCTCGTACAACGTTATCAAATGTTGAACCATGTAAATACCAGCCAAACGCTGTTCGTTCGGCGGAAGGCTCAAAAAGGTCTGGGCCACTACATCACTGTTCTATATGTTAGAATTAGACACCCATTGGACGGCTGACCGGACTAATTCCTGTTCGTGTGGGGTGTGGGGTCTCTCGCACTGTACCCGTCGTTTCAGTGCTTTTTCAGTAGCTTGGAATAGATTTTCAAGGGAATATCTTTCTTTTATAGAATGTCCCTGTTTGCGGTAGTCGAGACATTTGGGCCTATCAAACTGTTGCGCTTTGCCTACGTAATTTATTTTATCCTTCTCCTCCGTTTCTGGCTCAACCTCTTCCATTGATGACTCATACTGCCCGTCAGACTCTTCCTTGTGTATTTCTATAATCGTCTTTCGTATTTTCTTGTACATACTTTCTGTCTGTCCCTGTCTATCATGCCGACCAGCAGATATGTTGTCACTCCAATCCGTCAAAACTTTCTTTACCTCCCTGTCTGGTTGATCTTGTTCCCTGATCAGACAGTTAATCAAAAACGTAAAATCATGTTCTTCACATCCACCTTCCTTTGTTCCATGACATCTTCTATACTCTCAGGTCCCTTACCAGTTCTAATGAAATCGTATATTTTATCTAGGTGGTCCTTCATGCCTGGTAATGTGATCAAATAGTCGAAGGCATGTCTTAATCTTAGTGAAAACACGAGCATTGCACCCTCTCCTGGTACTGGATCGTATATACAACGTGGGATCGTTACACCTACATACTTAAATGGTGTTGATGTCATTTGTGGCGTTCGTGGTGGCCCTAACCCTAACGGTGTTCGTGTCATTGGCGGTGTTTGTGGCGTCGGCGGTGGCCCCTCTCCCACTGCCCCTTGTCCTACGTCGTCTTTCACTGCCACTGCGTGCAGAAGAGAAGCCTGCGGAAGCTGAAGTTGTAAAAGATGATCCTGTGATGGGGGCGGAGAGAATTCTGCATTTACATAGTCTGGTGCGGGCTCTTCTAGATAGGAGGAAATAAAAGCCTCGGAGGCTGTCGGCTTCTGTCTACGTACTCTAAAGGGTACTGGTGGTGGCGTATGTGGTCTACGGGATTTATCTGAAGGGGTCACTTTAGCTAGTTCTTCTGTAAGGACGGGATAAATACCAGCAACGAGGGCATTTCTTTCTCTGTCTGCTTGTTCTGCCTTGACCCGTTCCCCCTCTTCCTGCAGTTCTTTTTCTCTGGCTTTTTCAGCTGCCTGTTTACATATCTCTGCTTGGTGGAATTCTTTTTCTGCTCTCCTATGCGCTTCTTTACGCCATAACTCAATGGCATCTTTCTGGGACGGTCTTACTTTCCTTTTCCATAGCGCTTCCTCTACTTTCATAATGCATTCAGCATCCCATGTTCCTGAGGCAGGCCATCTGTACTTCTCTTCTAGATCCTTTGTGTAATCTACCCATAAGTCTAAAAACAATATGGCATCTAGCCCGTGTTTCTGGTACATAAAATGACCAGGTGTGTCTCTAGGCGGGACGGGAACTGCCTCTTCGAGTATCCCTTTCCTTGTCCCTATCTGACGTAATTTCGAAAACAGTGGCATGTTGGTACTATCGTAATGAGAACACAATACACTTAAAATAGACTGACTGAAACAACCATTCACACTACAACACTAAATCATTAAAAACAGATACAGTTGACTGATACATGGGGAAGACATGAATTTGAAAACCGTTAACTTTATGCACTGGCATACAGTACAACCATACCGGTCTCATAAAGAGACACGTCTTTACCGTGCCCACCGAAGTGGACCCGTCTTTACTGTGCCTGTGTGACCAGACACGTCTTTACCGAGCTCAAATAAATGAACCTGTCTTGAAACGTTATACTCTATGCATTCCCAATAACGGTACTCACCGGGAAGCAGAACTTGAAGGCCTCGGAAACTTGATACTGCGTGACTGCGGTGCTGCTGCCGCTGCTACTGCGCCTCGGAACAGGTGGGCCTCGGGATACCTCGGACCTTGCTCTCTCGTGGCTTGGGCTCTGGTTGGGATGGTCCGCAATCCTCACCGCCACGTGTGGATGCCTGGTCACAGTCCGTCTCCTCCGTGGGCCTGAAGGAGTAGTCAGGAAGTCCCGCTGTCGTGTACACTTTGAAGTCCGTCACGGCTGTAGAAGGGGGCAAGGGCTGGACCTACATCACCGGCGCGTGGGGAAGGGGACTGGTCCCTATTCGGGCGCCAGATTATGTGGTAAATAAAAATATTACCCTGTCGGAATTTCTATACTTAAACAAAAGGTCATGCATATAATGAGAGGCAGAGTCCGTGGTGTCCGATTCAAAAGGGCTTTAATTCAGTAACTCGAGTTAAGGGAGAATCGGGTTCCATCACCACTAAGGTTCAGGAAGGATCGTCATCTGAACTTTATTCACAGAGTACAATATTTATACTTTAAACATACATTACATTGCATGGAGAAGGCGGAGCGCTCCAGGCGGAGCAAGCGAAAGAGAGAGATAAGAGCACATGGGCGTGTAAAAGGCGTGTAAGAAGGCGTTCACTTGAGGAGTCATAGGTGTGTCATAGGTGGGTGGATACATGGAGGGGGTCTGCGTGGTCAGCTTGAACCTTTACCCTACTTGTGTGCGCCACTTGGTCATGACGTGGAATTGACGTGTTAACTGGGGGAAGCTGGGGGTAGCTGACTTTCGTTATAGTAGAGGAGCCTAGTAGAGGAGCCTTGGGTGTCAGGACGACCTGCACGTCTGGTATTATCTGATATCTTGAGTGTAGAGGATGTATGGTCTGAAGTAAAGGTCGCTCGAGCAAAGGTTGCTCATCACTAAGAGCCAGTGTGTGCATATATTTCTTCATGCATTGCGTGGGGGCCATGGGCCTTCTATGGATGCGAGTTCTGTAAATCACTTAAATGGAGACAGAAAGGCTAGGCCCTATCTTCTGCAGGCGGATTATGTTTACCTTCTTTATTAAGCAGGAATGTGTTTCTCTGGAGCAGAGCAGATAACTCTAGGCAAAATACTGTCTTGGCAGGCCAGGCTGGGCACCTCTCGGCTGAGCAGGAAGTATGTGAGAGGTCAGGGATACATAGCTAAACTGCAGCTTTCAGAGTGTCAGGAGGCTTGGAGCCTGAATTCGGGTCCTGGCTCGGCTGAGCCACAAAACGGGTTCATCTCGACTTTTAAACGTGCACCATGCAAATACATTGGCAACATAGGCCTCAGTGCAGAATTAACGTTTCTTTCATGGAAGGCTTGGTAACTGACATTCTAATGTTGGACGGAAACGCAGAGGCATTATTATTACAGGCATGAGAGGGGAAGTGCATGGGTGACATGAAAATACATAGGGTACATGCAGGGGACACATTGGCCACGTAAAATTTCTATTTCCTCACTTGAAGTGGTCGCGTGACAGGTCGGATTCCCCTATGGCTACACCCGCGGACCCAACTGCGTGATCTCGCACTACTATTCTGTGTCATCTTCAACTTCACTTGTTTTAATACGTTCACACTGCAAACTGTGTAGATGTCAAGATGTGGTGTACCCAGGAGAGCTTCAATCCTGGTCCTGGCGATTAATTAATTTTGGAAACCATGTTCGCCCACTTGTCTTGGTATATAGGGATATGTGTTTGTCAGTATGCCGCATATTGACCCCATGGAGCCTGTTTACACATCCTATGTATTTGTTACTTAAATGCAGCAATGTCAGATTTGTTGTAATTTATATTGACGTTCACCAGTTTTACTTGGTTAGTTTTGGAATAACGAAAAAGAAAATTGTATCCTTTTTTTGTGATATGGAGCAGCAATATCGTACCAACTGTCTCATATGATGTAAACGCGTGTATATAATCTGAAAATGCTGTGAGTTTACGATGTCATTTCTAATAAATACAATTAAAAAAAAAAACCTTAAAGGAAAATTTCTTAGCAAGCATCCACTCTTTTCTTTGCTCAAGATTATGCAAAAAAAGCGACAGCAGATCGATGGAAGAAGTTTTAGGACATGAGACCTGCGCTTCGAAGTTTGAATGCCAGATATGGTCTGTTTCATCCTTGCCTCTTTAAGGTGATTTATAAAAATGAAACCACTAATTATGAGGATCCTATCCATCTACAGCAATTCTTGGATACCTGTAAAGAAGAGGACATGAAAGTTACCTGTTCATCGATGATTTGACCGTTTTGTTAACATTGTCGTTATTTATATTCACCTTGTCTTGTCATGTTTTACAATTGCTCTGTTGTACTCCTATCTAACACATTCTCTTTTTACTGTCAGGTGCAATTTTCGTGGTCACTTGATATGTGATTTTCACTCAGCCTCGATGATGTCTCCCTTCCCCGTCTTCAGCCTGGGGTTTCGCGATTGGCTGTGCCATCTTTCTGATGTAGTTCTACCAGCCCCTTGTTCATTGTATGTCTGTGGTATGTCTTTTTGTTTTTTCCTTACTTCCTCTCTGCCCTGTCCCTTTGCAGTTTATCTTTTCGTCCATGTACTTCTCATCTGGTTATTTTTCCTATATATTCCTATCTATTCATATATATTCGAAGTTCTTCTTCCTTTCCATCCTCCTTTTCCTTCTCCTCTTGCTGGCTTTCCCCTCTCCCTTCTCTTACTAGTTATTTGTTGATTTTTTTGTAGTTATGTTCCTCTTTCATATTTTATCCATTTATACTGTTACTTTATTGTTTTCTTCTTACCAATTTTTTTTTATTTATATTGCATTAATGTATTTTGTTGACTGCAGTTATTCACATCAATCTTTAAAAATGTTTTTAAGCGTTATATCATGGAATGTTAAAGGTTTGGGATCACCCATACAACCTCAAAGGGTTTTATCGCACATTGCTGGGTTGAAAGGTGATATTGGTTTATTGCAAGAAATTCATGTAACACATAAAGGGATATCCAAGCATCAGCAGCAATGGGTGGGTCACTCTTTGCCTCTTCTAGTTCGGGGAAATGGTGTGACTGTTCTCTGTCATAAACGTTTGGATATCCAACTTGTAAATCATGATGCAGATTCTGAAGGTAGATGGGTATCAGTTTCTTTGCTAGTCACAAGATTCCTTTGACTATTTATAATTTATATGCACCTACTAATCCTGATAAACCTGTTTTGCCCCAGATTTTATCTAAATTAATGGTATATAATGATGATTATCTGATAGTTAGTAGAGACTGTCATATGGTTGTTGACCCCTTTATTGATAGAAGTTGTCATTCTAAATGTATTCCCTCTTATGTACACTCTCAATTCACATCCACTATAGCTCAAAGATCCCTCGTTGATGCCTGGAGACTATGTCACCCCACTCTTCAAGAATATACTTTTTTCTCTCCTGTTCATTCCTCTCAATCTCACATAGATTATTTGTTTATCTCTAAAGCCCTTACACAACATATTTCCCATTCTGATAGAGGATCTATGTTAATTTCAGATCCTGCTCCTGTCTCTTTGGACTTAGACGTACTCCCCCCATTGAAGGAGCTGAGAGATGGAGATACAGTAACTCCCTTCTATTGGATCCTAAGTTTACCCAGATTTTCAGAAATTTGCAGATACATTTTTTCTAGAAAATCTGCTTCTAGAGACTTCATTATTTCTTTTGTAGCCCAGAAACTGAAATCTAAGAATACTCAATCACTTAATTTACCTTTAAAGCAATTGGAACACTCCTTTTACTCTTCAAAATCCCAATCTGATCTCGATGAATTTATTAAAGCCAAATCACTTTTAATAAACTTTCAACTGAATCCGCTAATTTATATCTACCTAAATCCAGTGCTAAATACTATGGTGCTCAAAATAAGGCTGGGAAACTTCTTGCCAACTATTTTAAAATAAAAAAGAGCATAATAAAATTGATTTAATTTTAATTTCGGCCAATACTACAGTTCATAAAATTGAAGATATTCTTTTGGAATTTACTATTTTCTACCAAACCCTGTATACTCCTGAATCTCCTCTTCAACAAAAGGACATTCTTCATTACATATCCTCTATCACTCCTCCTTCTCTTACTGTGGATTTCTCTTCCTTAGAAGAAGTTATTCAAGCTAATGATATTCTTACTGCTATTCAGGCTATAAAAAAGGACAGGCTCCAGGATCTGATGGTTTTACTATCCTGTCAAATTTTATGCGCATTTCTCCATGATTCTTCTACCTAAATTGCATCCATTATTCCTGTATTTTATTTCAACTCAGAAATCGGGGTGATCTTTTCAGGAGGCTTCTCCCTAAAGAAAACAACACTGTACATTGGGCAAAAATTATAGGCCCATTTCTTTAATCAATTTGGATGACAAAATATTTGCAAAAAAACTTGCCCTTCGATTGGACTCTTTATTACCCCACTTGATTGGGAAGGAGCAATGTGGTTTGTATCAAGAGACAACATTTATCTGATAACACTCGATTGTTCTTTAATGTCTTAAGTAAATCTAAAACATATAAAAATTCATTAGCAGCAATTTCAATAGATGCTGAAAAAGCGTTTGATAGAGTCAGTTAGCCCTTTATTTTTCAACGCTTGCTTGGTTTGGTTTTGACCCAAAATATTATAATTATGTCTCTCTATTATATTCCTCTCCCAGGTCTTTTATTTTAGCTAATGGACTTGTATTCTCATCGTTCCTTCTTCATAGAGGAGTCCGGCAAGGTTGCCTGCTATCGTCATTACTATCTATTCTTGCCCATAACCTTTTTTAATAAAAATTGGATTGAACAAAGTTATTAAAGGATTCCCGTATGGTGACAAACACTTTAAACTTTCAGTATATGCAGATAACATCTTATTATTTATCTCAAACCCACAAACTTCCTCACCAGCTTTTCTGTCATAGGTGGACGATTTTGCTCTTAATGCTGATAAGTGCGAAATTCTTCCTTTGAATAAACTATGCTTTGATGCTCATTTTTCGTTTTCCTCTTACTGGAATTCAAATTTTTTTTAATTTCTTGGGCTTTGGTTCAATGCCTCTTTTAAGGATACTTGCTCTAAGTCTGAAGTGGTTGCAATCAATATTAACGTTGTCTACATCGTGATGGCACCCCTTATATTTTTAATGTTGGGGTCGGCTTGATACTATAAAAATGTTATCAGTCCCTGTAATTTTGTTTGATTTATCCAATATTCCGATTAATATTTTTAAGTCCTACTATAAGAAGTTATATAGTATTCTATCAAAGTTGTTACTGCAGAATAAAAAGGCTAGAATGTCTCTTTGTAAACTTGACCACCTAAACACATGGGAGGAGTTAATTTTCCGGGCCTTCTCTCCTCTCTCCCTGCATTTTTTCTTAAACAGTCTTCTTTTCTATTGTCTGACAACGGAAATGACTCTATACTTTACTCCTTGTGGTTGAAAAGTCTTTTTTTCATACGTTTTCCTTTAAGGAATATATTTTCCTTTCTCATACTTCCTCAACTCTCTCTCTTCCTATTCTCGAAAATGCTCGTAAAGTCTTCCAGCCACTCTTCTCGTTTCTTCAAGATGATTGAACATAGTATTTAAATTCAGCGATTTGGTAAAATAAACATATCAAACTTAATAACAAGTTTATCTTTTGGAAAGATTGGTTAGCTTACGGCCTTGAATTGACTCATCGGCTTTTTCAGGATGGAATCTGTGTTCACTTTTAAACAATTCAATCCCGCTTTTCTCTTCCTTCTTCATGTCATTGTCAACCCAAATACATGTCCTTGACTGCAGTAGCTCAAATCTCTTATAATCTCCTATCCTCTAACCCTACACTTGCTCCTTCACCTTCTACCATAAGATCAATTTTATACAATTCTCTTTCAGCTTCTCAAAACTATAAGCATTTAACAGGTATTCCCAGGGCACAAGATAAATGGGAAGTAGAATGTCTTTGGGAAACCGATCTGGGAAAATCATTCGCTATTCCAGTATGGAATAAAATCTGGACTAAAATAAGGAGGTCTTCTAGAGCAGCAAACACCACTCAAACTTCGTTTTTCATTCATAATAGACTCCTGATCGCCCCAGCTAAGCTACAGAGTTTTGACCCTGGCATCCCTTCTACTTGTTGGTTTTGTAGGGATTCACCAGGAAACCTCAAACATAGGTTATTTAATACCCAGTTATTTATACATTTTGGATTCGAGTCTGGCAAAAAATCAACCCTATTTTTCACATGTATGTTCCTTTCTCTTTCATTAATTATTTTCTGGGAAGCATTTCCGAGGTTTGGTCATCTCAATCCACCGATGTACGTATCATCGATTTACTTCTTCCTGTTGCTTTTCAAAAGATGACTAAGTAATGGAAAATGCATCTGCTGTATCTTTTCAGGCATGGTGGTGTGGAGTCTACTACTATCATAGGTTGGATAGAACTTATGTGCACCCCATCACACTTTTAAAAGAGATCTACTTTGGTTAATTGTCACTGATTTCTTAAATATATCAGCTTAAAAGACATCTTCACATTACCCCTACTGTCATACAGAGTAAGGATCACCACTAACCTTACAGCCAGATACAACAGGAACGATGATAGATGCTAGGTAATCCTATCCCCTAAATGTTGATACCTATGAGTGTCTGTAAACACACTCCACAGATAGCACCACCACAGGGGAAAGGGGAAAAAGGGATAAAAGAAACAATAACGTTGCTGCTGTGCAACACAGAGTAGGGATGTCTTCGGATGTGGGTGACCCTTCTCCTATACTCCACCCCTTCTGTCCTGTAAGTGAGACACAACACACATACATAAGTAGAATCCCCCCCAGAGACGAGTTAACTACATTGTTTCTAAATGTGATGTACACTTACTTATATAGCAGCTGCAGTTCTCTCAACAGAAAAAGGCACAAAAGCAAAAAATAAAGAAATAAAGAAAGTATACTTTTCAGTCACTCAAGACTCAGGTGTTTGATAATAGTGTCAAGGAAGCAAAATCAGACAATGTCAAGCAATGAGGTACTTATCCTCCCGCAGATAATTCTCTAAAAGTTATGAGTGCTTCTTTCTTTCCAACTGCTGGTGACAAGGAAGCGTGTCAGGTTAATTAACTCCAGTATACCAATATCCAGGCTCTCCAGAGCGGTATTCACAATCCACACCCAGGAATACCGGTACTGTAATTAGAGCCTGCTCTTCTTGCTCTCCGGAGCGGAGTCAGCAGGAATGCCACTATATAAACAAAATGAACATATACAACTTGCTCTCCTCACAATTCTTTGTTGCTTAATGATTTGAAGCACATAACTCAGGTCTACTACTGAATATGTGGGTTTATTTAGTTTCACCCTTTGCTTTTCAATTTCAAAGTACATAAAACTTTTATGTTTGAAAAAAACACATCACATATAACACTTAATGAAAAATATACAACATACAAAATTACCAACACTTTCGATACATCAAAAAATGAATGGACAGAATTACAACACATATATGCACATTTGTTTACAAATAGCAGCAATTTTTTAGAATCATCAAGTTCAAACTGCCAAAAACGATACTTCTATTTACTTGTAAAGTCAATGAAGGACAAGAATGTTTTTTATAAAGAAGGCCAACTGAACAAAAATTAAATGATTCCCAAAATCGCAATTAGTCCTGGTTCTTTTTGGGGGCCTTCTAGATGCCGACGCGTTTCGAACCCGTTGAGTAAATTAACGGGATCTCGTCAGGGCTTTGTCACTTCAATGTATTATCGTTCTGTGCACAAAAGAAGAGAGAACAACACCTTAGTTCTGTTGCTCTCACCTATTTAAAATCACTACACCTATGTGTTTTAGAACAAAGGTTCTATACCTGTGGTTTATGTCTGGCCGGGTTCAGGTGGGTTCAACAACCTTCTTGTTTAACTTCTGTTTTTGGGAACCCTAAGGAATAATTTCGTATTAGAATTAACGTTTGAAAGTCAAGGGGTGACTGGTGATCTCTTTGGTTAGTTAGCGGTGCTTAGAAAGTTGTACCTTATTCGAGCACCGCTGCCCCTTTAGAGTGTGTCCTCTTTCCGATTCATTTTTCGTCTCATATGTGTCTCTGGCTTGTGCTCCCTGTGTGTAGAAAAAAATCGAGTTCTTTGTCACAAGAGCGTTCCCTCCCATTGCCATACTGTTAAGGGAAGAGTTCATAAAAAACAAACTACCTTAGAGGGGCGTCCCTCGACAGGCGTGAGTTTCTCTTCTTACTTGTACGTTGCCGTATGTCTTGAGTCTATTAAAAGGAAGGGAGAGCGGGTTGAGTGCATCTACTCGGCGCTCGTGGTATATTTATGCTACTAGGCGGACCGCCCGTGTTTACTCCTACCTTTAGTCATGGACAGGGGTTCAGGGCATCTGGTGTTCTGCAGCGCGTCTGTCGCTGTCTGCTTCCGTGTTGGTGCCGGCGTTTAGTGAGAAACGACCATCTGATGGTCGGCGTCATGCGTTATTATCGGTGACGCGGCCCAGGCATTGTGGGATATGTAGTTCATCGTCGTTCTGGGGCCGCATTCATAGAGAATGCCTTATGATTGAGAGTCTATTTAGACAACACTGTGGCGGTGGATCGCGTGGAGCACTATTTCGGGGGGAGTTTTAAGAGGGAGTTAGAGCCTAGAGACTTCTGACAGTGTGTTCAGCCCACTTTGGGCGCTGTTAAATTTAAGAATCAAATAAGCTTCTTTTGTTAAGAGGACATTTTCAATATCTGGGGGACATTTCGACTGATTGATGCTGTACAATACTGTCCATTTAAAATCAGTTTCTCGATGGTTAGCCTCTGTGAAATGCTGTACCATGGGCGCATTGGGGACCTTGTTTTTGAGTCTAGATCGATGCTGGGTGATACGGGTATTTACCTGTTGGGTAGTTTTCCCGATGTAGATTTTATCACACGGGCATACAATGACATATACAACATTTTTTGTCCGACAATTAGAAAAACCTACATTCTTCCATTTGATTTTCTTGTGGTTAAATTCAGTGCCTTCGATCGTGGTATCACATGAGGCACAGTTACCACATTTGTGATGACCGGATATAGGTTTCAATCCCCATTGGGAGAGGAGGTCACTTTTGGGTTTTTGGATTCGCACATCAGCACGAACTAGTTGCTGACCTAGGCTTTGGTTCTTTTTATATGCAAATATTGGCCTCGGGAAGGGGCATTCCAGTTCCTCGAGGAGGTGCCAATTTTTAAGGACCATCTGTCGGATTTTGTGCGTGTCTGGGCCATATGTGGTCACGCATACCATCTTTTCAAGCTCTGGTTTGTGCTTATCCTGCGTTAGTAAGCATTCTCGGGGTGTGTATCGTGCCCGTTTGTATGAATGCTTAAGAAGTTTTTTAGGGTAACCTCTGTTTGTCATCTCTCCACAGAAGGTATGGGCATGTTGGTCATACTCTGCTATTTCTGAGCAGTTTCTCCTTATCCTAAGGAGCTGTCCATAGGGCCCTTATACGCTTGAGCTTAAGGAGTTAGGTCCCGGGACATGAGGAGGGCTGGACCCTTTTTCCAAAATGAACATATACAACTTGCTCTCCTCACAATTCTTTGTTGCTTAATGATTTGAAGCACATAACTCAGGTCTACTATGTGCTTCCCTCTATAAGAAAAAGACCGACAAGAACACAATCCTACACCACAGTAGTGACCACCCCAGAAATCTCAGAGCAAATCTTCCCTATGGACAGCTCCTTAGGATAAGGAGAAACTGCTCAGAAATAGCAGAGTATGACCAACATGCCCATACCTTCTGTGGAGAGATGACAAACAGAGGTTACCCTAAAAAACTTCTTAAGCATTCATACAAACGGGCACGATACACACCCCGAGAATGCTTACTAACGCAGGATAAGCACAAACCAGAGCTTGAAAAGATGGTATGCGTGACCACATATGGCCCAGACACGCACAAAATCCGACAGATGGTCCTTAAAAATTGGCACCTCCTCGAGGAACTGGAATGCCCCTTCCCGAGGCCAATATTTGCATATAAAAAGAACCAAAGCCTAGGTCAGCAACTAGTTCGTGCTGATGTGCGAATCCAAAAACCCAAAAGTGACCTCCTCTCCCAATGGGGATTGAAACCTATATCCGGTCATCACAAATGTGGTAACTGTGCCTCATGTGATACCACGATCGAAGGCACTGAATTTAACCACAAGAAAATCAAATGGAAGAATGTAGGTTTTTCTAATTGTCGGACAAAAAATGTTGTATATGTCATTGTATGCCCGTGTGATAAAATCTACATCGGGAAAACTACCCAACAGGTAAATACCCGTATCACCCAGCATCGATCTAGACTCAAAAACAAGGTCCCCAATGCGCCCATGGTACAGCATTTCACAGAGGCTAACCATCGAGAAACTGATTTTAAATGGACAGTATTGTACAGCATCAATCAGTCGAAATGTCCCCCAGATATTGAAAATGTCCTCTTAACAAAAGAAGCTTATTTGATTCTTAAATTTAACAGCGCCCAAAGTGGGCTGAACACACTGTCAGAAGTCTCTAGGCTCTAACTCCCTCTTAAAACTCCCCCCGAAATAGTGCTCCACGCGATCCACCGCCACAGTGTTGTCTAAATAGACTCTCAATCATAAGGCATTCTCTATGAATGCGGCCCCAGAACGACGATGAACTACATATCCCACAATGCCTGGGCCGCGTCACCGATAATAACGCATGACGCCGACCATCAGATGGTCGTTTCTCACTAAACGCCGGCACCAACACGGAAGCAGACAGCGACAGACGCGCTGCAGAACACCAGATGCCCTGAACCCCTGTCCATGACTAAAGGTAGGAGTAAACACGGGCGGTCCGCCTAGTAGCATAAATATACCACGAGCGCCGAGTAGATGCACTCAACCCGCTCTCCCTTCCTTTTAATAGACTCAAGACATACGGCAACGTACAAGTAAGAAGAGAAACTCACGCCTGTCGAGGGACGCCCCTCTAAGGTAGTTTGTTTTTTATGAACTCTTCCCTTAACAGTATGGCAATGGGAGGGAACGCTCTTGTGACAAAGAACTCGATTTTTTTCTACACACAGGGAGCACAAGCCAGAGACACATATGAGACGAAAAATGAATCGGAAAGAGGACACACTCTAAAGGGGCAGCGGTGCTCGAATAAGGTACAACTTTCTAAGCACCGCTAACTAACCAAAGAGATCACCAGTCACCCCTTGACTTTCAAACGTTAATTCTAATACGAAATTATTCCTTAGGGTTCCCAAAAACAGAAGTTAAACAAGAAGGTTGTTGAACCCACCTGAACCCGGCCAGACATAAACCACAGGTATAGAACCTTTGTTCTAAAACACATAGGTGTAGTGATTTTAAATGGGTGAGAGCAACAGAACTAAGGTGTTGTTCTCTCTTCTTTTGTGCACAGAACGATAATACATTGAAGTGACAAAGCCCTGACGAGATCCCGTTAATTTACTCAACGGGTTCGAAACGCGTCGGCATCTAGAAGGCCCCCAAAAAGAACCAGGACTAATTGCGATTTTGGGAATCATTTAATTTTTGTTCAGTTGGCCTTCTTTATAAAAAACATTCTTGTCCTTCATTGACTTTACAAGTAAATAGAAGTATCGTTTTTGGCAGTTTGAACTTGATGATTCTAAAAAATTGCTGCTATTTGTAAACAAATGTGCATATATGTGTTGTAATTCTGTCCATTCATTTTTTGATGTATCGAAAGTGTTGGTAATTTTGTATGTTGTATATTTTTCATTAAGTGTTATATGTGATGTGTTTTTTTCAAACATAAAAGTTTTATGTACTTTGAAATTGAAAAGCAAAGGGTGAAACTAAATAAACCCACATATTCAGTAGTAGACCTGAGTTATGTGCTTCAAATCATTAAGCAACAAAGAATTGTGAGGAGAGCAAGTTGTATATGTTCATTTTGGAAAAAGGGTCCAGCCCTCCTCATGTCCCGGGACCTAACTCCTTAAGCTCAAGACTATATAAACAAAAGCGCTATAATGAGCCAACCGCAAATATACCTAAAAGCGGCAGACAAAACAAAGCTCTGGAAGCTACAATTGAGTGGCGTAGTGTAGCAATGCACAAGTGTGTTCTCTCTCTTCCACCCGAGAGACATGCATGGGCTGGCGAGGCGGGAGGCTCAGTTTGCTCGTAACAGCAGAGCGTGTCACTGAACACCTTCCCGCTGAAGAACGGCTTTTTCCGGCAGCTTGGACGAGCTGCAGCGGATGCTGGAAGCTAAGGGCAGAGTTTCTTTAGAGGTTGAGATGAGGCGGAGTAGCCTCCCGAACTCGAAGGCAGCGACCTATCAAAATACCATGAAGGGTGCTGCAGTTTCCCAATTCAGCAGTGCCTATACTTCCACTACCAGAACAAACGAGTGACAAGCCCCGATTGCACAGTGGGCGGGGCTTATAAAACCATATCCAGGAAGTGAAGACTGTCTCAGCCAGGGATTATGGGAGATGTAGTTTTCACCCTTCATTCACACAATGTAGCACATTTCCCCACTACTCTACCACTATCGTGCCATGACACCTACATTGAAGAAGTACCCTAACCTCCATGACTTTTATAAATCTGTTGTTAAATTGATTATATTCTATTGTTGCATGCTGATCTAATGCATTAGTAACATTTATTTATCACTGTTTTGCTTAACTTGATAGTATATGATCTTTTTCCCCTTCCTTTTTCTTCCCACCCCTCCCCTCCTCCTTTTTTCCTTTTCTTTCTCCATATATGACTTACCATTCTTTTTCTATGCATATGCTATATTTTCTCATTTATTGTATTATGTTTTACCTATTCATCAAATAGCAGCCTTTATAAAACTGAAAAAAAGAGATACTGGGTCGAGAATGATCGGGTCTGAAGTTTGTGAACTCAATAAGCTCAAGTTCAGAGACACCGGGAAACTCACAGTTGCTCAGAGTGGAAATCCCCTTCAGGATAAATCTTCCAGCAACTCCTAATGAAGCCTTTAGGGATTAAAACGGGTACCACATTGAAAGCCACTGTCAAGATGTGTTTGTTTTTACCAGATATGTCTTCTCTGTGGTATGTATGCGAGGGGAAATATTCAACGCACATTCTGAAGTGCACGGATGCTAGCACTTTCACATAGGGACATACATGTGTTTTTCACTAGGTGCCTAATGCGTTTTAGAGGCCACAAATGGAACTACTGGGTAGACCTAACACGAAATATTCATGCCATGCATTTCCGCGTTCTGCTCTGCCTAAAGAAAAGATGCAGTGACATCTCTTTGGATATAGTATATCTATCATTGTCAGCATTGTGTAAGAGTGGTGGGTATGGTTTTGGTGCCCCGCATGCACAGACCCTGCAGATGAGAACACGTGCAAGAGAAATCACATATACAGAATAGAAAGTTAACAATTTTCAGAAAAGCATCAACTGCCGAAAATAAGGTCCACCATGTGGACATTTTGAACCACAGCAGTATTCCAGGAGGGATTTCTGATATAAAATAGAGAAAGGAGAAATTATTCGGCCAGTTTGCTTTGTAAGCCACCACACTGTAAGTAGTGGCAAATGCTGGCTGCTTCAGGTGGAACCAAAGCAACCTAGTGTCATGTAACCTGGATAGAACACCAATGAAGGTAGAACCAGAATTGGAATGATAAGAATCTCTTGGACAGGATACAAAATACGATCATAGCACCATTGCAGTGCAGCAGCAGAGTGAAGGCAGGTGAGCCAGAAATTATGGAACGCTCAGAAGTACTGGATGAGGATAAACACCAAGTGAAAAATGAGCTGCTGCTTCTCTCATCCTTATTGAAGGCAGAGTAGGGACAATGCACACAAGCACCATTTGAGCTTCATGTATTTGAATGCCTCAGGGTCTGGTATGTCAAAGTAAATGTGAAAGTGATTGAGACAGAGATGGAGTTCATGAATCTTACGCTAAGGATGACAGATCGCTATACTGAAGAATTGAGATGGTCAGGAGAACTAGAAAGTGCAAAACTATTGAATATTTCGGAACAGTTATGAGTCAACCTTACAGAGTCTCTGGGTTGATGATCAATTGGGGTGGAAAACTAGAGTATCGTTCTGTTGACTGTCCTGCAACTTACTGTTGTACTTCACAAGAATACCAGGATGCAGGTGGGTGCCAAAGCCAATTTATTAGTAACAGCTTTGACAACTCAAAACATCTTCACCCAGCTACTAAACTCCTCTACACTTTTTGAACCACCAATATATCATTCCAGAAGGTCGAACGAAAACCTTCTACTACCTCTAAGTCTCAGATCTCGGGGAAGCAGAAGAACAATGGCCCATAACATTGTCTCTTTTCCTTTAAAGAACAACAAAAGACAAAAATAAACAAGAAAACATAAAGCATTCAAAATAAAATTTCATGGATATCACTCAAATTAGTCTTAGTGTACTACACATACTCTAAAAACGTATAATAATGTCACCTACACTTACTTCCATTCTTTGGCAGATGTTTTCCTGTCAAAATACTCCTTCACCTTTTCTCAACACACCCACACAAGCCAACGGGAAATGTTTTGCAGATCTTCCAATGATTTTTCTGTCTTAACCCACCTGAACATCAACTCAAGTACCAGCTTGGAAGCTGAGTGGCTTTTAATCAGCAAATCAAATTATGATACATTGGTAACCGAGGTGGGCATGGTGTGGTAATCCATGTCATGGTACTCACAGCATCAATCACATTGAACCAGTTGATCACAAACCACAAGATACATTCTGCCAGTACTCGATTCATGTACTGAACCTAAACATTATCCTGGGAGTAGCATAGAGAACTTGTCAACTGTTTTACTCCTTTCGAATGCAGGAGTTCTTCTACCACAGAACTAACAAATTGGGCCTCCTTATTCGAATTTGCTTCTGAAACAAACATAACTTCAGGTCACTTGCTGTGATAACCCATCATGACCAAACCATACTGGCACTTTAAGGGGAGACATTAAAATGGGCCTATCAAATCCAGCCCCACTTTTGTCCATGCCCTATCAGTGCTTAAATATGATGCAAAGGGGGAGACACTGTTGAATCACCCCTTTCAAAACTGGCACCAATTGAACTTTCTTCAATTATCTGATCCACTTCTCAGTCCATAGAAGGGCACCAGAACATTTTTCTCAGTCTTCTCTTAATGAGCCTCCAATCCAAATGCCTCTCTTGAGCACTTTCTTTAAGTCCTCTTTTGTATAAGTCCTTTGCATACCAACACTTGTTCACACCTGAATCGGACTTTATCATCTACCTGCAATTCATCAGTAACCTTACTGTTAGCCTCACATCACTGAACTTCAGAGTAAGCACGATTCTAAGTTGACTGCTACTACAAAATAATCTCCATTATCTCCATCATTAAAGCCCCCATCACCCTCCACCAGAAATCTACAAAGAAAATCTGCTCTTTTGTTTTTGAAGCATGAAATGGGTACTACCTCAAATTGAAACTGTAACTTCTTGGTAGACAAACTGGCTATTCAGGATGTGACTTCTTTCGCTTTATCACCCCCTAATATGTATACCAGAGGCTTATGGTCCCTCTGGAGTACAAACTTCCTGCTCCACAAAAAAGAGCGACAATTGTTAATGGCCCAATAACATCCCAGCAATTTTCAATAACAGAGTAATTAAGTTCAGTTTCCTCGAAAACTCTGGATGCAAAACATATTGGGCCTGATTATGATGGGGCAACCCATGTCTGCCCGCCTCCTTATCAAAAATCGGGTCCGCCCAAACGGCTGTCGGCAGTTCCAAAATAGGCCTTACAATGCAACCACCACTATGGCGATTGGAATGCTTATGTTTTGTGTTGCGGAGGGTGCTGCTGGTTGCAGCACCCGCCGTAAGACAAAAAGGGATCACTCTACATATCCCCACACAACGTGGCAGGCACCATGTGGTGCCTGCCATATTGTACAGGGACATATAGGGGGGAAACTATGGTGCCCACATCAGAGGGCCAGGGTGCTTTCTGCTAGCCTTTCCATGGCGGTTGAACCGCCATGAAGTGGCTGGCGGGGAGGGACATCGTAATCTCTACTGCGGTGCCTGGTAGGAAGAGCCCTTCGGATGCGTGGCAGTCGGTGTTTCCGACCACCATCACACCATCTGCCATCCTAATGTGGCCGGAGATAAAAATGGTTCAGATGGGTGTGAGACCGCCACAGACAGCCTCGTAATCAGGTCCTTTGTTACTTCTTCACTCTTATCATTTTGCGACAAAACTGGCCCCAACCCATAAATCGGGGCATTAATACTAACTTTGCAGGGCAGCTGTAGGTCATACGGTTTTAATGTCTTGATAGCGGTCGTTTGTATTCTGACCCAATCAAAAATATTTTGGTATTGTACATTCTGTGAAAAACTTAGTTTTTTAACATATTAGTGCGCTTTTTCATACTGGCAGCCTAATCAGGGATAAACCTAATATAGAATTTATTTAATCCCGAAAATTAATTACTTCTCTATGGCTTTCTGGGCATATTCAATGGCCTTGACGAACCCTGGACGTGGATTAATACCACAGGCATGACATGCCCCAGGAATTCCACCTCTTGTTTTCAAAATTCACATTTTTTACCTTTTACTAATACACCACGTTCATGAAACATGTCCAACACTCTGTTCAAGATGGAATCATGAGTTTCACAATTCGTTGCACAAGCAGACCATGCCTTCAACACCTTCAAAAGATGATTCATAATCTGCTGATGCTGGCAAAGTTGACACCAGCCCAAACGGCATGCAGCAGCATTGAAAGCGCTGCTTCATGCATTAAATGTCTAAAGGTGATGGGAGGAAATATCAATTTTTATCTGGTGTTATGCTGCCGCTATAGTGATTTTACCAAACCACTCAGCACCTTTTAATTCATCCATGAGTAGCATTCATCTTTGGATGTAGATGGAAATCAACCCAAACTCCTTGTTCATAGAAAGTAAATCAATGTACACTCTAAGTTCACCTGACTTTTTCCGTTCTACAAAAATAGGGGAAAGCCATAAAGCAAACTCAACATGTTTAAGTACCCCATGCTCTAACATTTTCTCCATATAAAAAAAGTCAACAAGGGGACCCAAGCAAGTCAGCACAGGACCTCGGGGAACATATTATTTCAAAACAACATTGGTCCCATGCATATGGAATACTCAAACAAAATAAATATAGCCACAGTCGATTCTATATTCAATTTGACATGTCCAGCCGGACAGAGGTCTCAATCTTTACTTATTTAAAAATGCACGGAAAAGGATTCCTTCAGCAATTCACCATAGTGGGGCACAAGCCTGTACCCAAGCACATACAGATCAGTACAGTGAGTGGAGGAAAGAACAGAACAGGGCTTTTAGGCAAAAGCAGCAATTTTCTGTAGTTTTACAGATACACAGAATTTTAAAGCAGGCACTTTCACATATTCATAATACATAACATTTTTATGCATAAAGTGGTCAAAAGGTCGACCATCATCAGGACATTTATTTAAAGGCCTAAAAATAGAAAGCCTCTATTGCCTATGGGGAAGGAAGAAAGGAAAAAGAAAACATAGGTACATTTATTAAAAGACACTCAGAAGGCAATCAAGTGATCAAGTGACTGTGTTTCTCTTCTCATAAAGAGGAGTGGTGTAAATTGGGTTGTGCACAGAGTGTGAAAGAAAATTATGGTAACCCCATGTTAACATCACAAGATGAGGCTGAGTTGTGACTAAAATCGATTTAAACGCTCGAAGATGCCTGTAATTACAAGACATCATTTAACCAAAATGGGATGTGCCCAGTGAACTAGGTATAAGTATAGAGGAGAGAGCCCGAGAGTACACGACGGCGTTTAACACGTGGAGGAGTGTCAAGTGAGCCGCGTGCACGCGTGATGGGAACTTAGTCTCATAAGGCAGAGGCCGTATAACAAAGATGGTAAAGTCGGTGACCTCAGTTTGGTGACTATTGCGCGTTGTGTCTAGATTATTTTAAAGTGAAATAAAAGACCACAACCACACATAGTACCTACCTTATTTATTGTACAACTGCTTGAAATCTGTCTGACACAGAATTTCTTTATGTTTGATAACAACTACTATCAACAGGTCCGTGGCACGTCCATGGGGGCGATTTCCGCACCGACTCTAGCCATTCTGTATATGGATTGGTTAGAATGCAATACTATCCTCACTGACACGAACCCATTCCACCCTGGGCTATTAACGTGGAAGAGGTATATAGACAATATTTTCCTCATCTGGGGTGGCTCAGAGGATGCCCTCCCAGCCATGTTACACTGGCTTAACAACAACTGTAATGGTCTCAATTTTACATTGACACATAGCAGGACTAGCATTCCATTCCTAGACCTCTGCATACAACATAAGGATGGACTGCTCTTTACATCCTTATTTCAGAAACCAACAGAAAGAAATACACTACTGAGCTATAACAGCTGCCATCCCAGGGGCCCGAAAGATAGTCTCCCTTATTCTCAATTCATGAGACTGAGAAGAAACTGCTTTAAAAAAAATGACTATTTTACTGAGGCTAACATTCTCTCAGCCAAACTCAGATCCAGGGGTTACCCTCACCGCTTGGTTAAAAATACAATGAAGAGGGCTTGGTACTGCCCCTGTGAGTCCCTACTAGAGCCTAAACCTAAGAAACCATCTGAGAAAATAGTATGCGTCACGACCTACTCCACCATCTCCAACAGAGTCAAAAAAAGTATTAAAAAAAACTGGCACATTCTTAACTCTGGACCGCTTAACTGGAAGGTTCCCTTATTCGCATTCAAAAAGAATAAAAACGTGAAAGACCAGTTAGTGAGGGCAGCTCTCCCCTTTATACTACCATCAATACCACTATAAATGATCTCTGGGGTCTTCCACCTTTGAGAGGCCATTTCAAATGTGGCGCAGGTGTGGTCTGTGACCTATGTATTGATTGCAAGGAATTTGTGTTCAAAGATGTGAAAAGTGAGTTCGAGACTTTCACTAACTGTAACAGCTGCAACATTGTGTATGCAATTTTTTGTTCTTGTAATCTTATTTATGTGGGCCAGACTAAACAAAAAATCAAACTGAGAATCTCACAGCACCGGAGCCGAATTAAGTGCAGAACGGCCAATGCCCCTTTGGTGGAACATTTCATTGACAAGGGCCATAATGAAAACGAAATTCGATGGACCGTGATTAGTCAAGTGACTTTACCTCCAAGAGGTGGTGACCTGGCAAGAATGCTCAAGCGGGAAGAGCTAAAATGGATACTAAAAACGGACAGTTTGAACTCTGGCTTAAATCTCCAAGAAGACTGGACCAGCTTGATTTAAGGCCATTCATGGCTTCCTTTGGTTACTCTTAATGCTTTAATGTTATTTGTGGCTTGTCAGTCCAAATTAATCCTGTATATATGATGTCCATATGAAATGTACTTCCTTTTAATTGTTTTATAAAACACTTCACTAATAGGCACTATCACGTATGATTTAATCCCTTCACATCCTTCTCTTATAACCAATCACCGTTTATGTTCATGCCTTTCTCCTTAGCGTACCATCATTGATGTTCATGCCCTCACCCTAACCCACCATCGTATCCCCTCCTTTATTTCCATGCCCTCAGTATGACCAATCAGATCTCACTTCCCCGAACATAACTTAGCTCCTCCCTACAATCGCAGTCGCATTGCAAAGGAAGTTATTACAGACGACTGAACCGGTAAGAGCCCACGAGCTGTCTCTGTTTTTACCTTTCTCCTTACTCGAGATAACAGGGGCTTATACCACCTGTTTCTCTCCACACAGGCACTTCCATTTTACCGTGCCTTGACCCTCGTGTCATCACGGTCCAGATCTGCACCCGATTGTGGTAAGATTCCCATTTGAGGGCTCCATTAATTTCCATTCACATGTGATTGTAAGAATTTCACTGTTAAATCCCTATCTCCCCCCAGGGCTGCATACTCCTTTAAACTAGCCAGGCTGCCTAAACGTGGCAGATGTCCGGCTCAACCCGAGCACTCCGAGGTTTCCATTCTCGGTAAGCAACCCCCTTCCTCACACCATCATCGCGCGCCGGCTGCACAATGTTCCGATTACTCCGCCCACATGTTATTTTAAAACACAATTTTCATAAATGCGCCGTTTTTCACTCAGTCTTCACTGCGTCGCTCGCACTGCTTTCACTTTAAAAGAATCCAGACACAACGCGCAATAGTCACCAAACCGAGGTCACCGACTTTACCATCTTTGTTATACGGTCTCCGCCTTAAGAGCCTCAGTTCCCATCAGGCGTGCATGCGGCTCACTTGACACTACTCCACATGTTAAACGCCGTCGTGTACTCTCGGGCCCTCTCCTCTATACTTATACCCAGTTCACTGGGCACATCCCCTTGTGGTTAAACGACGTCTTGTAATTACGGGCATCTTCGAGAGTTTAAATCGATTTTAGCCACAACTCAACCTCACCTTGTGATGTTAACATGGGGTTACCATAATTGTCTTTCACACTGTGCGCACAACCCACTTTACACCACTCCCCTTTATGAGAAGAGCAACACAGTCACTTGATTACTCTGTGCCTTCTGAGTGTCTTTTAATAAATGTACCTATGCTTTCTTTTTCCTTTCTTCCTTCTCCATAGGCAATAGAGGCTTTCTATTTTTAGGCATTTAAATAAATGTCCTGATGATGGTCCCCATAATTTAAAAGTGGGACCGAAACGCCGTCGGCCTTTTGAGCACTTTACACATAAAAATGTTATGTATTATGAATATGTGAAAGTGCCTGCTTGAAAATTCTGTGTATCTGTAAAACTATAGAAAATTGCTGCTTTTGCCTAAAAGCCCTATTCTGTTTTTCGCTCCACTCACTGTACTGATCTGTATGTGTTTGGGTACAGGCTTGTGCCCCACTACGGTGAATTGCTGAAGGAATCCTTTTCCGTGCATCTTTAAATAAGTAAAGATTGAGACCTCTGTCCGGCTGGACATGTCAAATTGAATATAGACCCGACTGTGGCTATATTTATTTTGTTTGAGTATTCCGTATGCATGGGACCACTGTTGTTTTGAACTAAATTTTTCTCCAGCTCTTTTTTGTAGATCAGATTGACACTGAAATGTACACTACATCACCTGTGCTTTATTGGAGAAGCCCTTACTTTGACCTTGATCATATGTTTGAACCCACATTTTTTTCATGACTACCTGTGAAAACAGCAGGGACTGTGCTTAACAATTTCTTACTTGTGCTCCTGGTCTCAAACTCATGTAAAAAACACCTTTATGAAGCCACCCCAATATGGTTACAGCCTTATAAATAACCACTACATGTATAGCTTGTATTGCATAGCACATTTGTTAATAATCTTGACATCTTTATTGATCCTGACTCACTACAGCCACATTTTATATTTTCCATTGCTTACTTTGACACCCCTTAAAAAGTAAAATCAGTTTTCCCACAAGTTCTGCACACAGCATTCATATCAGGACATTGATTTTCCCTTTGGCATGAGTGGGAAAAGGACACCAAAAACAAAATGTTTTCTGTTTGTACACATCATGCATCTTGGTCTTAATATTTCTGTCAAAACTATTTTGGTACTGCCCCTGTGGACGCTTTGGGATTGTCATGAAATTATTTTACTGGTGTTCTTGAAGAATGGTGCGCCAACTAGCGTTAACATGTATTTTACTTTGTTATGCTTTCCACGCCATTAAGGCAAAAAAGCCTTCTCTGTTGGACTAGAAAAATACTTCAATCGACTCTCTCTATTGGCATTGTGCTTAAGTAAGCATTTGCGGCACCATGTTGCCCAGGCTGCCATTTGGTGTGATGATCGAAACTAACTTCTGTCTCACTCTGTCTGCCTCAGCAGAAAACAGCTCTCATACTTCTTTTTTGTATCTCTACATGGTTGAGCTTTGGTGTCTTAATGAATACCTGAATGTGCCTTTGCATACCTTCCTTGTTAGATAGGCCCATTCTCATGCTTACAGTAGCGTGCACAGATAGAGTAACCTTGAGGCATAGATCCCAGAAGCGTAACTCATCTTCTGTGTCTCCTTTGTTAATCTGCTACAACTGGAATTTTGCAGTTTTGGGTGGGTCTTGCCGGGCATTGGAAATGTATAACAACTGATGTAATCTTGGTGAGGATCAGTCCTCTCTATAGCATTTTAGGAGGCTATTCAGACTGGACTCCGTTCGAGCGAATACTGATAAATAACTTGCTTTTTATTCTCTACTATCTGCCCGATTCTCCATTTGTTTGGAAGGCTTAGTGGTGGTAGCGAGTGACCCTGGCGGCCCTAACCAGGTCACTTCCTTCATCTCTGAGATTGCATGCCACTGCCAGAAATCACGAAAGTGCTGTAGTGGAATAACAAAAGTGTCATTGTGGGGGACACAGATGATGTCTTCCAAAGTGGCGTTCCAGATACATGGGATATGTCGAAAATGATCCTTTTACAAAAAAAAACATAGTATCCTTGAACACTTGAAGAAACAGCATAGATGATGTCAAAAGACTGGAGAGCAGTGACTGTTCCTGGGAGATCAAGACCCCTGCTGGCCATGCTTGGAGAGGAATGGGGGTCTGTTTACAGCAGAAGGAGTGCCAAGTTGACTTCTCGTCACCAAAATGGGTGTTGTGGTCCACAAGATCACCAGGATAAAGGTGGGTGCCAAGTCCAGTTTTATTTGTAACAACTCCAACAACTCAACACATCTTCTCCCAGCTCAAACTATTCTTCATGCTTTTTGAATCTAAACATTCCAATCCTCCCCATATCATTCCAGAAGGTGGAGAGCAAAACATTCTAATACCGCTCAGTCTGAGGTCTAAGAGAAGCTGAGACCCAGACACTTACCAATTACTCACCATTACTAAAAAAAAGTAAACACCAAAAATCTTGCCTGTATGCCACCTTGCATCAAAAGGGTGGAGACAGTGCTTTGAATTGACAGACATTTTAATAGAGTAGCTCTGGCTCAATTAAGGCACTGTATAGAGGAGACTGGCTATGGCAAAGAGGGATGTATGACGTTACAACGCATGCTTTTACCACGCATGCCTTTACAACGCAAAGTGCTTTGGGGCGCTGGATAGTGAATAGTTTAATTTACTATTCCAACTCCAGTCCCCGTGGATAGTAGGGAAGGTGTTGGATAGTACATTAAACCTATTCCCTATCCTAGAGCGCCCCCCAGCGCAATGCGTTGTAATGGTTTGCGTTGTAAAAGTTGCGTCGTAATGGTAGTGCGTTGTAAAAGTTTCGTTGTAAAGGTTGTTTACCGGCAAAGAGACTTTATGGGCAATACATGCATCTAGCCCTGACATGCCTAGAAATGGGAGTCACAGGCTCCAACCATGGGGAAAGTCTGAGTAAAATAAAGAAAAGAAAACATAATTGGGGAATGGACACTTTTTTTTTAAAAGGATGAAGCAGTGTATATGCATGGTGAGAGAGGTGTAAGATTGAGAATGGGGCGGTCTCCAGGAATCATGCTTGACAAAGATAATCAGAATTCCTGCAAATGTGTGAGAAACCGCATCCTACCATAACTGTTGTTGGATATCAACGGCACACAGTAGAACAACTTCATATGAAAAGGAAAGTAGTTAGCGTCAAATATGCAATCTGGCATCAAGGCAGACCTATCTAAAAGCATTGTAATTGCATGGAAGGAGACATGCATGGAGTAGTGACAGGGCATAACATTGGAATACTGCTTCAAACTGTGTCAAAGCCACATCCTGAACAGTACATGAGACCAGCTGGTGACTATTCAATTAACAGATAACTGCGAAGGAGCCAGCCCATACTTCTCTGTAGACTTTTCCTAGAGCTGATTTTGGAGTCCCTGGAAACATATTCTATTGCTGTTCAGTTGCAGGGCAGGCTGATTAATTTATTTTCGTTTCACCGCACTCCAAATTAGTCTAAATAATGAGATTGTCCATCCTAACTTTGCGTTGTCCCCCTTGGAAAAAACTAGTCCCCTCGGAATCTGCTTGTGGGGGCAGAAAATAGGAGAGTAGGTTTTAATTTTTTTCAAAACAAGAAATGTTGTCTTGTCTTGTTGGATGATTTAATTCACAGGGGTACCTGAACACAATAGCGATGAGTATGTGTGAGTTCATGGTTGTGAGTGCCTTTGCAGAGCAATCTTTGTACTACTGTTAGTATACAAATGATCTGTACTTGACACTTTCAGACAGGAATTTGTTTTTGGATTGCTTGGAAACCAATTTTACTTAGATACAACTCAATTTATAGACTAGATGTTTGCTTCTGCTATGCTGGTTCAGAGCTTCACAGAGTGTGAGAAGAAGGACTGAGGGTTACTGTGGAGCTTAAGTCCGAATTTCGGCATTTAAAACTTGTGACCATTTTATTGTGTATTAGTGTGATTTTAAGACTCTTTCTGCACTTTAAAATGATCGGCATCACCTGACTGCAGCTTAGCAACAGACAGCTTGTTGCTTCGCCATTTCCTGGTCGAGGGACCCGCCAGACACGCCCACCGCGGCTGGCCACGCCCCCCCCTCCCAGTTCATATAAATTGAGCGCCAAATTGCCAGCGCGTCAGTTACTTCTGAGAACACTCCTGAGGCGGAAGCCGGGAGCAGCCATTTTTTAAAACTTGTGACCATTTTATTGTGTATTAGTGTGATTTTAAGACTCTTTCTGCACTTTAAAACGATCGGCATCACCTGACTGCAGCTTAGCAACAGACAGCTTGTTGCTTCGCTCTGGGATCGCCATTTCCTGGTCGAGGGACCCGCCAGACATGCCCACCGCGGCTGGCCACGCCCCCCCCTCCCAGTTCATATAAATTGAGCGCCAAATCGCCAGCGCGTCAGTTACTTCTGAGAACACTCCTGAGGCGGAAGCCGGGAGCAGCCATTTTTTAAAACTTGTGACCATTTTATTGTGTATTAGTGTGATTTTAAGACTCTTTCTGCACTTTAAAACGATCGGCATCACCTGACTGCAGCTTAGCAACAGACAGCTTGTTGCTTCGCTCTGGGATCGCCATTTCCTGGTCGAGGGACCCGCCAGACACGCCCACCGCGGCTGGCCACGCCCCCCCTCCCAGTTCATATAAATTGAGCGCCAAATCGCCAGCGCGTCAGTTACTTCTGAGAACACTCCTGAGGCGGAAGCCGGGAGCAGCCATTTTTAAAAATTTGTGACCATTTTATTGTGTATTAGTGTGATTTTAAGACTCTTTCTGCACTTTAAAACGATCGGCATCACCTGACTGCAGCTTAGCAACAGACAGCTTGTTGCTTCGCTATGGGATCGCCATTTCCTGGTCGAGGGACCCGCCAGACACGCCCACCGCGGCTGGCCACGCCCCCCCCTCCTACGTACCGACCTCACTATAAAATATGAATCAGAGCAGGAAGCGCAGCGGACGAGCGCAGCGGGCGCGACGATTGTGCGCCGAAGGCGCGCATAAGGCAAGCTCGTCTGCGCTCGTCCGCGCCTTGGTAGCGACTGGAGCGGTCTCCCAAGCTCTTGCCCCCCAGTCCACCACCACCCACCCGCATCTGACTCGTGAGTCCTTACTCCATCTCAGAGATTTTGCTCATGAAGGCCACTTCTCTTTTACAGACACTGCTTATCCTTTGCATGACTTCGCTTGTAAAGGCCTGCTGTCGGGTGGCCTGCTGAACGTCAGGTCACTGCCCAAACATGCCAATGAAATCTCTCAGCTCATTGACAACCATCACCTCGACGCACTATTTCTTACCGAGACATGGACCCACTCCGACTGTAACATTGAATTAGACTGGGCTTGCCCACAAGACTTTAAAATTCTGCATCTTCCCAGACCCAAGGGTCAGGGTGGTGGAGTCGGCATTATCTATAGAGCTTCCTGGTCCATAAAAACCCTCGATATGGACCCAGCTGCTGGTACGGAAATACTCAGCCTCTCAATAAATTGTCACTCCGGAATAACCTTCACGGCCTTGATTTGCTACCGCCCTCCTGGAGCCTTCAACTCCATTCAGCAACAGTCGCTTCTTACCACCCTCACTAATATGGCTACCACCCATAATAAACTGATCATTCTGGGCAATTTCAATCTCTGGCCAAATGGCAGCCTGGATTCTGCCCTAAATAATCCTATACTCTCCTGTGAAGGTTTGGGACTCTCCCAACTGGTCAACAAACCTACACATTCTGCAGGGCACCAACTTGATTAGATCTTCTCCTCCCCCCAGCTAGTATTCCTGAGCGACATACTGCCTATGTGCTGGACCGACCATGCACTTATAAAATTTCACATAGCTGGCAGCAGAGCCACAAGGACGCCACTCAGCACCTCCCCCAACTCTCTGTACAGAGATTGGAAAGTGCTAGACAAACTCAAATCGACCGCTCCCGTGTTCAATGTGGAAAACAGTTTTTCCGCCGAATATTCGGTGGAGGACAACTATAGGGCCCTCTGTACAAGGATTACTAACACCGCGGAACACCTTGTCCCCCAGAAAAAGTGCAAACCTAAGAGAAGAGCACCAGCTCCCTGGTTTGATGACTCGTTGAGAGCCCTCAAATTAGCTTGCAGACAATCAGAGAGAAAATGGAGGCAAGGTTATTCGGATACCAACAAATCTCTCTGGAAAGACAACCTCCGGGCATATAAATCTGCCATTGTCCAAAGCAAGGCAAATTTTTTCTGCACCACCATCGCTAACGCCACTAATAGTTCGAAAAGTATCTTTCAAATACTCAAAAACCTAACCCACCCAGAATGTGCCACAATGACGCAGCCTCCCACTCAAGCCCTCTGTGACAATTTGGCAGCATTTTTCATCAATAAAATGAACACCATCATTCTTAATTTGAACCCCCCCCCCCCGCTGGGATATTCCAACTGCCCGGGAGCCAGCACCAGCATCCAGGACTTGACGCCCTTAGGCTCCACCCCCACAGCGAAGTTACGGGAATTTCCCCCTATCTCTGAATCCGAGTTTGAAAGTTTGGCGCTCGGTATTACCTCGGGTTCCCCACTTGACCCCCTGCCTCCAAGAATTTGGAAAAGCTTCAGAACAGAACTTTTTGGCATTTTGCGTCAAATATGCAACCAGTCTCTGCACTGTGGATATGTTCCAACTTCTTGGAAACAGGCGCTCGTCACCCCGCCCCTGAAAAAGCCGTCCTTGAGCCCTGACTGTCTGTCAAACTACCGACCCATCTCCCTCCTGCCATTTCCAGCGAAAGTCGCCGAACGATGGGTCAGCTCCTGTCTCTCCACTCACCTGGAGCAGAACAACTTCCTGGATGATCTCCAATTCGGTTTCCGTCCAGCCCACGGTACTGAAACAGCTGTCTTGACAGCCATGGAGGATCTTCGCATGCGTGCAGACAGGGGCCAGCCAGTAGCATTGATACTGCTGGACTTGTCTGCCGCATTCGATATGGTCAACCACAGGACGCTGTTGGAGAGACTCGGTGAGGCAGGTGTGGATGGCACGGCTCTGCTATGTTTTCATTCCTACCTGCGGGACAGGAGACAGGCTGTCTCCCTCCCCCCATTCCAATCCGCATTTGCACCTGTTCCCCAAGGAGTTCCCCAGGGCTCCTCCATCAGTCCCATCCTCTTTAACGTGTATTTCAAACCTTTGGTCACGTTAATTAAGTCGTTCAGGATAAAAACAATCAACTACGCTGACGATACCCAGCTTATTCTCTCATGGGAGGGAGAAGACTCCATCCCCTTAACCTCCTTCCACGACTGTTTAAGAGAGACGGCTGGGTGGTTGCACAGGAACTCCCTACAATTTAACTCCTCCAAAACAGAGGTTTTGTTTTGCGCTGGCAACAACATACCTCGCCAGTTCCCGAGCGATTTCTGGCCTCCAGAGACTAGGGACAAACCCCAGCCAGTTACCTCGGTCCGCAACCTGGGAGCCATGCTCAATAACAAGCTGAGTATGGAAACCCAGGTTGCCAAAACAGTAGGGATCTGCTCAGCTCTTCTACGCTCCCTGCGTAAAATCATGCCACTCCTTCCTGCACAAGCTCGGGCGTTGATAGTCAGGTGCACTATTCTCAGTCGCCTTGACTATTGCAACGCACTGCTCCTTGAGTCCCCAGTCACGCTGCTAGACCGGCTTCAAAGAATTCAGTCAGCCGCTGCCAAGCTAGCTCTTGGTTGGACAAGAAGATCCTCGGCCACAGCGGCCTTAGCCGAGCTGCATTGGCTACCTTTGAAGCAGCGTGTGGCTTTTAAATCCCTCTGCATTGCCTTCAAGGCTCTGCATGGACTCGGGCCCAGCCCTCTACAAGCTCTGTTACGGTGGTACACCCCGACCAGAGAGCTGCGATCGTCCTCAGCCTATCTGGTAATAGTGCCCAGATTCAACAAAGCCAGAACCGGGGGCAGATCTTTCAGGGTCGCAGCGGCCAAATTATGGAACAGACTGCCCATCGACATACGCCAAATCCCTCAACTCCTTCCCTTTCGGAAACGGATCAAGACCTGGTTATTCCCCTAATTCCTCCCATCGGCCATTTACTTCAGCTTCTCCTCAGTTGAGTATTCTCCAGCGCCAGGAAGTCTGCAAGGTATCAGCCGCGCTTTACAAATACTCAAAATAAAAATAAATACAAATTTGACGAATTTCACCCATATGTATCTATGTGGATCCATATATGAAATAAGATGGTAATTTATTGAATTTAGTTCAAACAGGATGGTGGTTTACACAACCCTTAATAGTCGTGTTATTTTGAGACTGTCTCCTTTTTCTCTCTATAGGGCACTAAGATGTGTGTATATATACATATATGTATAGATACTGATGTGTTATACTATTTTTGTAAATAAATTGTAAAAGTGAAAGCATGTAACTAGTGTACAGATGCGACTTTTATTGTTATAGGTAAATGCATACTATACAAAATGTGTGTTTCAAGACACAACTGAAGACATTGAATGTTGAAAGTGGACATACACTCTGAAACCAAATTTGAGTTATGCTACTATAGAAATGTATTATTATGATGGTAAATAGGTGGTAGCAGTTCATTCTCTACTGAAGGAAATTTAAAATGTGAAGACAAATGTCCTTTCTCCTCCCTTTGTACAGATGACCAAATGAAATGTTTTATAATAGCTAACTCCTGAATATGTCTACATTTTGGTAACATTTAACCCCTTCGTTGCTGCCATCGGCCAACGGCCATCGCGAGCACTACCTCGATAGTGCTGCGCACGTCCGTTGGCTGACGCGGCCCCGCCCGCGCAATAGAACGACCGTAGCACTGCTGATTTTGCGCTGCGCTAAACGGGTTAAAAACATGTTTCTATGCGTCTGCTGGTATATCGATGTATATATTTTTAAATGTATTTGTATACGTCTTTCTATAGCCTTGAAGAAGTCTCGATTGGGACGGAATGCGCCGGCTATTATATCCTAGCTATTGTATTTTATCAACTTGGTGTATCATCTTTTTTCAATAAAGAACAATGTTTGAAAAAAAACGAAAGTACAATGACTGAGAATTTCTTCGCATCATCAATCATGACTGTTGCCAAATTGACTCTGAATAGATATATAATTTGTTTGTGCGGAATGCCTTTGTCATTTATGTCGATTTGGGTTTCCAAAAAGGGAGTAGAGAGGGGTGTACTCTGGTTTTCCTGCACCATTATCACTTTCCCGGACTTTGTTTTGACACGTGCGGCTGTTTGTTTTGCCTCAGCCCTCGGTTCGCTCTTTTTTATATGGTTTGAGAGGCTCTTTATCTGATCAAGACTTTACCAACTCTCTCCCACTTTGTCCATGCATTAATCTAAGTTTAAACTATTGGCCAGGGATAGGCACATTTCCAAACTTTAAGCTAAAATTAACCCCAAAGGTTTAAAACAACTGTTTTTAAAACATGAAGAAAATTCTATATGGTGTGAAGCACAAAATTTACAGTATTACCGTGAATGGAAGATCATACTCAGAGTTTTAAGAATATTTTTATAGGATGGCACGGCCGAGGTGGCCAATATGGTGGCTGATCTTTGAGGTTTCACCGGTCGCCCAGCTAAATTATCCTTATTTCTACCTGACGACAACATCCATCTGAGCCATCGGGGGGGGGGCTGGGGCTGGCAGCTTTGCTCTACTGTACCACTGAACCTGTTCCATGCCCAGTGGGGCTACCAGCATTAGGTTGTTTCTGGCATGGACTGCGGGGCCACGAATGGGGCCGCAAGCTGCGGCTGGTGTTTTCTGCCTGCCGATGTGGTGTGCCCTCCCCAACCGGGGATGCCCCCTGCAGTGACCGGGGACACCCAGAGCAGAGGAGGGTGACCCAAATCAACAATGCCACCTGTCCCGCAGTGTCTGTGAGTGGGCTTCACAGCAATGGAGCACTGCATTAAAGCGGCTGTCCAGGATCCTGTGGCAGCCGGAAGAGTAGAACTGCAAGGTGGATTCCTGCGAGCCCTAGGGGGATGTTCCCTTGATGGTGCAGAGCTGGCCTGGTGAAGTTCTGCAGCCGTATCTGAGACCTGGAATGGTGAGCAAAAATAAACGATGGATTAGGCCCAGATCTCTGTACTGGAGTTAATGTATGACATTGTTCTGAATTCTGTCCATCAATTATACATTTTGCATTTGTAACCCTGAGGGGGACGGGTATGCCCAGTTGTGTGTCCCATGCTCTCCATGCTACTGGAGTCAAGCTATCCTGGCTGAGGAGGGCTGGAAGCCCGACACCGGTCCAAGGATGCTTGTTTCCTGTCCAGGGAGGACCTGGCATGGCAGTTCTGGCTGGAATGTTCCCACTGGGTGCTGGTCAAGACTGATTTGCATTTAGCTAGGTCCAAACTGGAAAGGCATGGTGAGCAAAAAAAAGATGTAATAGGCCCAGATCTCTGTACTGGGGTGCATATATGACATTGTCCTGCATTCTGTCCATCAATTGTCGTTTTTGCATTTGTCATCCCCCACTGGGACGGGTATACCCAGTTGTGGGTCCTGTGCTCTCCATGCCCCTGGAGTCAAGCCATCCTGGTTGATGAGTGCTGAAAGCCCAAAACAGGTCCTATGATTCTTGTTTCCAGTCCAGGGAGGACCGGGTCTGGCAGTTCGGGCTGAACTGCCCCATTGGGCACAGGGTCAAGACTGGTTTGCATATGGCTGGGTCCAAACTGGAATGGCATGATGAGCAAAAAAATGATGGATTAGGCCCAGATCTCTGTACTGGAGGGAATGTATGACATTGTTCTGCATTCTGTTGATCACTTGTACTTTTTGCATTTATCACCCCGAGTTTGACGGGTATGCCCAGACGTGGGTCTCATGCTTCCATGTCACTGGAGTCAAGCTATCCTAGTTGATGAGGGCTGAAATCCTGAAACCGGTTATAGGATGCTTCTTTCCAGTCCTGGGAGAACCTGGCCTGGCAGTTTGGGCTGGACTGCTCTCATTGGGTGCAGGGTCAAGACTGATTTACATATGGCTGGGTCCAAACTGGAATGGCATGGTGAGCAGAAAAATGATGAATTAGGTCCAGATCTCTGTACTGGGGTGAATGTATGACATTGTTCTGCATTCTGTCCATCAATTGTAATTTTGTATTTGTCACCCCAGTGGGATAATATGCCCAGACGTGGGTATTGGGCTCTGCTTGCCACTGGAGTCAAGCTATCCTGGCTGATGAGGGCTGAAAGCCCGAAACCAGTCCTAGGATGCTTGTTTCCAGTCCGGGCAGGACCTGGCCTGGCAGTTCAGGCTGGATTATTCCCATTGCACGCAGGGTCAAGACTGATTTGCATATGGCTGGGTCCAAATTGGAATGGCATGTTGAGCAAAAAAAAACAGCGGATTAGGCCCAGATCCCTGTACTGCGGGAATGTATGACATTGTTCTGCATTCTGCCCATCGATTTGTACTTTTTGCCTTTGTCGCCCCGAGTGGGACTGGCATGCCCAGACGTGGGTCCAGTGCTCTCCATGCCGCTGGAGTCATGCTATCCTGGCTGAAAGCTTTAAACCGGACCTAGGATCCTTGTTTCTAATCCAGGGAGGACCTGGCCTGGCAGCTCGGGCTGGACTGTTCCCTTTGAGCGTAGAGTCAAGACTGATTTGCATATGGCTAGGTCCAAACTGGAATGGCGAACCAAAAAACGATGGATTAGGTCCAGATCTCTATACCAGGGTGAATGTATGACATTCCTCTGCATTCTGTCCATCAATTGTACTTTTTACATTTGTCAACCTGATTGTAACTTATATGCCCAGACGTGGGTCCCGTGCTCTCCATGCCACTGGAGTCAAGCTATCCTGGCTGATGAGGGCTGAAAGCCCGAAACTGGTCTTAGCATGCTTGTTTCCAGTCCAGGGTGGACCTGGCCTGGCAGTTCGGGCTGGACTGGTCCCATTGAGTGCCTGGTCAAGACTGATTTGCATATGGCTGGGTCCAAACTGGAATGGCATTGTGAGCAAAAAAAGATGGATTAGGTCCAGATCTCTGTACTGGGGTGAATGTAGGACATTGTGTTATATTTCATTTCGGTGCCCTGATATAGGTCCAGGGAACATTGTACACTTTCCCTACATCCTCTCCCCATCATTTCATATGAACGAGTCTTTTAAGGACATAACTCCAAATAAGGACAGAATGCCTTGTAGGGACTGAATGCCTTATGAGGACTGATGCCTTTCAATGATTAAACCTTTCACCTAGTTCCATGACATGGGTTGGTTCTGCTCAATTGATAATGCTAAGACGTCATCCTTAGCACATATGAATAATTTATGAGAACACTCTCCAGGGGGCATACTTCACCTCTCCTATCTACGCACATAGGTTTAATCCCCAACTCCATTCTCATACTGTACAAAGGGGTAACACACTCACATAGACTGTATACATTCAGCACCTCTTGCTATCAGTAGTCAGGAGGGAACTGGGACTTTAAGGTCGTCAAACTAATCAGAGACGATGCGGCTCCGGCATACCATTGCTCCAGCTGACAGTAGTCGGCGTATCCCTGACTGGTTGTCAAACTCAAGTCCAGGACGAAGTCCAACACTCTCACTATTCAGGTATGGGGTTCAACTAATTCCTAACGGGATTCTTGGCTCTTAGATTCTAGGCTATTCGACTATTAGGTTATGAAAAAGAGCTCTCCCAGTTAGTTGTAGGCCAAGAGGCCATAGCATTCAGACGCAATAAGAATCTGAGAGACACATTGGTCCATAGCAGATGGAAAAACAAAGACTCTCTACGACAAAGTACTCTTGATGGAAACCCATTACCCAAAGGCAATCACAAATGTGGTGGCTGCCACGCTTGTGACCAAATAATTCCAGGCGAAAAATGGACATATGGTCAAAAAACAGGAAATCTGAGAGAAATGACCAATTGTAAAACCTCCAATATAATATACCTCATCATGTGCCCTTGCCAGTTAGGATATATTGGCGAAACATCTAGGGAATTCCGTACGAGATTCTCGGAACACAAGTCTGCTATTAGAACACAAAAAACAAATGCACCAATGGTACCACACTTTTTACAATATGGACACACTGAAAAAGATATGAGATGGCAAATCTTAGAGCGCATCCATGTACCTCCAGGCAAAGATCCCACTAATGTCCGCAAAAAACGCGAGACATTCTGGATATACCAACTTGATACAGTACGCCATGGACATAATGAGGAGATATCTTGGATAGTTACCTTATAATAGATTCCAATATCAAACCTCTGAAGCTCGTCTTAGTGATTCTCTGAAAACATACCAACTATTTACCTTATGACAGGTTCCATTATTATACCTACTCAGCTTTTTATAAGCATTTTTCTGAATACAGACCAACTATTTTTGGTAGGTAGCACATGTGTTCATTATATGTAACTACAGACCTATACAAACATCGTAGGTCCACCCCGCTACTGTTTGATTACATTAGTATCCAATATATCCTCAACTCGAGTCTGCTGTTGTAACCTAGCACCCATGGTGCTACTATCTGTCCATCTATACTATGCCCCACATGTTATCAAGTATAACAATATTTTCCTGAGATATACATGTTACTGACAATTTTTCTTTATTTATACCACCTTAGTAGGTTTTCCGATCCATCTCTAACTGCCCAGGTTTCCTTGCACCCCTCACATAGTTTTTTACCCGCCTATTTTTATTCTGTCATTGCTTCTTATAATATAGTCCTTTTACCATGAGTTTTCGACATTCTTGCTGGCAATACCTAAGTCCTTTTTTAATGTCTACATTCTATCTCCTCGATAAACTTCCCTATGAGCTTCTCCCCGTAGTCCTACAACTATGTTGCCCCTCGCTGTTTTGAAACCCAGCTGCAGTTAATTTTCTCTTTACTGCTGGCGATCGGCAGATATATAACCGACGCCTTTTCATATCTTTTCACTCGCTTGTGGAGCATACTCGTTTGGGACCCCCTGCTACGGCCATCATTCTGACTTTGAAAAGTAAGTGTTGCGACCCAGGTCGGCTGTGCTTTTATTTATTATACATATATTTATAACCTCTTTACTGGATGCGCTCGGCCATCCTAGGTTTATAGGACGGCTCTGCCAACTTTTACAGGCTTTGCAAACAGCTTGTTTATCCCCGTTCATCGGCCATTTCCTTGAAATGCTTATTAGCAGCGTTTTTCCCCCCTATTATGGAGTATATAAATCATCTCAAAAGTCAGCGCTTTTACACACGTGCAGCTGGCTGGTCATTTCACTACCCTCTGTGAACGTTACTATTGCGCAGAACCACTCGCTCCTTACTTCACTAGGAAAGTTTCACTAAAAAAACAGTCTTTAGCAAGCCTTACGCTCCAGTTAGGCTCTGTGTGTATATATATTTTTTCTATGACCTGCACTTTTATGGCATAATATATTATTAAACTTAACAGGCTTTGTAAGTTGTTTGTTTATCTCTGTTCACCGGCCGGTCCCTTGTAATGCTTACCTAGCAGCGCTTCCACTCATTTTTGTGTATATAAATCACTTTTAAAAGTCAGTGCTTTCACACTCGTGCAGCTGGCTGGTCATTTAACTATCCTTTATGCACGCTCCTATTGCGCAGAACCACTCACTCCATACGTCACTAAAACTGTTTTTAGCAAGCCTTACGCCCCAGTTAGGTTCTGTGGATATATTTTGTTTATGGCATAATATATTATCAAACTTCAGATACTTACCCTCACTTCCCTAATGCTTGTTACAGGTAGAATGAAACATAACTTCTCACTGGTCAACAGCAAACTCTAAATAGAAGATCAGGTATATTACTTATTATATTTTTTTATTTTTTACCATGTACTATACATTAATCTCTTGTCCCCTTACTCAAACTATGTTTGCATCTTATCCCGTGCAGTACCCTATGAGGACTTTTTGAACCTTTTCAGCGTTGGTCTCTCCAACATGCAATCAAAATATAAAGAACAACATGGAATAATACTTTTTCCATCTTATTAGCCATAGCAGGTAATGCCCCTAAAAGCTTGCTGAGTTATAGCTTTTGCGTACCATTCCAACTCATCTTACCAGTAATTTTTGTTCCTCCAGATCCCACTATTTAGTTTCAAGTGATGACACATATCCCCTCTACTGCACACCGATGTGATCTGCAATAGGTAATAACCACACATGTTAAACCTTTCACTTTTATTCCTTCACCATGGTGCACACACTGGGACCCTCCTGAAACCTTAACACAGCCCTTCCTTCATAATCATGTCATTCTTCATGACGACACAGGGTGGTTATATGCCTCACCATCTTGGTTAGGGTACCTGATTTCTTTTCTCTATACCCTCCATGTCTGCATCTTTTTGGACCTTTTTTCTCCCTATATTATAGCAGTCTTTACTTTTAAATTTAATTAATTTGATCTGCTAGACTATAGACTTTACAGGATGCTTGTTTAATAAATGAATAAATGCCAAAATGCATAAACTCTGTAAATGACTGAGTAATATCATGCAGGATGTATAAATGTTCATACATGTTTCTTTTTGTTTTCAGAAAAGGAAAAATTTATTGCCCCTCATTTTTAATCTTTGTTCACTGATTGCTTGTATCAGTTTTGTTTTGTTTCTCCATCTTGGCCCTGAAGAAGGTGATTGTTTCACCGAAACGTACGTAGGCCGTACATCCTAACAAGATCTAGATAATGTATCAAAGAATGATCAATACCACACAGATCATCGTTTAAAGTTGGTGGAATCCTCACTCATATACCATCTGTGGAAAGTGTATTACCATCTGCACCTTAGGGTTGTTATTTCTTCTTATTTAGTGTGTCTGTATGTTTTTTTGTTGGTTTTAAACAATTATGAATGTGATTGTATGATTGGTATGTATGTAAGTATGCATGTTACCAAGATATAATAGCAATAGGGGCAAAATTTTCTCTTCAAAAAATCTTCTTTATATTGCACTTTATTTAACTACACTCTTGGCAATCTACTTAATGTATTAGGATCATTTATGACTCGTTATATGTGATGCCGTTAATGTATATATGTACAAACCTTTAAAAAGTAAAATGATAAAAAAAGACAAAAGCAAAATACAATAAAATAATATGTTTATAATACTTTAAAGTCTTGTCTATCTATAGCATCCCTGTATAAGAAAATATTTGTTGGATTCATTACCTTGTCAAAAGTAATATAGGTCTTTAAAGAGGTATTTGTTTACGCTTTGTATTCGACTATTAGGCTCATTGTTCTTTAGCACCTACTCACATGCTAGGTACACTCATGTACATCTAGACAGGCATTTTAGGAGTACCCACTTTATTGTAGAAATGAATTTTATATTCATATATGTGTTCATGACTATTGCAAAATGGTAGAGCAATACTATTCCTTTTTATTCACTGTACTGCTGGTTCTATATCTCTGCTACTGTGCCACAGTTGTAGCAGCACATTTGTTTTATATGAGAAGAACAACGGTAAATAAATTCTTATTGTAAACATGCCCAACTGTTTCTTCTGTGTATCCCTCTGAGAGCAAAACAAGCAAGCACGAGTGACTGGGTGAAAAGTAGTATATTGTTTATACGAGTCTAAGGAAATCAGGGTTTTTTATGTTCAGATGTTGCCAAAAACTAATCTCTCTGATAGAAGGAGATTCTGGTGGCACTGCGAGCTAGCTAATGCAAAAACATAGGCTAACATATTCAGTGAGGGTGTACAGAGTCACTCTACCACCAGACCCGCAGTTTATGTTATCCGTAAACAGCGCAGGTCCTGCATGAAGGGTACAATAGGACCTGCACTACAATTTTTCTGCATTCTGTCTATCAATTGTACTTTTTGCATTTGTCACCCGGCATGGGATAGGTATGACCAGACATTGGTTCTGTGCTCTCCATGGCACTGGAGTCAAGATATCCTGGCTGATGAGGGCTGAAAGCCCCAAACCGGTCCTAGGATACCTGTTTCCAGCCCAGGGAGGACCTGGTCTGGCAGTTCGGGCTGGAGTGTTCACATTGGGCGCAGGGTCAAGACTTATTTGCATATGGCTGGGTCCAAACTGGAAAGGCATGGTGAGTATAAAAACGATGGATTAGGCCCAGATCTTTGTACTGGGGTGAATGAATGACATTGTTCTGCATTCTGTCCATCAATTGTACTTTTTGTATCTGGGACCTGGCCAACATTCTTTGACCCTGGGGATTTTGCCGCAGGCCTGCTGTGGCCTAGCCCTGGCGGCAGCCCGCTGTTCCAAGAGGAACTGTGGGCAACTGGTTGTGGTGATGCATCACTGGCGGAGCCACTCTTGTGAGCGGGCACCAAGAAGAAGGTGGTGCCCGGCCGGCTCGGATCCCTGGCTATGATGGTAAGCCTGCAGGGAGACACCGGCTGCTGTGGCGAAGGCTGACATTGGATCCGGCTGATGGCCCTGGGGCTTGGAGGAAGTGAGGGGGCCCCATTGACTCGGGCCACAGTGGTGAGTCCATTGTGGCCTGCTGGGCCTCAGGGTCCCACGGAGATGGTGCCTAATTGACCCACCAGTGCACATGGGATTCAGGGCAGAGTGGGCTGGGTCGCTAATCGGATGGCACCTGGCTGCCGTGAGTTGGGGCTTTTACTACTTTGACCCGGCGCCCCCCTGTCGCCTGGTGCATTGAGGTGGTGCGGTACACCAATTGATGAGGGCCCACCTTGGAGGGCGGGGTGCAGTTAATTGTTTCAGAAACTGGCATTTGGTGCTTTGTACGCCCTGGCTCTTTCCCTTTGCCCCTAGCCTACCTAAACAGATGGAAGGCCTCAGGAGGGTCTTAAGCCACTTTCTCCCTTTTCCCTTTGGAGGGATTGGGGGCACCGGGTCCCAGGAGGATGGGTTGTGGTAAGGTTCCTACGCCAACCACTGCCCAAACCAAGATGGACCACTTTCCGATCCCACCATCCGAGTCCCAAAAGGACATTGAGGAGCTTGCAGCCAGGGAGCTCGCTCTGATGCAGCAGGGAACAGCAGACCTGGAGGGGATTCTTTGGGTCATACCAGACTCAATGGACGCGGTTGAAACTAATGTTGACGGACTTCACATAGATCTCTGCCTGCTATGCCAAGACCTATGCGATTTGGTGGACAAAATGATAGAAGTGGAGACATGGGTGTCCACTGCGGAGGAAGAGATTGCCTCCCCTAAGAGCCAGATGTCTAAATTGTTCACCTCAGTATCAACCCTTATGGATAGAGCGGAAGAGGCTGAAAACCGATCACGGCATAACAACCTCCAACTCATTGGTCTGCCGGAGTCCTTGGAGCAGCAAGCCTCCCTGGGATACTAAAGGACTGGTTTAAAGAAAGGGTTCCTGAGGGCAAGCTGTCTGCCTTCTTTGTCATAGAGAGAGCGCAGCACGCCTCTAGTTGACGCCGAAGCCTCCGTCTGGAGCCCCCCCTATCCTGTGATCCTGCATCTTCTTAACTTTAAGGATCGAGACGTGATCCTACATGGGGCCTCCTCTTGACCAGAGTTGGAGTTTTCTAACTCTTAAGCGCTTATTTTCCCTGATTACACTACGGCAGTGCAGCAACAACTGTGCTCATTTGACAGGTTGTAACAAAAGCTTTGTACACTGAACCTGGCCCACATGCTGCTCCTCCCGGCCCACCTCAAAGTAATCTTCCAATCCAAGACTGTCTTCTTTGATACTCCAGACCAGGCATGGGAATGAGTCATGGAGAGGTGGCCATTGCGAAGGCTGTCTCCCGAACTGTTACGAGCTGATGGACCACCGGAGCAGTCTCAGGCAATGCCCCACAGAAGATGGACGGGGGCTGCAACTGGAAGTTCTGTGTTGAGCCGTGGGTGGATGTTGATGGCCTGGGCTCAGCTGCAGGGAAGGCTGTCTCACTCCCACCATCGCCGACAATGAACAATGACCTGTCAACTACTCCCATGAGTTTTCAATCCGGTGAGGTGGACCAGATGCTCTTCCACATTGCCATGACTTTTGGGTCCTCACTCCACTTTGACCCTGCTTACTTTGGTTACCACATAGTATGAGCGGGGCTGGCTATGGTGGGGGGCCGGTTTTGCCTCTCCCCTATTGAACTGGCAATCAACGGAGTTCACCAGTGACTCACGGTCATAGTGTGCATTGCATGTGGGTTGTACTTTTTAGTGTTGTTGCATGTTGTCAGGTAATATATCCTTCCGCAGGGGTGCCAAAAAGACACAGATGTTCCCACCGAACTCACCTGTTTTGTATAGTTGTTTTTGGTGGCAGCTGCTTCCTGGGGTGAAATGTGGGATGGGGATTTTGGGCGGTATTGAGCCTTCTGCCTGGCTTACAGTTTTCAATTTGCTTTTCCTTTGTCGATTGTCATTGGCAGACAAGTCCATTATCATTTTCAACCTTGGTTGGCCCTGCATGCCCCCGAGTTACCACATAAGATCTTGCTCTCCTGCAGGAACCAATCACTATTCCCTATGCATGTCATGGCCCTCCTAAGTTATCTGTCCTCTCCTGGAACTTCAATGACCTACTGGACTGGATTTAGCGATCAGCACTGCAGTCCTTCAGTATATTAGGCATCTGTCACAGGTTCACTAATGAGGAGTCCCAACAGAGGAGATGGTCTTACAGTCTGGTTTATTCAGGACTTTTAACAACAGAGTTCAAGTTATAAGGAACAAATGAAAAGGGGTATTGGTAGTCCGCTTTTGGCTTCCTCTATGGTCTTCTGCTATCAGCGGCGTTTCTGGGGAGGGGGTTCCAGATACGTCTCCGAACCTCGGGCTCAGGAAAGAAGAGAAAGAAAATACTTCGAGTTACTGGTGGGGTTCTGGTACGCACGTTCAGGATGATAAGGGAAGGGACGTGAGGGGATCACCGGGGGACCACCACCCGTTTTACACACTCCTAAAACAGTCTTCACGGTACCGAGTGACAGGGAAGTGAAAAACAGAGAACGGAAAGAGCCCCGTGACCACCCTCACCCTCCCCTACCCCGTCCCTCCCCATTAATAGAGAAGTCCCCTTAATCGGCCCCGTAAATTGTCCAGCCACACTTCTTCAGAAGTGCGGCGGGACGGGACGCGGTATCGGTGGCCTCCTGGCGTGACGGTCTCTCGGGTCGGGTCCTCTTCAACTCTCGGCTCCGTCTCAGCAGCAACTTCGGCTGTCTTCTTCCCTTCGATTCCCGCCGCCTCGTTGCTGCATCCTGCTTCCGTATCCACCTTCTTTCCCTCGGATTGGCTATCCAGGGACGACGTAAGAGAGGAGGGTGTGTCCAATGAAGACATCCAGGCTGCATTAAAGGGGCCGTAGGAGTCCTGCGGACGGGGTGGAAAGGAACAGTCATTAAAGTCCACACCCCGTCCGTCAGTGTCACCGACCCCGTGACAGCATCACAGGCCGGTGGTCGTTCTCCTACATGAGAATCACTTATTGGGTACACACTGCACTTTCCTAGGCTGCTTCAGAAAATGCAAGGTCCACCACTCTGGCTTTAGCCGTCACTTGAGAGGAGTCTCCATCCTGCTACACAAGTCTCTCCCCTTAGCTCTTTATGGGCAACACAAGGATTCCCAGGAGTGATACGTGGGTGTTGAAGACCATGAGGATGGTCCGACAATACAATTTCATGTCATGCTAATTCCCCCAGGCCTACTGCAATGCTCTCGCCAAATTCTGCGGTCCTTTTTTTTTTTACTCTTCCTCAAGGGATTGGTCCTGATCTTAATTTCGTCACTGCCTCATACTCCGGTAGGTGCACCTGGTTGGCAATCTTTTCTTTTGGGCTGACTCTGCTAGCCTCTGCAAAGCAAGGTGCGTTTGTCATCCTACCCTGCGTTCAGACACTCGCAACTCAGCGGTGCATGCTGTGGATCTTCTGTGGCTGCTAACAGCAGACTTCCTCTTGGTTCAATCCATGCACATTCTCCCATGCAGCATTTCCAACCATGATCTACTTCTATTGTACTGGGGACTCCAACCAACCACCTTGTGCCTGGCATGGAGACTTACTGCTTGGCATTTACAGAACGTCGATTGCAAGACATTTGTGGAAGTCGATTTAGAGGAGTTTTTTCAAGCTTAATGTAGGATGGGTGTTCTTAGCAGTTATGTTGTGGGCAGCCAGTAAGCCCTCGTTGCATGGCCACCTTGAAGATTGTGTCCGCTGAGCCGAGGCCCAGAGCCTACTGCAAGTGATCAAGCTTGAAGATCAAAGAGGGGCGATGCTCAGGGGCGGGTTTTGTGCCCCAACATTCCCATCTGGTGCAACTTGTTTAAATACCCAGGGATTCATGTTTTCCCCTTTACAGCCCTGGTGTGGAACTTTAATTGTAACACACTGAAAGTATATCCTCAAAACATTATTGAAAGACATCATTATGTCATAAAAGGGAAACTCATAGAGGAGAGAGCTCCTAAAAGTAATATTGATATAATCGGCTGTTCAAGAGGTTGTGTGTCCTGTTAATGGCAAGGAGAGACCTTTTTAAGGATGAGAACCCTCACTCACCTAAAGGTGAAACACTTCATCATAGGGTTCCCTTCTCACACCAAGGCTGCAAGGTTCCTGGTGTGGGCTACAATTATTCTGAACTAAAAGAGGAACTGAGGTGTTTAATAGAGAGGGTACCAAAAAATATGATGAGTGAGGGGCAGAGTGCAAAAATAAATGGAAAAGGAAGTTAAAGTTGTCTACAGGGGACCAAATATCTTTATTGTGGGTGCCCTTGGACATGATTAAAAACAAAGAGGACTAGGGGTAATCAAAAAAAAAAGATACCCCTGATTGAGGTCGACATGTATTCGCCCTTCGAAGACCCCAGCAGGGGTTCATGGGTATTCTTCAGGACCAAAAAGAAGTAAGTCACTGTGCATACACATAATGAGAATAATATTAAACAATAAACAGATGTCAATGCTGGCAGTTGAGTATTTATAGCCTGGATATATGACTGGTGGGAATACACCGTCTCATCTGGAAAACACAAACAAAAACACACGAACCAGTCCAGAGGTGATCTGGCTATCAATTGTACACAAAGAGGATCTCCCACAAGACAACCTGTTAAGGTCTCAAGCAGGAAATAAAATCAGTGTTAAAACCCCTTCAATATTGAAAACAGAATTGATACATCTTATAAGCGGAAGTCGAGGCAGCCTGTTAGAAACCATAAAAAGATTGTAAATTCAAGAGAGGGGGATGGGTTTTGCTTAAGGACTCATTATCCTCCAACTGCACATGAGGTCTCTTTTCTACCAGATAAAGTCATTGTTGGTTTTGTGTATGCAGCTGGTCTCGTGTGGATAAATAGGACTAATAGGACCTCTATCTGAAGTGTAGGAGGAGTCTACGCCCCACTAGTGAACTGATAGAGTTTACTTCAGTTTCTATCAAGGAGGCATGTATAGCTCCCAATAAGGAGAGCACGAAGGTTTAGGAAGCCATAACCCTCTATAATAAATCAACCAATCACAGCATTTGTATAGCGTGCTACTCACCCGGAAGGGTCTCAAGGCGCTTGGGGGAAGGGGTCCGCTACTGCTCGAACAGCCAGGTCTTGAGTTGTCTCCTGAAGGCGAGGTGGTCCTGGGTCAGTCGGAGGTGGATGGGGAGGGAGTTCCATGTCTTGGCCGCCAGGTAGGAGAAGGATCTGCCTCCGGCGGTGGTTCTTCGGATGCGTGGTACGGTTGCGAGGGCGAGGCTGGTAGACCGTAGCTGGCGGGTGGGTGTGTAGAAGGTCAGGCGGTCGTTAAGGTACTTGGGGCCCAGGTCATGAAGAGACTTGTGTGCGTGGGTGAGGAGCCTGAACGTGATCCTCATGTCAACGGGGAGCCAGTGCAGGTCCCTCAGGTGGCCGGAGATGTGGCTGCGTCAGGGGATGTCCAGAATGCGTCGGGCGGAGGCGTTCTGGATGCGTTGGAGTCTTTTCTGTAGCTTGGCTGTTGTTCCGGCGTAGAGGGTGTTTCCGTAGTCCAGTCGGCTGGTGACGAGGGCCTGGGTGACCGTCTTCCTGGTTTCGGTCGGGATCCTTCGGAAGATCTTGCGAAGCATGCGAAGGGTGTGAAAGCATGATGAGGATATGGCGTTGACTTGGCTGGACATCGAGAGGGAGGAGTCCAGGATGAAGCCCAGGTTGCGTGCGTGGTCTGTTGGCTTGGGGGCGATATATACTTGGTATATATCAAGGAGCATCTCCTACCGTCAAACACACCCATAATGACACCATTGGTTCATGAGAGTGGCACGCAGGATGTAATGTGCACATCCGAAGTCCAATATAAAACTAAAAGAAAAGTCCATCTGTGTCTCGTGAGAGCGCCGCATTTAGAATGTCAGCACCCTAGAACTCAACCTGTGGAGCAGTCCGAGTTACTCCTGAGTGGATGGGGTCCCGGCAAGAGAAAGTAGCATGGCTGGGATGAAGGAAATGAAGTAAATAACGGTAAGCGTTCTGTGCACCATGCGCCGAACAGGGGAAGCTTGTCCAAGAAAGTGTATAAAAAAAATACCTAATCGGAGAATGTAAAAGGAATGTGAGGCATCAAAAGTGGACTTCAAAGCCATCTTGGATCTCATGTAATGTCTTCTATCCTATATGTGATCTATCTGCTTATGTATGTTATGGGGGTTATTGGGGAGTTGTGTGCAACATTCTGAATATACTTTAGCACACACGCTGGCTATGGCTACTAGGTTGCAGTGTTTGACCATTGTTATCTGGAAAAGCATTGTCTTTTGGGCATCTAACTGATCTGTTATGAAACCTAGGGAAAAAGCCTTTGCTATTTCTTTCATTACCTGAGTATTGTGTTTAAATTCTTGAATGGGCTGTCCTATGCCGTAGTTTGTAAACAAAATGGGAAAACATCTGTATGTTTCCGAGATCCCTCAACATCTTGTATGTGATGATGGATGTAACACACAGCTGCACTCTCCTCAGGACCAAATCATGGAGACAACAGGTGGGAGTACCAAGAAAGCATTCCTTGCTTGAGCCCAGGAGGATGGTCTCCAACCAAGAACTCAGTGCTATAAGCTTTGGGAGATGCCTGCGGCATGAGATGGTTTGCTTTGCTGTAGCTACAGCGCTGTTGAAACTTCTTCTACCATCAGCCCATGCTTGAGTCCAAAAGGATGTGATTTAACCAGGAACTCAGTACTATTAAGCGTCTGGAGAAGCCTGCGACGCTGGACCCTCTGCTATGCTGCCGCTATGGGGAAACTTCATCTCCCATCAGCTCTTCCTTGAGCCCAGGAGGAGGGTCTCCAACCAGGAAATCAGCATTCTTAAGCACTGGAAGAAGCCTGTGATACTCCCTGGTGCTTGCTCGGGCAACCACCCCGGCTGGTCTGCACCGATCGGGGCCTGGAAGAGGATGGACTTGGCCACCACCCTTTGACTCTGTATTGCTGCACCCTCACCCTGCAAAGTTGAAGACATTATGGGGAAAAAAGTGCAGCATACCTACAGTAAGGAAAGGATGATGCTACTTTTATTGTTAATTTTCTTAATAGTGCAATGGGGGTCATCGAACATGAACTTGATGTTGTTACAGACAAAATAAATATTGTTACAAGGGCTGCTAAAGACACTTCGTGGGCTATTAGTTGCAACCCTGCCTTTCATGCCACTCCAATGAAAATTGTCTCTGTGGAGATAAACACAGGCAGTTCCAACAGAAGAGCCTTACGGTTCAACCGTTGTGTAGCTGATATACCCCAGCTTATTGAGGAGGTTGAACAGCAGGGCATTCAGAAACGTTCTGAATTATTGTGTGCTTTATCCCTGGCAAAGTGGAAAAAGGTATTGGTGCCTCTCTCAAGTGTGCCTCAAAAAGACCTTATAACATTCCTCCGCTCAGTTTTCCTAAAATGACATCTGTAACCCCCCCCCCCCGGACACCCCTAAGAGGCTATTTATAAAAAAGGGTCTAATCTTACACTTGCTCTTCAAAAGGAATGATTGGTCACTTTCATGGACGCAGTGTTGAACCGCCTTGGGTCTTTCGAAAATGTAATCACAAGGATCAATTCAAGAGCAGAGCTCAGATTTGCTTTGTTTAACAAAGATGTGTCAACTTCTACTTGTGATGAAAGGCCTTTTACCCAGGACCTTTCATCTGCTTGTTCCTCAATTAAGAGCAAGGCCCTGCACTCTGGACACTTACAATTACTCTGCAACCACACAATATAGAATCCAGGAAGCACGCCTTTCGCAGCACGCACAGAAGCGCATTAAGGGGCTTATTACGATGTCAGTCAGAGTTTCCTCCGACCGACACTGTGGCAGAAATGGGACCGACCAACCTCCGGTCGGCGGTCTGAACCCGGAATTACGATGTGACCACACATGGTGCAGTGGCATTCCCACATTTCTATGGGAGCATGTGTTACAGCCGTAAACCGGTCGTAACACAAGCTCTCATAGAGAAATGGGAGAATTTGTTAATCCCTGCACCCATGGCCGGCACCTCAAGGTGCCTGCCACAAGGTGCAGGAATTAACAGGGGGACACCATAGGTGCACCTTCCGCCTCCAACCGGAGGCTGCAAGGCAAAGGGGACCCTGCTAGTAGCCCCTAAACTCGGTTTCCAACAGGCTTTCCATGTCGGAAAGCCCAGCTTGGGAAGCCTGCAGGAAACCAAGCATCGTAATCCCAAAGGCAGAAAAGTCTTCCTATGGGATTACAGGCCAGTCTCCAACTGGCAGACAAGCTCCTGGAGCCCGTCGGAAGCCAGTGGAATGACCAGCCGGTTTGAATTCCAAACGGCTGTATTGCAATCAGCTAGTCGGAATTGAAACCGATAATCTTCGTCAGGGGCTTTATAACTAAGAGTGTAACAGGCTACTTTAAATCTTCAGCCGGCAGCTAGTCCATATTTATTTGTTTTAACTGAAGTTTCACCTCTGGGCCCAGGCAGTGTGGCTAGATATGATCAATTACTTAGCAAAATCACACACTGGTTTAACACTTGCCTTAAAGAAAGAACTAAAGAACATGAAATTGGTCCTGAAAGTAGCTTGAATTAGCAACAGTCCAAAATGAGATGCAAGTGATTGTGTTGTTAATTTTAAAAATGAACACGCTTTATGGTTACGTCACTGAAAACCTACTAGAAGTGAACATCAGTAAGACAAAAGTTCTGTCTATAACAGGGAACAAAAAGTCGCACACGTGGTCGCTTGGCACAAAAGAAATATCAAATTGTTCTGAATACAAATACCTGGGGATCCTAGTCGACAAAGGTGGCCACTATCTAAACCAACTAGCGGCCATCAAGAGGAAAGGCATGTTAATAGCCACGACGCTGAAACAGCTAAAGCCCAACTTGAGATGCGAAACTCTATTGCCACTACTTCGAGTTGCCAAAATCAAACTAGAGTCTTCAATTACGTATGGCAGTGAGGCCTTAAGAGGAACTGACGCAAAACTTCTGGATACAACCATTTCCAAGGCCTCTAGACTTCTCTTTAACCTGCCATTGTATACTTCGCAAGCCCAGATTCGGCTGGAATTTGGGCTGACGAGCCAAGCTCTTGCAAAAAGAGGGTCTTACATCAAATGCTGGCACAAATTAAAGAACTCTCCAGAAAATACCCTGAATCGACAGCTCTGGCAAGACATTAACAGCTCATCCAGAATGCCCGCAAAAAAATACTTAGAGGAGTCCTTGACCTTAACAGGACTGAAAGAGTTATGGGAGTCTCCTCTATCACATGCGCAATTCAAGCTCACAGTGAACAAGAGCTTAAAGAGACACTCGCATGTGGAGGATAAAAGGTGATGGGAGGAAATCTAAGGTAGACAACTTTAAAGAAAATAATCCATCTGTCATCATTTGAAACACCAAAAGGTTGTGTGCTGCTCAAGGCTAGTTATGACCCTCAGTAGCTAGACGAGTGCAGTGTTAGTTTAAGAAGAGGATGGGTTCAATATGTTTTGTGCTACAGTGTGGTCTCAGGAAGAGATCCTTGGTGTTTCTTTAGGACTAAGGGGGAGTGAATTAAGTGTTGGGGTTATACAGTGGCCTATTTGAATTTTGTAGTGCCACTTGATCGACCCGAACAGTAGTCCATGAGTCATGGCGGGGGTGCTTGCCGTCACAATAGTTATTTCAGAGAACAAAGGCTCTTGAACCTACCCAACCTCTTGCCAGCTCAAACGTTCAACTAGGCCACCATTTTAGTATTCACCCTTCATGTAAGACTGCACACAGAGCTGCACACACCGAACGGCTAGATCACAAAAAAAGATTCCTGAAAAAGCTACTCTTCGGGGGGCCCGTAGGGCATTGCAGCAATGGCCGATGAGGTGCACCCCCCCATGATGAAGCATGACATCTTTCGGGGTGTGTGAGGGCATCAAGTGAAAGCCTCACTGACTCCTTCCCATCCTTCTATAAATGACTCATTCCTTTCACTCTCTACTCAAGAACAGTGACTTTCCATAGTGATGACTCTATTATTCAGGAGCACGAGCCACTGGACCTAGATCTAGCTCCTTGCCCCCCCCATCCCCCTTTTCTAGTCACATTAACTACAAGCATGGTTTGTTATTAGGAAATTTGGAGGTAAATACAACATCCAAAACAAGGGAAATAGGATCCTGGAATGTAGCTTGTTTGAGTAAAAAAAAAAACAATGATCAATTGCTATGATAATTGCTATGATAATATATCTCACCAGAAAACATGGTCCATCATCCCATGGTATTTGGATGGCTATATATAATATTTCACGCCGGGCACATCTGGGTCCTATGGTAGGCCTACGGCTTTTAACTTTCATTTTTACAACATTCCCAGGTTGTGTTATTAAAACAGATCTAGCTTCCCGATCTTTTCAGCTCATTTGGCTTGAGTTCCAATTTAAGATTTTTCTTTTAAATAACTCCTACAACAATTGTATTGATTTTCAGAATTGTTAAATTGTCAATAGTGTGAGCTGGGAGTTAGAGTGAGCCGACATTAACTCTGAGGTGTTTCTTTCTCTATTTCTGAATGGGAGACTCCAACACCAGATGTTGTTATAGAGCCGACACAGGACCCTGTGGATTGAGTGATACTCAAGGCGTTCCTCTACCACATTGTATCCACAAACCCTAAAGGGATACACTCAATGAGCTCATTTTCTAGTATGGCTCGTGCCTTGCTTTTGACTCCCTGTAGATTTACCAGTTTTAAAGCCCTAATTTACGAGTAGAGAATGCTTCAGTATTATTGAGTCATCTTGCATTCTGATGATTTGCTTAGCCGTTTTTCTAGTTACAAAGTTCAGGAAAATGCTTTTAGTGATCATAATCTGTTTGCTATTTTTCCAATTTATAGCGAGCCGCTTAGTAACCTTAATCCAGAGAATTTCATTGAAGTGGGAACAGATATATAAATCAGTGACATTTAGCAGTATTGTTAGGCATAACACTGAATCAATATTTATGTGTTAGAATGAGGATGAGTCCCCCTCCAAGATCATGATATGTTTTGAGTAGTGGGGCCTTTCTATTAGGGAGATGCTATCCTGCTAATTAGCTGTTCATCAGCAGAAACCAATTCGATGTTTTGAGCTAAAGTGTGCCAGAGCACATACTGGATTGCTGAAGTCAGTTAAAATAGACCCAAATGACAGTGCACTGGCTAGGAAGGGTCGCAGGGATTACAGTGTGGCATTCGTCAATAGGATATGTGTGATCAGGCATAAAGCCGTTTTGATACCAGCTAGCAAAATGAAAGAAACAAGTGCATTTTGTAAGGTCATCAATAACCCTTTCTTTAAAAATCAACCTGGGGCCATTGGCACAACTGGGATCGCATCATATTGGCATTGATTTTAAGAATATTAACAATGTTTATAATGATACACTTGCACATAAGAACGAAATCGCATCTCTATTCTCAAATATGCCAGCCATGGACTCTCCATCAACCCTGACCCAGAATAACATGGTCAGAGAGGCTCTGCGACATAGCCCTGAGGTTACTGTTTGACAGATCACAGGTGGGGTGGCATGTAGCCGGCAGACAAATGCCCAGACAAGAAACTCAGATCAATCTCCCAGATAAGCGCAGTGACACCACATTGGTCCAGGTAATGGGCCTCAATAAATCCACAGGGCCAGGTGGGTGCCAGCTGTCCCAAATTACCATAAAGTCAGAGGCGACATGAAGTTAGGAACACACAGCCAATAAGAACCAGCACACGTAGCACAAGCAGTGATCACGCACCCCTCATGCCAGACATCTGGACACGTTACCCACTGACCCCCATTGCGTCCATGCAAGGTTGAAGTCCACCTGCATTTGTTATCAGAGGCCTTATTTATGACTCCACAGACAAGGCCTGCATTCTTTTACCAAAAAAAGGTTCTCTGAAGTACTTTATGATGTCCAGAGACATATATAAAACACTGTTCAGATTGATTGTACTTCAGATATAGTACTTCAGATATGTTTCAGTAACAGTGCTCCCGACTGAAGTGTTTAATTAAGCCAACTGTTACTGTTTTGCCAAACACCTCTTGTCTTTTGCTTTTTCAAGGTAAATATATATCCAAGCAATATTTTGGTGTGCTAGCCAGGATAGATTGGTACCTCAGACCCTACTGCAGCAGAAGGAAGGGGACCCCTGCCCTTGGACAGCTTCACATTTGCACAACAAGGAAGGTAAGCAGACACCGCAAATGATTGGAAGTTTTGCTGAATTCAGAGAGCGGAGGTCCATCCTGAAGTCATCAGGGAGGCTTTGGATGTTGGAATAGTATAATTTACTATTCCACTCCAGTCTGTGCTGACTGTAGGGAAGGTGTTGGATTTTAAATCCAACACCTTCTCCCACCTCCGCAAGTCTTTGTAACGACTTGCTGGGTAATGGTATGCGTTGGTGAAACGTGGTCATTGTAATGACCGTGTGGTAACAGCATACAGGGTGATGGATGCGTCCTAAAGGGTGTTTACCTAAGAGATTACATTAATCCATAGCCCCAGCATTTGGCGTATGACAAAATAGGAAGAAGTGCAAAAATGTACCCTGAGCTCCCTGCCACTGACAGAAATCTGTCATGTTACCTATTAAGTGTGTCCGAACTGAGTAGTCGCAAGGTGAAGGTCAACTTTTTACGATAGTCAGCATGCTAGGAAAAGTGAATATTTGTGGTTGTTGCTTGGACCCCTGGAATGACACAGATGGTACGCATGGGCCCTGGGTGTGATTTAAGGTCGGCACCTCAATCTTATTTTTTAGTCAAAAAGGGTTTCTCAGTGCTACTGGTTTCTTAACACTGTTGGTATCTGTAGGAAATGAGAGGTGTTGATGGCTTGGCCTGCTGGGCATGAAACAGATGGTACGCCTGGCCCCTGGGTGTGATACAGGGTGCTATTAAGATGTTAGGAAAAAGATTTGGATGTAGAAGTTCAGGTGTAACTTGTGCTTGGCCAAGAGGGCCTTGTGTTTTTTTGATTATTCCTTCTCTCTGCAAACAAAATGTAATTTTCTTTGTCCCAGAGCTGATATTGACAGACTTTTGGGATCACTTACGTATGTGTACCTCACAGGGATTCCCCTGGTCACAGGACAACATGTACTAGGAGTGGCTAAGGGGATTTTGACAAAGTCATCATTTTTCTCTGTCAATTATTTTTAATTGTTGATTTGAAGATGATGCAAGGTATATTTGATGTTTTGATTATTTGATGCTGTGGAATTGAAAATTGATGCAACTGTATTTTGTCTTGAGTATTGTGTTTGTCGATGTCTTAAAGTGCTATATGAATGCGTTGCTATTTCTCACAATCGTTATTTCAAATCACAGTAAAGTCTGCTATTTGCTGCCAAATTCCATGGCGCTTTAACAATTGCATTTTCTTCTAGGTTGTGACCCTTCATATGCATTGCTATTGCTAATTATGTTTGTGAAATGTTGATGCATCTGTAAATACAGTTAAGTTCATAGTAAGTAGTTAGAACCAGCAATTCCTGTGTATATATTTCCCCACAACCAGAGTAGAACTTAAGAGTCCCTAAAACTTGAAAAACTAGATTGCATTCCTCCTTTAAAAAAAGTGCCAAACTTATCATGGTGTCGCCACTAAAACACATGCAAACCAAAGCTCCCCACACAGGGTAAAATACGTAACAAGTTTTGCCGCACATGGAATACACATACTAAGGCACATACGTTTCACTGACCAAAGGAGGGAACCTTTGACACTAGCATAATCAAATACATGAGAGCATACATGCTTACCAGATGTGTAGGGCAAAAGAAGGACAGGAGAGAGGCACAATTATAGCTATGGGACATCTTCGAGGAGGCTCTGACCGATAATCCTATTCCACAGACATAAGCAAGGAGTCTGCACCTCCCCCACCATATGCAGGTATGACAGTGCTCTCCCAAATGCCTGCTATCCCCACATTGGCATACAGCAACCCACCAGTTGAGGAAGCCAGAAGGTCCCCTACTGAACAATTAACTGTTAGGTCCAGGCATGAGAGCCTAGCAGGTCAGCAGGCGCAGGCAATTTCTGCACCACCCTAGTCCAGTGCCAGAGCTTCCCAAAGCTTGACCCCCTGTCCATCACATTCAGCCCATTGAACCTCAGTGAGAAGCAAAGCATCCACTCCCACTGGTTCAGGTGAACACACTTGAGTGATTGGAAGATTCATAGTAGTTCTGAACAATTTTACAACTAGCAATGGTGGGGAAAGGGGTTCCAGTCCCCTGGGATGCAACAAGTAGGGTGGGCGCTGCTGGGCCAGAGCACATACCAATTGTAGGCTGACCCAGAGGAAGATAGTTGTGAGAGACAACGGAGAAATCGTTGCACACCCGTTCTGTGACTTGCCAGAAGATGGGCTAAGGAAGGTAACCTTTTTGATCAGTCCTGCCTAGGGGAGGGAGGACATGGCTATAGCAAAGGAATGCACCAAATACAGCTGCGGGAATCCCAATTTGAGTTTCCCCTACATGCAGCAATGCCTCGTATGGTGGGAAAGGAAGCAAGTCAAGGAAAGAAGGAAAAAGAGATAAAATAGGAAGAGGTTGGGACAGAACCAGGGCAAAACTGTGAAATCCTTGAGCTCGGAGCAGACTGTCCTGGTCTGAATGGCTATGGCCACAATGGCGCAGAAGGCGGCAGCACCAATGAGGGTGCCACTATCTAGGTTCGGAAAGGGTAAAACATGTAGTAGGAGGATTGGAAGAAGTAGTATGGAGAACTCCCAAAGCCAGGACCGGGTGGCAATCTCCTTTCACTCCCAGAACCAGAAAAGCTGCTGGCCAACAAGGGTCAGTCCTGCACCCAGTGGTTGATACCAACACACCCACTCTTACGTGCCCCTTACTACCAGTGACCCAAAAATCAGAGCAAGAACACACTGTAACAGTGTTGGTAAATAACATGCGCTACAGCTTCCTAACTGACACAGGGGAAACAAAGTAATGTCAAAAGGAAGGGATTGCCCCTAGCTAAAGATTCCATAGACATGTAGGGGTACTCATGCATGGTTATGAGAGTCCAATTCACATAAACCCTGGAGATAGACTTCAGGAGGCGGCCACATTCATGGACTGTTTCTATATCACCCCTCATTCCCTCAATACTCTCCTCAAAAGAGACTTAATGGCCAACCTAAACATGATCATTAATTTCTCAGAAGATGGGACAGTAACCTGCTCATCCCTTGGGGTTATCACATCAAAATACTCATGTCCTTAACCTGCCCACATCTCACAGACAGGTTGATAAGAGTGACACACACTGACCTGATGACCTTTACTAATCCGGTCCTCACAATCATTGCTAATGCACTGGAATTGCTAGGTTGGAAGCTACAGCTGTGGTAATGCACCGGAACTGCTGGGTCATAAGCTACAGGTGTTCCATGAATGTGTGTTCTGCCGGGAGGGTCATCATGATAGGGAACCTCAAGAGGAGGCGCTGTTTTGTTAGGAGACCGTTGAGATACGACTCGAATGTGGGTGTCCTGGTAGCCACTGACCAAACAATCACAATGTGGGCATGTATCATCTTTGTTACGCTCAGTCTTTATATAGAGGAAGTAACCAATGACCAGTTGTTCAGTGAGTGTCCAGGGGCCTCAAAAGTAATCTTTGTCGACTTGTTAGGTTAGGGTGGAACTGCAGAAGGGGGCTCCTTTGCTCTTGATGGTATTACCAACTAGGCAGAAGCAAGACTTGTTAGCAGTACCACAGTTATGGGTAAAGGGGCTCTATGATGTGGGGGTCATCAACATCTCCGAACTGTCAAACTGGTAAGGATAGCACTGTGAGAACGGGCTATCCTACCCTGGGTATGGTAGTAACTACTTTCCAAAGAAGCTGAGGAGTGTATAGCACCCATAATCCAAGCACTAGTTGATCAGGAGGTCCTCCATGTCGGGTCTTCCCGTGCAATACACCGATCGCCCTGGTCAAAAAGAGTAAGGGACAGATCTGGCACCTGGTGCCGGAGCTGTGCTCCCTCAATGACATTTTGGTCTTGCAATTTCCTGCAGTGCCAGACCCCTCTATCATACTAACAAACATACCCTCAGACACCCACTGTTTTCCATGATCAACATCAAGAACATGTTATTTAGCATTCTGCTGCAACCCCACAGTCAGGACCTGACCACGTTTACTTTCCAAGGGGTTCAGTTGCTATACCTATTTGTAAAGCACAAACATATCACCCCTTAAAGGTTTCAAGGCGCTACCAGAGGCTGGCACAAGAGTAGTGTCCCTCAGTATCGTCAATCGAACACTGAGGTACGACAATGCTAACTTTCAATCAAAAAGCACCTTGAGACAGTATGCTAATGGTACTTTGATATACAGTCCCTCTGAGGATCGATGTCATAAGGACACGATAACCCTCCTAACTGCATTTGCCAAGAAAGGGTACAAAGTGGAGAAGGGGAAGATGCAATATGCACAACAGGTTAGTTATCTTGTCCAACCGATCTCAGTGGCTGGTCGGCTGATCATGCTGGAACATGCAGATTCTATCAGTGCTATGCCACGGCTGATAACAAAAAAGGGTATGTCAACGTTTTTAGGACTATGCAAGTACATTCAGCAGTCTCTCTTTGACTACAGCACACACGGTGCCCCTTACTCATGCCCATGAAAAAAGGCAAAACTGGCCACGAGGAGCTAGTATGGATGCTTGAGATGGACAATGCGCTCGGCCAACCCAAATCAGAGATAACACACTCCCCTGTGCTAGTAACTCCTGACTATTGGACATAATTCTTCTTATTCAACCACAGTGATGGATGAGGCATATCAGAAGTTCTGCCACAGAAGTATCACCTGGGACATAAACCTCTTGCATACTACAGTAGGCTCTTAGACTCAGTCATACAGTGCCATTTCCCATGCGAGCCCATGCTAGCAGCAGCAGCCTTTGCTGTCAACAAAAGCCGATCAATTGTGATGGGGGAACCATTGACACTGTATGCGGAACACTCAGGGTTTGTGGTTATACGCATGAGCACGTTGACCACAGAATGGGTTTCAGGTTCTGAAATAATGCTCTCCAGACACTTATTAAAAACAATACAGTACCATCTAGTAAACACAGCCACCTTCCTAGCTCACGAGGTTCAGGAAGGGAAGGAGAGCCATGACTATGCTACATACACTCCCAAGGGGATCAGCCAGGCAGAGGAGGATCCCACCCTGGACAATGAAGCTTTGCCAGGGAAGTAATACCCATATGGGAGGCACCAGACCTATCACCCAGTCAGATAATGAAAAGCCCTTTTTCAACTTCTTGTTTAATCACATCTGCACCCTTTTGGGACGAATACATAAACTGGCCTCCGTGTATCACCCCCAAAGCAAGGGTGTTGTTGAGAGACTCAGCAGCCTGTTGAAAAATAATATAAGCAACAGTCTTAAATGGAAATGGCTACACTTTCTGCCCCTAACTGTGTATGCGCTGGGAACCATGCCCAGCAGTGATGATCACTTCACACCAGACCAGATTGCAACTGTTAGATTGATGGGGACCACCATCCCAAAAACCCTTGCGAAATTGAGCTCTGAGAATAGCTCTCAAACATTAGGGGAAGAATTGCATGTATATCGCTCTGAATGAACCAAAAACCCCAGATTCCTATCTGAGCAGGTCCACCACCGAACTCCAAGTTACCATACCAAGCAATTTTGTAAGAAAGTGGAAGCAAGCCAAGTTTGAAGAGCCCTACTGTTAAATCTCACCTGTAGTTTCCGCAGGGATGATATTCCAGTTTCAGAAGCAAAGATCCCAACTTCCCTTACCCACCAAGTGTGCCCAACAGTGTCAAAACAAAACTGGTGTAATGGGGGAAGTGGGGAAAAAACGGAAAAGAAATAAAATATGTCCCACGATATGCCCTGTGAAGAAGGTAAGGTTCAATAAAATCATATATATTCCCTGTATGTAAAGAGTAGAAAATGTTTGTCAGTATATGTGATAATTGGGATGAAGCAGAGTTAAATGTAGCCCAAAAATATCATGTATCCTAAGAGAATCAAAAAACAAGCATAAACAACAGGACAGATTCCCTTGAAATAAAATAAAAAAATATGCAAAAATATGCAGGCTATTTTTTTACTTCTCCTTAACTTCAGGAGACTCTAATGCACTGTTTTATACTTCAGTTGCCACAGATACATACAGCAAACAGGAGCTCCAAGTTGTGGGGACAATAATCTGATAAAAAACTCATAGGAATATACTTGTCAACACTGATCACTTTTACCACAGTACAGCTGCCCTGGGTACTTTAGTGACTTATTTCTCTTTCTTTTTCTATTACATGAGAAACCAGGTATTGGTACTGAAGCACCGATGAAGGAGGCCACCACCAGGAGCCAGAGAGAGAGCCATCGAACTGTAGCATGATGAGGAATGCCAACTGCAGCGTGATGTGCTGACCCAGAAGCAACAAATTAGTTGAAACCGGACGTGGAAAAGCCGCACACAATCACTAGAATGCGGAACGTGCTTCCATGTTCTCAGAGCCTCTTTATGCCCACATTGCTCTGCCTCCACCATAGCACAGACCAGAGGCGGAGCATTCCTGACAGTGCACCCCCCAACTGATTTGGGCTTCCAAGAGTAGCATCTATGAAATAGATGCAAAAGACGAGGGGCATGTGCATGGCCAGCAGGTTCCTAGGTATAGATTTTCAAGACTAAAGCCTTTCCAATGGATCAGGAATTGCCATCTACTGCTCACCCTCCTGGAGTCCACAGTGGCAACCACTTCATATTCAGGCTCATCATCCATTACCATCTGGGCAGTCAAGACTGGCAGCTGGGTCCTCACCACAGGCTCCAGTAAGGACACATGAAAAACTGGATGTACCTTCAGTGTAGCCCGGAGCTCTAATTTCATGCCACTGGATTGACAACCTTAATAATCTTTTAAGGGCCAATTGAACGAGGTTTAAATTTACGGGTTCCCTTTACTGCAATGTTACAAGTGGACCCCCAAACTATGTCTCCAATCCCATAATCAAGACTGCTACACTGCTTTGGCTTTCTCTAGATTCATCAGGGCCGTGTTCTGTATGTCATGTATGTGGTCAATAATCTCGAAAGGAGCAGGAGTAGGGGTAGAAACAGGTGGAGGTGAAAGCATGAACTGAGAATGGAATCCATAATTGCAATGGGAAGGTGAAAGACCAATGGAGGAACGCAGACCATTGATGAAAGCAAATTCAGAAGCCAATAAACACGTGTCCCAATCCAGCAGGCAATAACTGACACCTTAAATACTGCTTAACGCATTGGTTTACTTTCTCAGTGTGACCGTCAGTGTGAGGATGATGGCCAGATAAAAAACGTATGTCTATTTGTATCAGAGTGCTGAACCCTTTCCAAAACTTAGAAATAAACTGAGGGCCAGATCTGGCACCATCACTGAAGGAAATCTGTGTAAATGCACTATGTGTTGTACAAATACTGTGGCCAGCTCTTTTGATGGAGGAAGTGCTTTCATGGGTATGAAGTGAGACATTTTTGTCAGCATGTTAACTACAACTAAGATGACTGTAAGACCTTGTGTGGTTTTTGGTAGTTCTACTATGAAATCCATGGAGATGGAATGCCATGGAACTGGGGAATGGGCATAGCGGGAAACGTCATTTTCAACGCGGTCGTTACATCGTGATGCCATTATATCGCGGTTTTTAGAACGCAAGTCGTTAAAACGACTTGTGCTGGATGGCTCTCTAGGACAAGGAATAGTATAATTTACTATCCAACACCTTCCCTACTGTATGTAGACTGGAGTTGGAATAGTAAATTATACTACTCCTAAGTCCAGCGCCCTCCAACGCAAGTTGTTGTAGCGACTTGCGTTGTAAAAACCGCAATGTAATGGCATGGGATGTATTACCATGCGTTGTAATGTCATACAACCGGCATAGCAGTTAATGAGCCTGCAGGAGCCTCATGTATACTTTTGCTTTGAGCACAGACATTTTTGAGTATATTTTTGTGTCTTTTGCCATATTGGGCCACCAGAATTACTGTCTTTCTGTATCCTGGATGACCCGGGAGCAGATGAGCATGGCACCATTCTAACCCTTGTTGTTATAAGGGCACTGTGGGAATAATCAAACCCTTTTGAATGTAGCGGAGATTTTGTACTAAAACACCCCTGTGTTTCTGTTCCAATCTCTCTAAGTCCTTGGAGATCTCAGCTTGTAATACCTCATTTAGGAAATTGTCTTCTGAACAGACATCCCCTAGAATACCTTCTCTGTCTATAAGAGGGGGGGGGGGTCACCTGATATCTCCCCAATCTTGTATCCTAGCTAGAAAAGGGCCCCAGCTCTTCCATGTTTTTTACCTGCTTGAAATAGTATTACAAAGTCAAAGTCACTTAAGTATTGGGTGCAGCACAATTGTCTCATAGAGATTTCTCTAGCTGATTTTACAAACGGCAAAGTCCTATGATCTGTAAGAACCGTGATGGTGTGCAATGCTCCCAATACTGTGAGAACGTAGTCCCCCAATAGCCATCTGTGATGTATCAGCCTCAACAACAAAAGGTTGGGATGGGCCTGGATGTTTTAATATGGGGAGTTGGTGAAAAGCTCTTCCAATTTTCTGAATGCTTCCTCAGCTGCAGGGGTTCAAATGAATTTGACTTCCTTTTCAAGAGTTTAGAGATTGGCGTAGCCAGAGCTGAAAAATTGTCAATGACATGGCTAGAGACGTTGGAAAAATCCTAAGAAAACTCTTTACTTCCTTCACTGATCCAGGAGACTGCCAACATGTTACAGCTGATACATTCTGAGGGTCCATGTTCGCCCCATCTGGAGATAATACAAACACAAAAAAGGTGACTTGAGAGGCGTTACATTCACATGTATCCAATTTCACATACAACTGATTGTCTATTTTATTTATTCATTTATTTATTTATAAAGCGCCAGAATCGACCCCTGAAGGGGTATCTCCGCACTTGGGCGAGCGGCATATGGAGGTCTACATACTGAAAATCAGAAACAGAAGCGAGATGTCTTGAGCTGTTTCATAAAATGGAAGTGATCCGTGCACTGTCTCAATTGCAAAGGAAGCTTATTCCAATAGCAGGGGCCCAGATAAGATAGAGACTTCCCACCCAGTCTGGCCCTTTTGATTCTTGGTGCCTCAAGTAGAGATTTAGATCCTGAACGGAATGACCTCCGAGGTGTATAAGGAAAGAATTTGTCAGTAAGGTAGGTCGGACCGGAGTTGGACAGGGCCTTGTGTATAATGCAGCAAATTTTAAACTTCACTCGCTCCCGTATAGGGAGCCAGTGGAGCTGATAAAGCAGGGGTCAGGAAGCAATCCTGGGAGGGACATTGAGGATCAGACGGGCCGCCATGTTCTAAATAACCTGCAATCTGTCAAGGGCAGCCTCGTTGGCAGAGACCAGCAGACCATTACAATTATCCAGGTGACTTAAGATAAGTGCCTTGGTCAATGTCTTCTGGGTCAAATCAGGGAGCAAAGGGAGAATACGGCGCAGCAAACCCAACATATGAAAGCAGGAGCCGGCTGTCTAGGCAGCATGCTCCTTCAAAGTAAGAGCTTGATTAAGGTGAATGCCGAGATTTTTGACACAGGGTTTCGGAGTGGGGGGATCCCAGATTGGTTGGCCACCAGTTGGGGGTCCACAATAATTGGGCCTCACCAAAAAGCATGATCTCCGTCTTTGCCACATTGCATTGAAGGAAATTGCTCCTCATCCATTGTGAAATAATTCTCATACCTGTATAGAAGGTCGCCTGCACTGAAGAAGTGAACTTTTCGAACGGAAAAACCTGCTGAGTATCGTCAGCATAGGAGGTGGGAATAAACCCACACGTCCTTAACAGGTTGGCCAAGGGAGCCATGTAGATATTAAACAAAGTCGGGCTCAAGCACGAGCCCTGAGGTACTCTCTTGGTCAGTGCTGTTGATGCTGAACAAAATGGGCCAAGGTTGACGACCTGCGAACGAGAGGATAAAAAACTCCTCAGCCACTGAAGAGCAGAGTCTCTGAGTCCGACCTCCTCTAGTCTCCTGAGCAGTATCTTGTGGGAGACCGTGTCGAACGTGGCGGATAGGTCCAACAGCACCAGAATCGTGGAATGGCCCCTATCTAGGGTCATCCTGATGTTATCTGTGACCGCAAGTAGGGCTGATTCTGTGCTGTATTTAGGCCGAAAGCTTGACTGAGAGGAGTTAAGCCTACCCGTCAGCTCGACATGATTGGAGAGAGGTTTATTTATATGTTTCTCCAATAACTTGCTCAGGAAGCATTAGGCATTGCCCTGCGATGTTCCTTATGCTCTGCCACCGATGAGGAGTAAATCAGGATTTCATCAATATATGCAAAAGCATACATATTCAACAACGCTCTCTGAACTTCATTTATAAAGAAATGAAAGGCTGCAGAGGCTTTACAAAGAACAACGGGACCCCAAGCGTTTAGGTAAGCCCAGTAACACTGAGGATGATCTGGTAACAGCTATGCCTTTTGTTTGAAGTTGGTGGGCCCAGGTGCCCTTATCGTCAAAAATGACGCCCAGGTATGAGAATACCGGGACCCTGGATACCTCCTCACCATTACAGGCAAAGCGTTTTATTTTAGTAGCCTTTGGACGTTTACCCACAACCATGACATGTGATTTTATATTATTTACCTGGAGGTCTAGAGATTGCATAAACTCCCCGAAAGCATCAAGGAGTCTCTGCAACCCCAAGCCTGTGCGGGCTAATAGCACCGCGTCATCCGCGTAAAGAAGAGCTGGTACCGCATAGTTCCCAGCTCGCAGTATGTCTGGTGTGACCCCCTCCAGAGATTTTTCAAGGGAATTTATATATAATGTGAACAGAAGGGGTGCCAAAATGCACCCCTGTCTAACACCTCGTTTGGACCTAAAGGACTTAGTGCATCCCCCTTCCTTAGTTACTCTAATGGCAGCTGAGAGTCCTTGGTGAAGAACAGCTAGGAAGTTCACCAGTGACGGGTCTATCCCTAGGTTAAGCAGGATGGACCACAACTTTGCTCGATTGACGAGATCAAAGGCCGATGACAGGTCCATGAAGGCCAAGTATATCAGTCCCTCCTTGGCCTGGGTATATTTACTATTTAACATGTGGAGATTTAGGCATTGATCAAGTGTGCCTCTCTTGGCCCTAAACCCGCATTGTAATTCGGAGAGGACCCCCTTCTCCTTCAGGCAGTCTCCGAGTCTCTGCAGGATGACTCTGCAAAAGATCTTAACAGCAGAGTCAATCAAAGAGATCGGCCTGTAGAAGGGGTCACTCCTCAAGCCTTTTTTAAATATGGATATTATGGTGGAAGTAGCCCATGACAAAGGGAACCCTGCTATCGATTTAGCCCAAAACTTTGGCAGAGTCCTGTATAAATCGGCAGGCACGCCATCTGGGCCAGGTGCCTTATTTTTTGTCATCTCCTCTATTGCCTTTTGGACCTCAGCCTCATCAAAACGTAATGGAGTGACTGGATGCGTGAGTACAAAGCCCAGCTCTTCCATGTTGCCCTCCTCACTGTCATATATCTTACTGAAGTGGGCAACCCATACCTCGTCAGCGATCACGCAATCCGTGACCGAGTTGTCAGTTCCCGTAAAATATGAGTGATTAATCGTAGCCCAGAATTTGCTGCTATTTTTAATAACATCAGTTGACATAAGGTTTTCCCAGGCCTCCCTCTTGATAGCCTTTCTGCGGTTCGCCATCGCCAGCTTCTAGCTCTTTCTTCGCCCAGCTACAAGCGTACGATTCCTGGGAGTTTGTTTTAGGGCTGACATTATTTCCTTATGGGTTTTAGAGCAGTTAGCATCAAACCACCTAGGTTTGTTTGGTGCCTCCTGCCTTTCATTACATCTCAAATCCTGATTGATTTGAGTACAGATGGCAACAAAAGAGCCGATGATGTCTTTATCAGCTGCTGTGCCATCTGAACAAATTACCATGTCAGCATGTACCTTAGTCACAAGATCCTGCATAAAGGTGTGTGGGACTACCTTGGCACACTTAAGCCTCCTACCCTGATCTTTGGTGATGAGGTCATTGGTAGAACCAGCCAGTCCCTCCTCCCGTCTAGTCATGGCATCCCCAAAGGTCAGTAACAGCACCCAAAGGTCAGTAACATATCCCACATTGTAAATGTACTTTAATGCCAGTAACTCATATATTAACCCTCAAATAAAGGTGTATCTATTGGTTGCATTAAATAACGCTCTAAGCTGTAACTGGTCAGTGAAATACCAAACATACTAAAAATTGGTATGTTTTGCTCTTTCTAGCCACACCTTTGACTCCGCCCATGGACCCAATCCTCTGGTTATTCCTGCCTCCTGATGCTCCGGCCACAGTTCCCCTACTTTGTTTTCCCCACTTCGACCACTGCCCAAATTACGGACGCCTTACAGACATCATAATAAAATGACGGACGGTCCGTGAAATTTAAGAACGGTTGGTCACCCTAGTTCTTGCATCGAATTTCACAGTTGCGGAAACACCAGACCGAAATTTAAAAGGCTGGAAAATCCAGCCTGTAAAATCACATGAAGTTTGGGATGCTTTCTCCCATGGCCTCCGCCCAACCCATTGCCATGGTGCCTGGTAAACCTACAGATTCTGCTCTACCTTGATGCATACCAGTTTGTGCATACATTTATTGTGAATATATCATGTTTATTCTGTTTATTATACCTTCTGTATTCCGTGATGTTTTATAGTTACACACTGCCACCTATTGTTCAAAATGCGTGGTAAAGTCTTGCAATGTTAAGATTAGCGTGGAAACAGTCTATGCGTGATAAATGCAGGGCTTTTGGTGGGCGGGGTCTCACCGGTGCTGAGCACACTGTAGTTTTTTAAAGGAGGCTTTGAAACGGGTTCTATTGGGCTCTGTTTTATAATAGCTAACTCCTGAATATGTCTCAATTTTGGAAACATTGAACCCCTTCGTTACTGCCGTCGTTGCTGCCGTCGGCCAACGGCGATTGCGAGCATTACCTCGATAGTGCTGCGCACGTCCGTTGGCTGACGCGGCCCCGCCCGCGCAATAGAACGCCCGCAGCACGGCTGATTTTGCGCTGCGCTAAACAGGTTAAAAAACATGTTTCTATGCGTCTGCTGGTATATCGATGTATATATTTTTAATGTATTTGTATACGTCTTTCTATAGCCTTGAAGAAGTCCCGATTGGGACGAAATGCGTCGGCTATTATATCCTAGCTATTGTATTTTATCAACTTGGTGTATCATCTTTTTTCAATAAATTACAATGTTTGAAAGAAAACGAAAGTACAATAACTGAGAATTTCTTCGCATCATCAATGATGACTGTTGCCTAATTGACTCTGAATAGATATATAATTTGTTTGTGCGGAATGCCTTTGTCATTTATGTTGATTTGGGTTTCCAAAAAGGGAGTAGAGAGGGGTGTACTCTGGTTTTCCTGCACCATTACCACTTTCCCGGACATTGTTTTGACAGGTGCGGCTGTTTGTTTTGCCTCAGCCCTCGGTTCGCTATTCTTTATATGGTTTGAGAGGCTCTTTGTCTGATCAAGACTTTACCAACTCTCTCCCACTTTGTCCATGCATTAATCTAAGTTTGAACTATTGGCCAGGGATAGGCACATTTCCAAACTTTAAGCTAAAATTAACCCAAAAGGTTTAAAACAACTGTTTTTAAAACATGAAGAAAATTCTATATGGTGTGAAGCACAAAATTTACAGTATTACCGTGAATGGAAGATCATACTCAGAGTTTTAAGAATATTTTTATAGGATGGCACGGCCGAGGTGGCCAATATGGTGGCTGATATTTGAGGTTTCACCGGTCGCCCAGCTAAATTATCCTTATTTCTACCTGACGACAACATCCATCTGAGCCATCGGGGGGGGGGGGGGGGGGGGGCTGGGGCTGGCAGCTTTGCTCTACTGTACCACTGAACCTGTTCCATGCCCAGTGGGGCTACCAGCATTAGGTTGTTTCTGGCATGGACTGCGGGGCCACGAATGGGGCCGCAAGCTGCGGCTGGTGTTTTCTGCCTGCCGATGTGGTGTGCCCTCCCCAACCGGGGATGCCCCCTGCAGTGACCGGGGACACCCAGAGCAGAGGAGGGTGACCCAAATCAACAATGCCACCTGTCCCGCAGTGTCTGTGAGTGGGCTTCACAGCAATGGAGCACTGCATTAAAGTGGCTGTCCAGGATCCTGTGGCAGCCGGAAGATTAGAACTGCAAGGTGGGTTCCTGCGAGCCCTAGGGGGATGTTCCCTTGATGGTGCAGAGCTGGCCTGGTGAAGTTCTGCAGCCGTATCTGAGACCTGGAATGGTGAGCAAAAATAAACGATGGATTAGGCCCAGATCTCTGTACTGGAGTTAATGTATGACATTGTTCTGAATTCTGTCCATCAATTATACATTTTGCATTTGTAACCCTGAGGGGGACGGGTATGCCCAGTTGTGTGTCCCATGCTCTCCATGCTACTGGAGTCAAGCTATCCTGGCTGAGGAGGGCTGGAAGCCCGACACCGGTCCAAGGATGCTTGTTTCCTGTCCAGGGAGGACCTGGCATGGCAGTTCTGGCTGGAATGTTCCCACTGGGTGCTGGTCAAGACTGATTTGCATTTAGCTAGGTCCAAACTGGAATGGCATGGTGAGCAAAAAAAAGATGTAATAGGCCCAGATCTCTGTACTGGGGTGCATATATGACATTGTCCTGCATTCTGTCCATCAATTGTCGTTTTTGCATTTGTCATCCCCCACTGGGACGGGTATACCCAGTTGTGGGTCCTGTGCTCTCCATGCCACTGGAGTCAAGCTATTCTGGTTGATGAGTGCTGAAAGCCCAAAACAGGTCCTATGATTCTTGTTTCCAGTCCAGGGAGGACCGGGTCTGGCAGTTCGGGCTGAACTGCCCCATTGGGCACAGGGTCAAGACTGGTTTGCATATGGCTGGGTCCAAACTGGAATGGCATGATGAGCAAAAAAATGATGGATTAGGCCCAGATCTCTGTACTGGAGGGAATGTATGACATTGTTCTGCATTCTGTTGATCACTTGTACTTTTTGCATTTATCACCCCGAGTTTGACGGGTATGCCCAGACGTGGGTCTCATGCTTCCATGTCACTGGAGTCAAGCTATCCTAGTTGATGAGGGCTGAAATCCTGAAACCGGTTATAGGATGCTTCTTTCCAGTCCTGGGAGAACCTGGCCTGGCAGTTTGGGCTGGACTGCTCTCATTGGGTGCAGGGTCAAGACTGATTTACATATGGCTGGGTCCAAACTGGAATGGCATGGTGAGCAGAAAAATGATAAATTAGGTCCAGATCTCTGTACTGGGGTGAATGTATGACATTGTTCTGCATTCTGTCCATCAATTGTAATTTTGTATTTGTCACCCCAGTGGGATAATATGCCCAGACGTGGGTATTGGGCTCTGCTTGCCACTGGAGTCAAGCTATCCTGGCTGATGAGGGCTGAAAGCCCGAAACCAGTCCTAGGATGCTTGTTTCCAGTCCGGGCAGGACCTGGCCTGGCAGTTCAGGCTGGATTATTCCCATTGCACGCAGGGTCAAGACTGATTTGCATATGGCTGGGTCCAAATTGGAATGGCATGTTGAGCAAAAAAAAAACAGCGGATTAGGCCCAGATCCCTGTACTGCGGGAATGTATGACATTGTTCTGCATTCTGCCCATCGATTTGTACTTTTTGCCTTTGTCGCCCCGAGTGGGACTGGCATGCCCAGACGTGGGTCCAGTGCTCTCCATGCCGCTGGAGTCATGCTATCCTGGCTGAAAGCTTTAAACCGGACCTAGGATCCTTGTTTCTAATCCAGGGAGGACCTGGCCTGGCAGCTCGGGCTGGACTGTTCCCTTTGAGCGTAGAGTCAAGACTGATTTGCATATGGCTAGGTCCAAACTGGAATGGCGAACCAAAAAATGATGGATTAGGTCCAGATCTCTATACCAGAGTGAATGTATGACATTCCTCTGCATTCTGTCCATTAATTGTACTTTTTACATTTGTCAACCTGATTGTAACTTATATGCCCAGACGTGGGTCCCGTGCTCTCCATGCCACTGGAGTCAAGCTATCCTGGCTGATGAGGGCTGAAAGCCCGAAACTGGTCTTAGCATGCTTGTTTCCAGTCCAGGGTGGACCTGGCCTGGCAGTTCGGGCTGGACTGGTCCCATTGAGTGCCTGGTCAAGACTGATTTGCATATGGCTGGGTCCAAACTGGAATGGCATTGTGAGCAAAAAAAGATGGATTAGGTCCAGATCTCTGTACTGGGGTGAATGTAGGACATTGTGTTATATTTCATTTCGGTGCCCTGATGTAGGTCCAGGGAACATTGTACACTTTCCCTACATCCTCTCCCCATCATTTCATATGAACGAGTCTTTTAAGGACATAACTCCAAATAAGGACAGAATGCCTTGTAGGGACTGAATGCCTTATGAGGACTGATGCCTTTCAATGATTAAACCTTTCACCTAGTTCCATGACATGGGTTGGTTCTGCTCAATTGATAATGCTAAGACGTCATCCTTAGCACATATGAATAATTTATGAGAACACTCTCCAGGGGGCATACTTCACCTCTCCTATCTACGCACATAGGTTTAATCCCCAACTCCATTCTCATACTGTACAAAGGGGTAACACACTCACATAGACTGTATACATTCAGCACCTCTTGCTATCAGTAGTCAGGAGGGAACTGGGACTTTAAGGTCGTCAAACTAATCAGAGACGATGCGGCTCCGGCATACCATTGCTCCAGCTGACAGTAGTCGGCGTATCCCTGACTGGTTGTCAAACTCAAGTCCAGGACGAAGTCCAACACTCTCACTATTCAGGTATGGGGTTCAACTAATTCCTAACGGGATTCTTGGCTCTTAGATTATAGGCTATTCGACTATTAGGCTCATTGTTCTTTAGCACCTACTCACATGCTAGGTACACTCAGGTACATCTAGACAGGCATTTTAGGAGTACCCACTTTATTGTAGAAATGAATTTTATATTCATATATGTGTTCATGACTATTGCAAAATGGTAGAGCAATACTATTCCTTTTTATTCACTGTACTGCTGGTTCTATATCTCTGCTACTGTGCCACAGTTGTAGCAGCACATTTGTTTTATATGAGAAGAACAACGGTAAATAAATTCTTATTGTAAACATGCCCAACTGTTTCTTCTGTGTATCCCTCTGAGAGCAAAACAAGCAAGCACGAGTGACTGGGTGAAAAGTAGTATATTGTTTATACGAGTCTGAGGAAATCAGGGTTTTTTATGTTCAGATGTTGCCAAAAACTAATCTCTCTGATAGAAGGAGATTCTGGTGGCACTGCGAGCTAGCTAATGCAAAAACATAGGCTAACATATTCAGTGAGGGTGTACAGAGTCACTCTACCACCAGACCCACAGTTTATGTTATCCGTAAACAGCGCAGGTCCTGCATGAAGGGTACAATAGGACCTGCACTACAATTTTTCTGCATTCTGTCTATCAATTGTACTTTTTGCATTTGTCACCCGGCATGGGATAGGTATGACCAGACATTGGTTCTGTGCTCTCCATGGCACTGGAGTCAAGATATCCTGGCTGATGAGGGCTGAAAGCCCCAAACCGGTCCTAGGATACCTGTTTCCAGCCCAGGGAGGACCTGGTCTGGCAGTTCGGGCTGGAGTGTTCACATTGGGCGCAGGGTCAAGACTTATTTGCATATGGCTGGGTCCAAACTGGAAAGGCATGGTGAGTATAAAAACGATGGATTAGGCCCAGATCTTTGTACTGGGGTGAATGAATGACATTGTTCTGCATTCTGTCCATCAATTGTACTTTTTGTATCTGGGACCTGGCCAACATTCTTTGACCCTGGGGATTTTGCCGCAGGCCTGCTGTGGCCTAGTCCTGGCGGCAGCCCGCTGTTCCAAGAGGAACTGTGGGCAACTGGTTGTGGTGATGCATCACTGGCGGAGCCACTCTTGTGAGCGGGCACCAAGAAGAAGGTGGTGCCCGGCCGGCTCGGATCCCTGGCTATGATGGTAAGCCTGCAGGGAGACACCGGCTGCTGTGGCGAAGGCTGACATTGGATCCGGCTGATGGCCCTGGGGCTTGGAGGAAGTGAGGGGGCCCCATTGACTCGGGCCACAGTGGTGAGTCCATTGTGGCCTGCTGGGCCTCAGGGTCCCACGGAGATGGTGCCTAATTGACCCACCAGTGCACATGGGATTCAGGGCAGAGTGGGCTGGGTCGCTAATCGGATGCCACCTGGCTGCCGTGAGTGGGGGCTTTTACTACTTTGACCCGGCGCCCCCCTGTCGCCTGGTGCATTGAGGTGGTGCGGTACACCAATTGATGAGGGCCCACCTTGGAGGGCGGGGTGCAGTTAATTGTTTCAGAAACTGACATTTGGTGCTTTGTACGCCCTGGCTCTTTCCCTTTGCCCCTAGCCTACCTAAACAGATGGAAGGCCTCAGGAGGGTCTTAAGCCACTTTCTCCCTTTTCCCTTTGGAGGGATTGGGGGCACCGGGTCCCAGGAGGATGGGTTGTGGTAAGGTTCCTACGCCAACCACTGCCCAAACCAAGATGGACCACTTTCCGATCCCACCATCCGAGTCCCAAAAGGACATTGAGGAGCTTGCAGCCAGGGAGGTCGCTCTGATGCAGCAGGGAACAGCAGACCTGGAGGGGATTCTTTGGGTCATACCAGACTCAATGGACGCGGTTGAAACTAATGTTGACGGACTTCACATAGATCTCTGCCTGCTATGCCAAGACCTATGCGATTTGGTGGACAAAATGATAGAAGTGGAGACATGGGTGTCCACTGCGGAGGAAGAGATTGCCTCCCCTAAGAGCCAGATGTCTAAATTGTTCACCTCAGTATCAACCCTTATGGATAGAGCGGAAGAGGCTGAAAACCGATCACGGCATAACAACCTCCAACTCATTGGTCTGCCGGAGTCCTTGGAGCAGCAAGCCTCCCTGGGATACTAAAGGACTGGTTTAAAGAAAGGGTTCCTGAGGGCAAGCTGTCTGCCTTCTTTGTCATAGAGAGAGCGCAGCACGCCTCTAGTTGACGCCGAAGCCTCCGTCTGGAGCCCCCCCTATCCTGTGATCCTGCATCTTCTTAACTTTAAGGATCGAGACGTGATCCTACATGGGGCCTGCTCTTGACCAGAGTTGGAGTTTTCTAACTCTTAAGCGCTTATTTTCCCTGATTACACTACGGCAGTGCAGCAACAACTGTGCTCATTTGACAGGTTGTAACAAAAGCTTTGTACACTGAACCTGGCCCACATGCTGCTCCTCCCGGCCCACCTCAAAGTAATCTTCCAATCCAAGACTGTCTTCTTTGATACTCCAGACCAGGCATGGGAATGAGTCATGGAGAGGTGGCCATTGCGAAGGCTGTCTCCCGAACTGTTACGAGCTGATGGACCATCGGAGCAGTCTCAGGCAATGCCCCACAGAAGGTGGACGGGGGCTGCAACTGGAAGTTCTGTGTTGAGCCGTGGGTGGATGTTGACGGCCTGGGCTCAGCTGCAGGGAAGGCTGTCTCACTCCCACCATCGCCGACAATGAACAATGACCTGTCAACTACTCCCATGAGTTTTCAATCCGGTGAGGTGGACCAGATGCTCTTCCACATTGCCATGACTTTTGGGTCCTCACTCCACTTTGACCCTGCTTACTTTGGTTACCACATAGTATGAGCGGGGCTGGCTATGGTGGGGGGCCGGTTTTGCCTCTCCCCTATTGAACTGGCAATCAACGGAGTTCACCAGTGACTCACGGTCAAAGTGTGCATTGCATGTGGGTTGTACTTTTTAGTGTTGTTGCATGTTGTCAGGTAATATATCCTTCCGCAGGGGTGCCAAAAAGGCACAGATGTTCCCACCGAACTCACCTGTTTTGTATAGTTGTTTTTGGTGGCAGCTGCTTCCTGGGGTGAAATGTGGGATGGGGATTTTGGGCGGTATTGAGCCTTCTGCCTGGCTTACAGTTTTCAATTTGCTTTTCCTTTGTCGATTGTCATTGGCAGACAAGTCCATTATCATTTTCAACCTTGGTTGGCCCTGCATGCCCCCGAGTTACCACATAAGATCTTGCTCTCCTGCAGGAACCAATCACTATTCCCTATGCATGTCATGGCCCTCCTAAGTTATCTGTCCTCTCCTGGAACTTCAATGACCTACTGGACTGGATTTAGCGATCAGCACTGCAGTCCTTCGGTATATTAGGCATCTGTCACAGGTTCACTAATGAGGAGTCCCAACAGAGGAGATGGTCTTACAGTCTGGTTTATTCAGGACTTTTAACAACAGAGTTCAAGTTATAAGGAACAAATGAAAAGGGGTATTGGTAGTCCGCTTTTGGCTTCCTCTATGGTCTTCTGCTATCAGCGGCGTTTCTGGGGAGGGGGTTCCAGATACGTCTCCGAACCTCGGGCTCAGGAAAGAAGAGAAAGAAAATACTTCGAGTTACTGGTGGGGTTCTGGTACGCACGTTCAGGATGATAAGGGAAGGGACGTGAGGGGATCACCGGGGGACCACCACCCGTTTTACACACTCCTAAAACAGTCTTCACGGTACCGAGTGACAGGGAAGTGAAAAACAGAGAACGGAAAGAGCCCCGTGACCACCCTCACCCTCCCCTACCCCGTCCCTCCCCATTAATAGAGAAGTCCCCTTAATCGGCCCCGTAAATTGTCCAGCAACACTTCTCCAGAAGTGCGGCGGGACGGGACGCGGTATCGGTGGCCTCCTGGCGTGACGGTCTCTCGGGTCGGGTCCTCTTCAACTCTCGGCTCCGTCTCAGCAGCAACTTCGGCTGTCTTCTTCCCTTCGATTCCCGCCGCCTCGTTGCTGCATCCTGCCTCCGTATCCACCTTCTTTCCCTCGGATTGGCTATCCAGGGATGACGTAAGAGAGGAGGGTGTGTCCAATGAAGGCATCCAGGCTGCATTAAAGGGGCCGTAGGAGTCCTGCGGACGGGGTGGAAAGGAACAGTCATTAAAGTCCACACCCCGTCCGTCAGTGTCACCGACCCCGTGACAGCATCACAGGCCGGTGGTCGTTCTCCTACATGAGAATCACTTATTGGGTACACACTGCACTTTCCTAGGCTGCTTCAGAAAATGCAAGGTCCACCACTCTGGCTTTAGCCGTCACTTGAGAGGAGTCTCCATCCTGCTACACAAGTCTCTCCCCTTAGCTCTTTATGGGCAACACAAGGATTCCCAGGAGTGATACGTGGGTGTTGAAGACCATGAGGATGGTCCGACAATACAATTTCATGTCATGCTAATTCCCCCAGGCCTACTGCAATGCTCTCGCCAAATTCTGCAGTCCTTTTTTTTTTTACTCTTCCTCAAGGGATTGGTCCTGATCTTAATTTCGTCACTGCCTCATACTCTGGTAGGTGCACCTGGTTGGCAATCTTTTCTTTTGGGCTGACTCTGCTAGCCTCTGCAAAGCAAGGTGCGTTTGTCATCCTACCCTGCGTTCAGACACTCGCAACTCAGCGGTGCATGCTGTGGATCTTCTGTGGCTGCTAACAGCAGACTTCCTCTTGGTTCAATCCATGCACATTCTCCCATGCAGCATTTCCAACCATGATCTACTTCTATTGTACTGGGGACTCCAACCAACCACCTTGTGCCTGGCATGGAGACTTACTGCTTGGCATTTACAGAACGTCGATTGCAAGACATTTGTGGAAGTCGATTTAGAGGAGTTTTTTCAAGCTTAATGTAGGATCGGTGTTCTTAGCAGTTATGTTGTGGGCAGCCAGTAAGCCCTCGTTGCATGGCCACCTTGAAGATTGTGTCCGCTGAGCCGAGGCCCAGAGCCTACTGCAAGTGATCAAGCTTGAAGATCAAAGAGGGGCGATGCTCAGGGGCGGGTTTTGTGCCCCAACATTCCCATCTGGTGCAACTTGTTTAAATACCCAGGGATTCATGTTTTCCCCTTTACAGCCCTGGTGTGGAACTTTAATTGTAACACACTGAAAGTATATCCTCAAAACATTATTGAAAGACATCATTATGTCATAAAAGGGAAACTCATAGAGGAGAGAGCTCCTAAAAGTAATATTGATATAATCGGCTGTTCAAGAGGTTGTGTGTCCTGTTAATGGCAAGGAGAGACCTTTTTAAGGATGAGAACCCTCACTCACCTAAAGGTGAAACACTTCATCATAGGGTTCCCTTCTCACACCAAGGCTGCAAGGTTCCTGGTGTGGGCTACAATTATTCTGAACTAAAAGAGGAACTGAGGTGTTTAATAGAGAGGGTACCAAAAAATATGATGAGTGAGGGGCAGAGTGCAAAAATAAATGGAAAAGGAAGTTAAAGTTGTCTACAGGGGACCAAATATCTTTATTGTGGGTGCCCTTGGACATGATTAAAAACAAAGAGGACTAGGGGTAATCAAAAAAAAAGATACCCCTGATTGAGGTCGACATGTATTCGCCCTTCGAAGACCCCAGCAGGGGTTCATGGGTATTCTTCAGGACCAAAAAGAAGTAAGTCACTGTGCATACACATAATGAGAATAATATTAAACAATAAACAGATGTCAATGCTGGCAGTTGAGTATTTATAGCCTGGATATATGACTGGTGGGAATACACCGTCTCATCTGGAAAACACAAACAAAAACACACGAACCAGTCCAGAGGTGATCTGGCTATCAATTGTACACAAAGAGGATCTCCCACAAGACAACCTGTTAAGGTCTCAAGCAGGAAATAAAATCAGTGTTAAAACCCCTTCAATATTGAAAACAGAATTGATACATCTTATAAGCGGAAGTCGAGGCAGCCTGTTAGAAACCATAAAAAGATTGTAAATTCAAGAGAGGGGGATGGGTTTTGCTTAAGGACTCATTATCCTCCAACTGCACATGAGGTCTCTTTTCTACCAGATAAAGTCATTGTTGGTTTTGTGTATGCAGCTGGTCTCGTGTGGATAAATAGGACTAATAGGACCTCTATCTGAAGTGTAGGAGGAGTCTACGCCCCACTAGTGAACTGATAGAGTTTACTTCAGTTTCTATCAAGGAGGCATGTATAGCTCCCAATAAGGAGAGCACGAAGGTTTAGGAAGCCATAACCCTCTATAATAAATCAACCAATCACAGCATTTGTATAGCGCGCTACTCACCCGGAAGGGTCTCAAGGCGCTTGGGGGAAGGGGTCCGCTACTGCTCGAACAGCCAGGTCTTGAGTTGTCTCCTGAAGGCGAGGTGGTCCTGGGTCAGTCGGAGGTGGATGGGGAGGGAGTTCCATGTCTTGGCCGCCAGGTAGGAGAAGGATCTGCCTCCGGCGGTGGTTCTTCGGATGCGTGGTACGGTTGCGAGGGCGAGGCTGGTAGACCGTAGCTGGCGGGTGGGTGTGTAGAAGGTCAGGCGGTCGTTAAGGTACTTGGGGCCCAGGTCATGAAGAGACTTGTGTGCGTGGGTGAGGAGCCTGAACGTGATCCTCATGTCAACGGGGAGCCAGTGCAGGTCCCTCTGGTGGCCGGAGATGTGGCTGCATCAGGGGATGTCCAGAATGCGTCGGGCGGAGGCGTTCTGGATGCGTTGGAGTCTTTTCTGTAGCTTGGCTGTTGTTCCGGCGTAGAGGGTGTTTCCGTAGTCCAGTCGGCTGGTGACGAGGGCCTGGGTGACCGTCTTCCTGGTTTCGGTCGGGATCCTTCGGAAGATCTTGCGAAGCATGCGAAGGGTGTGAAAGCATGATGAGGATATGGCGTTGACTTGGCTGGTCATCGAGAGGGAGGAGTCCAGGATGAAGCCCAGGTTGCGTGCGTGGTCTGTTGGCTTGGGGGCGATATATACTTGGTATATATCAAGGAGCATCTCCTACCGTCAAACACACCCATAATGACACCATTGGTTCATGAGAGTGGCACGCAGGATGTAATGTGCACACCCGAAGTCCAATATAAAACTAAAAGAAAAGTCCATCTGTGTCTCGTGAGAGCGCCGCATTTAGAATGTCAGCACACTAGAACTCAACCTGTGGAGCAGTCCGAGTTACTCCTCAGTGGATGGGGTCCCGGCAAGAGAAAGTAGCATGGCTGGGATGAAGGAAATGAAGTAAATAACGGTAAGCGTTCTGTTCACCATGCGCCGAACAGGGGAAGCTTGTCCAAGAAAGTGTATAAAAAAAATACCTAATCGGAGAATGTAAAAGGAATGTGAGGCATCAAAAGTGGACTTCAAAGCCATCTTGGATCTCATGTAATGTCTTCTATCCTATATGTGATCTATCTGCTTATGTATGTTATGGGAGTTATTGGGGAGTTGTGTGCAACATTCTGAATATACTTTAGCACACACGCTGGCTATGGCTACTAGGTTGCAGTGTTTGACCATTGTTATCTGGAAAAGCATTGTCTTTTGGGCATCTAACTGATCTGTTATGAAACCTAGGGAAAAAGCCTTTGCTATTTCTTTCATTACCTGAGTATTGTGTTTAAATTCTTGAATGGGCTGTCCTATGCCGTAGTTTGTAAACAAAATGGGAAAACATCTGTATGTTTCCGAGATCCCTCAACATCTTGTATGTGATGATGGATGTAACACACAGCTGCACTCTCCTCAGGACCAAATCATGGAGACAACAGGTGGGAGTACCAAGAAAGCATTCCTTGCTTAAGCCCAGGAGGATGGTCTCCAACCAAGAACTCAGTGCTATAAGCTTTGGGAGATGCCTGCGGCATGAGATGGTTTGCTTTGCTGTAGCTACAGCGCTGTTGAAACTTCTTCTACCATCAGCCCATGCTTGAGTCCAAAAGGATGTGATTTAACCAGGAACTCAGTACTATTAAGCGTCTGGAGAAGCCTGCGACGCTGGACCCTCTGCTATGCTGCCGCTATGGGGAAACTTCATCTCCCATCAGCTCTTCCTTGAGCACAGGAGGAGGGTCTCCAACCAGGAAATCAGCATTCTTAAGCACTGGAAGAAGCCTGTGATACTCCCTGGTGCTTGCTCGGGCAACCACCCCGGCTGGTCTGCACCGATCGGGGCCTGGAAGAGGATGGACTTGGCCACCACCCTTTGACTCTGTATTGCTGCACCCTCACCCTGCAAAGTTGAAGACATTATGGGGAAAAAAGTGCAGCATACCTACAGTAAGGAAAGGATGATGCTACTTTTATTGTTAATTTTCTTAATAGTGCAATGGGGGTCATCGAACATGAACTTGATGTTGTTACAGACAAAATAAATATTGTTACAAGGGCTGCTAAAGACACTTCGTGGGCTATTAGTTGCAACCCTGCCTTTCATGCCACTCCAATGAAAATTGTCTCTGTGGAGATAAACACAGGCAGTTCCAACAGAAGAGCCTTACGGTTCAACCGTTGTGTAGCTGATATACCCCAGCTTATTGAGGAGGTTGAACAGCAGGGCATTCAGAAACGTTCTGAATTATTGTGTGCTTTATCCCTGGCAAAGTGGAAAAAGGTATTGGTGCCTCTCTCAAGTGTGCCTCAAAAGACCTTATAACATTCCTCCGCTCAGTTTTCCTAAAATGACATCTGTAACCCCCCCCCGGACACCCCTAAGAGGCTATTTATAAAAAAGGGTCTAATCTTACACTTGCTCTTCAAAAGGAATGATTGGTCACTTTCATGGACGCAGTGTTGAACCGCCTTGGGTCTTTCGAAAATGTAATCACAAGGGCCAATTCAAGAGCAGAGCTCAGATTTGCTTTGTTTAACAAAGATGTGTCAACTTCTACTTGTGATGAAAGGCCTTTTACCCAGTGTAGGAAGGTACATCCTGACTATGGTTGCCCCCAACTTTTTGCCCTGTGTTTTAGCTGGTTTTTGACATAGTCGACCTGGGATCCTGCCAATCAGGACCCCAGGCCTACTGCTCTCTCTTTAAAATGGATTCCATGTACCCTAGGTATATTTCCAATTGGTACTGGGCCACCTTATCAGACCCCGTAACGCAGGGCATAGGTGTACCCAGGGCCGCCAGGGGCTGCAGCATGTATTATGCCACCCCTGGCTGGCCTCCTAAATTTGACACAACTGGCTGCATGACAGCTGGGGCAAAGTCGTGTAATCACCCTTTGCTTTAGGTATAGTAGCTCTATATCTAACCATACAATGGACACCCGAGTTCCTATCAGTCACTCCTATGGCAGGCCTTGACAATCCTGAAGGCAGAGTGCGTGGGCTCGTGTGAACTAGGTTCTGGCCCGAGCCGAGCCCGGTTGCAGCTTGCGGAATCAAGACCCAATGGCTGTTCCATGATAACGCATACCACATCGGTAACTTCGGTGTCGCGTTATCAAGGCATGTCGAGTAAGGTGTCATCCGAATCGGGATGCTGCCCCCTCACCAATTCTGGCGACGAGGTTAGCATTCCGCCCTTCTAGAGGGACACGACATGTACGTAACTGTGAACCCCGGTTAAAGTTAACTAAAGCCTCAGCTCCACAAAATGGATGCTGCCACCACAGACACGAGTCTGACCTCCTGCTGCTGGGAGTCCTTCCAGCGAGGAGAGCTTGGACAAAGGGTTTCCTGTCGAGGGCGGTGTTCGCACCGTCCCAGACAGGGTTTGTGTATTCTGGGTAGGTAGGGCTTTTGCGAGAAGGTGACTGCGGAGTGGCACCCCGGTGCTCACTACGCATCTGCCGGTCAGAACCAGTTCCAGGGGCGCCAGCCCTGGCCTGGGGAAAGTCCGGCAGGGGAGAGGGGTGTAACTACCCCCCTTCCTGGTCCCACCCTTAGGGCAGGACCTAGTCATGTACCCACCCCTTTCTTTAGGATAAAGACCGGAGCGGGGACCCTTCCAAATGAGATCATCTTTGAATCAAGAACTACTTTCCACGAAAGGACATTCGAGACTCTTCTCAAGATTTCTCCCTTGTGACTAAGGAGTAGTCACCCTGCATCAGCGGGCACCATCTAAGAACTCTGCGGTTTGCTGTAAGTCCTTCCTCAAGGAATCCGACGGCCCAGCTCGACGAGAACCGGCTTCCCTGGCACCTCTGACCTCTACCCACGCCATCAGCTCAGCTGTGATCTGTGGGTGCGACGAGACCTCGAGGGACCGGCCATCATCAAAACCTGCACGCTTTCTTAGCCAGCACGACCATCGAAGTAATTCTCTGGTGAGTGCTCTGGGGTCCGAGAAGCCCCGACCCTGAGCCGCTCCAGCACCGAAGTGCAGTCTCCCAGCATCTCCACGATCTGCGTGGGGCCCTTCTGCTCGCTGCTCAGCACGTTGTCTGGTCACTAGCCGCTGGCTTGTGCCCTTCTGTGACGACATCCGACAATCAACTCTGCTGGTCTGGTTGCTCCAGACTGGCCCTTGCTTCCATCTTTGCGAGAAGCACCCCGGGCCCTCCTGGTCCACTCAAGACGACATCTTAGGCCCACCACGTGGCCCTGAGATCTGCCAAGGCTTGTTGCCCCATCCTGGGCCCAGCGACGCCGACAGCATCATCCTTCGTGGGACAGCTCGCACCTCCACCGTGGTCGCCGACAATGCCTCCTGGTCCGTGAGACTGCAGAGCCTAGCGTCGCCCACTCACCTGGTCGAGGTGACGGCCAACCGGTGCCTTCCTGGTACCCTCTGACTACTGGCTAGTAGTACGAACTTGGTCCCCTCTGCTTTCAGGTATCATAAATCTCTGATCCAGGTTTGGATCTCTACGAACTATTCATCACTGGTCGCCGGCCAGCAACTCCTTTTCTTCCGGCTCCTGGCTCGTCAGCGAAGACCCCGACGCCTGTAAGACTTGTGCAGCCGCAGCCCTCGTGGCTAGGTAACTCGGCATTTCGGTGCCTGCATAGCCTCTTTACTCTAGGGTCCCGAGTCCCTCGCTTCCAACTTGCCTTATCGGGTCCGCCCGAGACCTTAAACTTTCCGTGTCCTCGGACACTTGTTTTAATTGTGCACTTGAAGTATTTTCCTAAGAGATTTGGTTTGTGCTTAGTACCCTGTCCTCATAAAGAGTGCAGGGCTGTTGTGATTCTTAATAAATATACTGTTTATTTTCATAACACTTGTGTGGTGTCCTTTCACTTGGTGTTCAAGGGGTATGTGATGGTATAACAGCTGGCTTAACACGCCCTCTCGAGTCTTTAGCCTTAGACTGCTCGTATCCACGCTACTAGGATAGCTGGTCTATAGGTTGACTTACAACCAAACACCATAAGGGTCGTTGGAACGATACATAGCGGTCGCTAGAATAGCGAACGTTGCATATCGGGCCAACTTCTCACATTGGTGAGCAGCGGTTGGGATTTGAGCTTGCTGTTGTTTTACCACACGTATCCTAAGAATATCTTGTTGAAAGATCACATAAGTACTGTTAGTACATATAACTAAAGCTTAGAATACTCTGAGTTCTACTGAACCAGCTGTTGCAGCTCCTCAAGGCTTAGCACACCTTGGCTGCAACTCTTAGCAAGGGAATAGTAGGTAAACACATAGTGTAGGTAGGTGCATCACTTACACCACACTAGAAACAGTATGTCGGACAAAGGAGGAAACTCTGAGTCTCCCCTTGTGTCAGTTGACCCTCCACAGGTCATCCCTTCGAGATATACTGTGCTGAGCTTCAAGGAGTTAAGACAAGTGTGTCACTCCAGGAAGATCAAGCAGGGGTCTAACCCCACCACGTCCTTTCTGATTGGTCTCTTGGAGACTTATGATGCCAGAAAAGCTGAGACCCTTCCCAGCTCGTCTAATCCAGAAAGAGACATGCCTCCCCTCGAGGGAACCAGAGACGATCCTGACCTCATCCACCTCGCAACTGAGAACGAAGATGTGGAGGATGATGAGGATGAGGATCCCTCTGGGGATGAGGCAGATAAGGGACAGGTAGAAGTCGTTAGACTAAGCAGGTCCAACTTAAGCAAACATGACAGTGGTACTGGGGGACCCCTGGGGCCGCTATCAGGTCAGCTTAACATTGGGAATGGACGAGCCCGATCTCTGTCAAGAGACTCTGGCAGATCCCTTCAAACCAATGGCTCTCACAACTCTTCTCAAAGAGGGATGACGTCCCCTCAGAGGAGAGTGTATGAAGCTAAAGAAAGGGCAGCTAATCTGAGGGTTGAAAGGGAAGAACTTGCCCTGGCCAAAGAAAGGCTTGCCTTTGCTAGAGAGCAACAGTTAAGTGGGGTAGTCCCCACTGGTGGCAGCGATGTACCTAGCAATAGGGAAAGGAGTTTTGATACGAAACACCTTGGTAAGATAGTGCCCCCCTTTAAACAAGGGGACGACATCCACAAATGGATAACTGCTTTGGAGAGGGCCTGCACTGTGCAGGGTGTTCCCCAGAGTCAGTGGGCAGCTATCTTGTGGCTCTCCTTTGAAGGAAAAGGAAGAGACAAGCTCCTCACCACAAGGGTGGAGGACGCTAACGATTACCAAGTCTTGAAAAATACACTCGTTGAAGGGTTCGGCCTAACCACTGAGCAGTACAGGGTGCTGTTCAGGGATACCCAGAAAACGCAGTCTCAAGATTGGTCTGACTTTGTCGATTGTGCCACTAAGGCTTTTGAGGGCTGGCTACTGGGTAGTAAGGTTACTGATTTTAAAGGATTGTATAATCTAATTATGAGGGAGCAAATCTTAAATAATTGTCAGAACCAGTTATTACATCAGCACCTGGTAGACTCTGATCTGACCTCTCCACAGGAATTGGGTAAGAGGGCAGACAAATGGGTCAGAACCAGGGTTAGGCCTAAAAACCAGGGTGGTGACCAGAAAAAGGAATCGACCAAGCCTCAAGAGAAGGGTGGGGATAAATCCACAGAGAAGACTTCCCAAGGGCCCCAAAACTCCAACAAGGGTGGTGGGTCCCAGAACACTCCTTCAGAACAGAAGAAACCTTATTGCCATACCTGTAAACAGGTGGGCCATTACAAAAGTGATGCCAAGTGCCCTAAAAACAGCAATAAGGAAAACATACCCCCAAGTAACACTCCCAGACCTCCTGTTACCACTAGTGGTAATCCCCCAGGTGGTGGGAGTGCCCCCAAGAATGTGGTGGGCATTACATTGGGCCATCAGGAGGACTATGGCCTAGCCAGGTTCCCTGACCACACTCTTGTCTGTGAGACTGGCATGGGGTTTGCCAACTTCACTACTGGACCCCACATTTTGGAAAAGTATAGACAAGAAGTTTTTGTGAATGGTCAGAAAGTTGAGGCATTCAGAGACACAGGGGCCAGCCTCACCATGGTGAGTGACCATCTGGTCCCCTCTGCTCAACTGACCCCTGGTTTTACTTATCAGGTGACAGACATTCATGGAATGAAGAGAAGGCATCCCATGGCAGTAGTCAAGCTCAGCTGGGGTAATGTCACAGGACCCATGAGAGTGGCAGTGACAGATAACCTACCTGTAGATTGCTTACTGGGGAATGACCTGGAACTCTCAGCATGGGCTGAGGTGGAGCAAGAAACTCATTCCAGAATGATAGGCCTATCCAGACAGGTTAGTGGGGCAGTAATAGCTACAGCCCCAGTCCAAGCACCATTCCTCCCTGAAAAGGTTGGAAGGGCAGTGGTAGCCACTGCCCAGGCTCAGACAGACTTTCCAGAGCAGGATAGGAGGGCTGTGACAGTCACAGCCCAAACACAAACTGAGTGCCCTCCTGAAAAGGTTGGCAAGGTTGAAATGGTCTCAGCCTCTACTCAGACAGATAGTGAGGTTGTGAAGCCTGAAACAATGGATCACTCCACTCAAACAGAGAGCATTGAGGAGGAAGAAGAGTCTTCCCCCTCCCAGACACTAGGTGAGAGCCAGCCTCCTCAGGAAACTGACTCTACCCCTGTTGAAGGAACTGCCCCAGAGGTAGTCAGGCCTAGCCTGGCAGAGCCTCTGATGGCAGTGGACCCTTCCCAGGTGGGACCCAGTCTGGAGCAGGTATCCTGCACCTCTCTACCCTGCCTCAGTCAGCCCAGGGCTGAAGAGATCAGGGAGGCCAGTGGTGGACCCAAAAGGGCCCCCTGTCCAAAAGAACCCCTTAATCAGCAGATTAGGATCACGGAAGCTGGTAAACCTAGCCAAGTGAAAATAGAACAGACTCCTGAGGGATCCCCCTTAAAAGTAGTTAGGGAACTCCCACAGCTGGACACTGTTGGGCACAGCCAAACATGGGGCCTAAAAACCCCAGACCTGACCTGGCCCTCCAGTAAGCCAAAACAAAGTGGAGAAGTGTGGCTCACTGGTTAGAGCAGGCAGACCCTGAAGCAGAGGTCAGACCCGGGACCAGAGTTCAATTCCCGACGCGGCAGGGTCTTGAGCTCAAATGCCCACGGACTCGATAATTCTCGCTTCGGTGCCTGACCTAATCATGGGTTCACACTCTGCAACTCTGGGCATTAAGCTTGCTTAATCTCCACAACGGCCCCCCCGCGGCGGGATGCCTGGATTTCACCTTGGGGATGCCCGTTAGGGGCTATCTCACAGGGAAAAGCCAGGACGGGTTCCCAAGGCAAGCGCCGAGATGCCTCCGGGTAGTCGAGCGCTATATAAGAACATACAAAAAAAAAAAAAAAAAAAAAAAAAAGGGACTCAGCCTCCAGCTTTAGGTAGCCAGAGGCTGACCCTGAGAGCTCAGTGCATCTCAGCTAAAGAAAGGAAGGCACACATGATGAATGGTGATTGGAGGAAGTTGAGCCCAAAGGTAGAGGAGCCTCACTTCAGTACTCCATCCCAGCATCAGCCTTCTTCTTTCCCAAGACACACCAGAGACAGAGATTCCCTATGGTGGAGACCCTCAGATACCCTTAGGGTGAGGGGTTGCCTAGTGGACCGTGACACAGGGGGAAACCAAGCCAGAGCTGGTCCTTCCTTATATGGCCACTTAGGTAATAGAGGCTTACCTGGACAAGGATAGCCTTATCTCCTTTCGTTTGGGGGGGGGGGTTGTGTAGGAAGGTACATCCTGACTATGGTTGCCCCCAACTTTTTGCCCTGTGTTTTAGCTGGTTTTTGACATAGTCGACCTGGGATCCTGCCAATCAGGACCCCAGGCCTACTGCTCTCTCTTTAAAATGGATTCCATGTACCCTAGGTACATTTCCAATTGGTACTGGGCCACCTTATCAGACCCTGTAACACAGGGCATAGGTGTACCCAGGGCCGCCAGGGGCTGCAGCATGTATTATGCCACCCCTGGCTGGCCTCCTAAATTTGACACAACTGGCTGCATGACAGCTGGGGCAAAGTTGTGAAATCACCCTTTGCTTTAGGTATAGTAGCTCTATATCTAACCATACAATGGACACCCGAGTTCCTATCAGTCACTTCTATGGCAGGCCTTGACAATCCTGAAGGCAGAGTGCGTGGGCTCGTGTGAACTAGGTTCTGGCCCGAGCCGAGCCCGGTTGCAGCTTGCGGAATCAAGACCCAATGGCTGTTCCATGATAACGCGTACCACATCGGTAACTTCGGTGTCGCGTTATCAAGGCATGTCGAGTAAGGTGTCATACGAATCGGGATGCTGCCCCCTCACCAATTCTGGCGACGAGGTTAGCATTCCGCCCTTCTAGAGGGACACGACATGTACGTAACTGTGAACCCCGGTTAAAGTTAACTAAAGCCTCAGCTCCACAAAATGGATGCTGCCACCACAGACACGAGTCTGACCTCCTGCTGCTGGGAGTCCTTCCAGCGAGGAGAGCTTGGACAAAGGGTTTCCTGTCGAGGGCGGTGTTCGCACCGTCCCAGACAGGGTTTGTGTATTCTGGGTAGGTAGGGCTTTTGCGAGAAGGTGACTGCGGAGTGGCACCCCGGTGCTCACTACGCATCTGCCGGTCAGAACCAGTTCCAGGGGCGCCAGCCCTGGCCTGGGGAAAGTCCGGCAGGGGAGAGGGGTGTAACTACCCCCCTTCCTGGTCCCACCCTTAGGGCAGGACCTAGTCATGTACCCACCCCTTTCTTTAGGATAAAGACCGGAGCGGGGACCCTTCCAAATGAGATCATCTTTGAATCAAGAACTACTTTCCACGAAAGGACATTCGAGACTCTTCTCAAGATTTCTCCCTTGTGACTAAGGAGTAGTCACCCTGCATCAGCGGGCACCATCTAAGAACTCTGCGGTTTGCTGTAAGTCCTTCCTCAAGGAATCCGACGGCCCAGCTCGACGAGAACCGGCTTCCCTGGCACCTCTGACCTCTACCCACGCCATCAGCTCAGCTGTGATCTGTGGGTGCGACGAGACCTCGAGGGACCGGCCATCATCAAAACCTGCACGCTTTCTTAGCCAGCACGACCATCGAAGTAATTCTCTGGTGAGTGCTCTGGGGTCCGAGAAGCCCCGACCCTGAGCCGCTCCAGCACCGAAGTGCAGTCTCCCAGCATCTCCACGATCTGCGTGGGGCCCTTCTGCTCGCTGCTCAGCACGTTGTCTGGTCACTAGCCGCTGGCTTGTGCCCTTCTGTGACGACATCCGACAATCAACTCTGCTGGTCTGGTTGCTCCAGACTGGCCCTTGCTTCCATCTTTGCGAGAAGCACCCCGGGCCCTCCTGGTCCACTCAAGACGCCATCTTAGGCCCACCACGTGGCCCTGAGATCTGCCAAGGCTTGTTGCCCCATCCTGGGCCCAGCGACGCCGACAGCATCATCCTTTGTGGGACAGCTCGCACCTCCACCGTGGTCGCCGACAACGCCTCCTGGTCCGTGAGACTGCAGAGCCTAGCATCGCCCACTCACCTGGTCGAGGTGACGGCCAACCGGTGCCTTCCTGGTACCCTCTGACTACTGGCTAGTAGTACGAACTTGGTCCCCTCTGCTTTCAGGTATCATCAATCTCTGATCCAGGTTTGGATCTCTACGAACTATTCATCACTGGTCGCCGGCCAGCAACTCCTTTTCTTCCGGCTCCTGGCTCGTCAGCGAAGACCCCGACGCCTGTAAGACTTGTGCAGCCGCAGCCCTCGTGGCTAGGTAACTCGGCATTTCGGTGCCTGCATAGCCTCTTTACTCTAGGGTCCCGAGTCCCTCGCTTCCGACTTGCCTTATCGGGTCCGCCCGAGACCTTAAACTTTCCGTGTCCTCGGACACTTGTTTTAATTGTGCACTTGAAGTATTTTCCTAAGAGATTTGGTTTGTGCTTAGTACCCTGTCCTCATAAAGAGTGCAGGGCTGTTGTGATTCTTAATAAATATACTGTTTATTTTCATAACACTTGTGTGGTGTCCTTTCACTTGGTGTTCAAGGGGTATGTGATGGTATAACAGCTGGCTTAACACGCCCTCTCGAGTCTTTAGCCTTAGACTGCTCGTATCCACGCTACTAGGATAGCTGGTCTATAGGTTGACTTACAACCAAACACCATAAGGGTCGTTGGAACGATACATAGCGGTCGCTAGAATAGCGAACGTTGCATATCGGGCCAACTTCTCACACCTAGGACCTTTCATCTGCTTGTTCCTCAATTAAGAGCAAGGCCCTGCACTCTGGACACTTACAATTACTCTGCAACCACACAATATAGAATCCAGGAAGCACGCCTTTCGCAGCACGCACAGAAGCGCATTAAGGGGCTTATTACGATGTCAGTCAGAGTTTCCTCCGACCGACACTGTGGCAGAAATGGGACCGACCAACCTCCGGTCGGCGGTCTGAACCCGGAATTACGATGTGACCACACATGGTGCAGTGGCATTCCCACATTTCTATGGGAGCATGTGTTACAGCCGTAAACCGGTCGTAACACAAGCTCTCATAGAGAAATGGGAGAATTTGTTAATCCCTGCACCCATGGCCGGCACCTCAAGGTGCCTGCCACAAGGTGCAGGAATTAACAGGGGGACACCATAGGTGCACCTTCCGCCTCCAACCGGAGGCTGCAAGGCAAAGGGGACCCTGCTAGTAGCCCCTAAACTCGGTTTCCAACAGGCTTTCCATGTCGGAAAGCCCAGCTTGGGAAGCCTGCAGGAAACCAAGCATCGTAATCCCAAAGGCAGAAAAGTCTTCCTATGGGATTACAGGCCAGTCTCCAACTGGCAGACAAGCTCCTGGAGCCCGTCGGAAGCCAGTGGAATGACCAGCCGGTTTGAATTCCAAACGGCTGTATTGCAATCAGCTAGTCGGAATTGAAACCGATAATCTTCGTCAGGGGCTTTATAACTAAGAGTGTAACAGGCTACTTTAAATCTTCAGCCGGCAGCTAGTCCATATTTATTTGTTTTAACTGAAGTTTCACCTCTGGGCCCAGGCAGTGTGGCTAGATATGATCAATTACTTAGCAAAATCACACACTGGTTTAACACTTGCCTTAAAGAAAGAACTAAAGAACATGAAATTGGTCCTGAAAGTAGCTTGAATTAGCAACAGTCCAAAATGAGATGCAAGTGATTGTGTTGTTAATTTTAAAAATGAACTCGCTTTATGGTTACGTCACTGAAAACCTACTGGAAGTGAACATCAGTAAGACAAAAGTTCTGTCTATAACAGGGAACAAAAAGTCGCACACGTGGTCGCTTGGCACAAAAGAAATATCAAATTGTTCTGAATACAAATACCTGGGGATCCTAGTCGACAAAGGTGGCCACTATCTAAACCAACTAGCGGCCATCAAGAGGAAAGGCATGTTAATAGCCACGACGCTGAAACAGCTAAAGCCCAACTTGAGATGCGAAACTCTATTGCCACTACTTCGAGTTGCCAAAATCAAACTAGAGTCTTCAATTACGTATGGCAGTGAGGCCTTAAGAGGAACTGACGCAAAACTTCTGGATACAACCATTTCCAAGGCCTCTAGACTTCTCTTTAACCTGCCATTGTATACTTCGCAAGCCCAGATTCGGCTGGAATTTGGGCTGACGAGCCAAGCTCTTGCAAAAAGAGGGTCTTACATCAAATGCTGGCACAAATTAAAGAACTCTCCAGAAAATACCCTGAATCGACAGCTCTGGCAAGACATTAACAGCTCATCCAGAATGCCCGCAAAAAAATACTTAGAGGAGTCCTTGACCTTAACAGGACTGAAAGAGTTATGGGAGTCTCCTCTATCACATGCGCAATTCAAGCTCACAGTGAACAAGAGCTTAAAGAGACACTCGCATGTGGAGGATAAAAGGTGATGGGAGGAAATCTAAGGTAGACAACTTTAAAGAAAATAATCCATCTGTCATCATTTGAAACACCAAAAGGTTGTGTGCTGCTCAAGGCTAGTTATGACCCTCAGTAGCTAGACGAGTGCAGTGTTAGTTTAAGAAGAGGATGGGTTCAATATGTTTTGTGCTACAGTGTGGTCTCAGGAAGAGCTCCTTGGTGTTTCTTTAGGACTAAGGGGGAGTGAATTAAGTGTTGGGGTTATACAGTGGCCTATTTGAATTTTGTAGTGCCACTTGATCGACCCGAACAGTAGTCCATGAGTCATGGCGGGGGTGCTTGCCGTCACAATAGTTATTTCAGAGAACAAAGGCTCTTGAACCTACCCAACCTCTTGCCAGCTCAAACGTTCAACTAGGCCACCATTTTAGTATTCACCCTTCATGTAAGACTGCACACAGAGCTGCACACACCGAACGGCTAGATCACAAAAAAAGATTCCCGAAAAAGCTACTCTTCGGGGGGCCCGTAGGGCATTGCAGCAATGGCCGACGAGGTGCACCCCCCCATGATGAAGCATGACATCTTTCGGGGTGTGTGAGGGCATCAAGTGAAAGCCTCACAGACTCCTTCCCATCCTTCTATAAATGACTCATTCCTTTCACTCTCTACTCAAGAACAGTGACTTTCCATAGTGATGACTCTATTATTCAGGAGCACGAGCCACTGGACCTAGATCTAGCTCCTTGCCCCCCCCATCCCCCTTTTCTAGTCACATTAACTACAAGCATGGTTTGTTATTAGGAAATTTGGAGGTAAATACAACATCCAAAACAAGGGAAATAGGATCCTGGAATGTAGCTTGTTTGAGTAAAAAAAAAACCAATGATCAATTGCTATGATAATTGCTATGATAATATATCTCACCAGAAAACATGGTCCATCATCCCATGGTATTTGGATGGCTATATATAATATTTCACGCCGGGCACATCTGGGTCCTATGGTAGGCCTACGGCTTTTAACGTTCATTTTTACAACATTCCCAGGTTGTGTTATTAAAACAGATCTAGCTTCCCGATCTTTTCAGCTCATTTGGCTTGAGTTCCAATTTAAGATTTTTCTTTTAATTAACTTCTACAACAATTGTATTGGTTTTCAGAATTGTTAAATTGTCAATAGTGTGAGCTGGGAGTTAGAGTGAGCCGACATTAACTCTGAGGTGTTTCTTTCTCTATTTCTGAATGGGAGACTCCAACACCAGATGTTGTTATAGAGCCGACACAGGACCCTGTGGATTGAGTGATACTCAAGGCGTTCCTCTACCACATTGTATCCACAAACCCTAAAGGGATACACTCAATGAGCTCATTTTCTAGTATGGCTCGTGCCTTGCTTTTGACTCCCTGTAGATTTACCAGTTTTAAAGCCCTAATTTACGAGTAGAGAATGCTTCAGTATTATTGAGTCATCTTGCATTCTGATGATTTGCTTAGCCGTTTTTCTAGTTACAAAGTTCAGGAAAATGCTTTTAGTGATCATAATCTGTTTGCTATTTTTCCAATTTATAGCGAGCCGCTTAGTAACCTTAATCCAGAGAATTTCATTGAAGTGGGAACAGATATATAAATCTGTGACATTTAGCAGTATTGTTAGGCATATCACTGAATCAATATTTATGTGTTAGAATGAGGATGAGTCCCCCTCCAAGATCATGATATGTTTTGAGTAGTGGGGCCTTTCTATTAGGGAGATGCTATCCTGCTAATTAGCTGTTCATCAGCAGAAACCAATTCGATGGTTTGAGCTAAAGTGTGCCAGAGAACATACTGAATTGCTGAAGTCAGTTAAAATAGACCCAAATGACAGTGCACTGGCTAGGAAGGGTTGCAGAGATTACAGTGTGGCATTCGTCAATAGGATATGTGTGATCAGGCATGAAGCCGTTTTGATACCAGCTAGCAAAATGAAAGAAACAAGTGCATTTTGTAAAGTCATCAATAACCCTTTCTTTAAAAAACAACCTGAGGCCATTGGCTCAACTGGGATCGCATCATATTGGCATTGATTTTAAGAATATTAACAATGTTTATAATGATACACTTGCACATAAGAACGAAATCGCATCTCTATTCTCAAATATGCAAGCCATGGACTCTCCATCAACCCTGACCCAGAAAAACATGGTCAGAGAGGCTCTGCGACCTAGCCCTGAGGCTACTGTTCGACAGATCACAGGTGGGGTGGCACGTAGCTGGCAGACAAATGCCCAGACAAGAAACTCAGATCAATTTCCCAGATAAGCGCAGTGACACCACATAGGTCCAGGTAATGGGCCCCAATAAATCCACAGGGCCAGGTTTGTGCCAGCTGTCCCAAATTACCATAAAGTCAGAGGCCACATGAAGTTAGGAACACACAGCCAATAAGAACCAGCACACGTAGCACAAGCAGTGATCATGCACCCCCATGCCAGATATCTGGACACGTTACCCACTGACCCCCATTGCGTCCATGCAAGGTTGAAGTCCACCTGCATTTGTTATCAGAGGCCTTATGTATGGCTCCACAGACAAGGCCTGCATTGTTTTACCAAAAAAAGGTTCTCTGAAGTACTTTATGATGTCCAGAGACATATATAAAACGCTGTTGAGATTGATTGTACTTCAGATATAGTACTTCAGATATGTTTCAGTAACAGTGCTCCTGACTGAAGTGTTTAATTAAGCCAACTGTTACTGTTTTGCCAAACATCTCTTGTCTTTTGCTTTTTCAAGGTAAATATATATCCAAGCAATACTTTGGTGTGCTAGCCAGGAGAGATTGGTACCTCAGACCCTACTGCAGCAGAAGGAAAGGGACCCCTGCCCTTGGACAGCTTCACATTTGCACAACAAGGAAGGTAAGCAGACACCGCAAATGATTGGAAGTTTTGCTGAATTCAGAGAGCGGAGGTCCATCCTGAAGTCATCAGGGAGGCTTTGGATGTTGGAATAGTATAATTTACTATTCCACTCCAGTCTGTGCTGACTGTAGGGAAGGTGTTGGATTTTAAATCCAACACCTTCTCACACCTCCGCAAGTCTTTGTGACGACTTGCTGGGTATTGGTATGCGTTGTTGAAACGTGGCCGTTGTAATGACCGTGTGGTAACAGCATACATGGTGATGGATGCGTCCTAAAGGGTGTTTACCCAAGAGATTACATTAATCCATAGCCCCAGCATTTGGCGTATGACAAAATAGGAAGAAGTACAAAAATTTACCCTGAGCTCCCTGCCACTGACAGAAATCTGTCATGTTACCTATTAATTGTGTCCGAACTGAGTAGTCGCAAGGTGAAGGTCAACTTTTTACTATAGTCAGCATGCTAGGAAAGGTGAATATTTGTGGTTGTTGCTTGGACCCCTGGCATGACACAGATGGTACGCATGGGCCTTGGGTGTGATTTAAGGTCGGCACCTCAATCTTATTTTTTAGTCAAAAAGGGTTTCTCAGTGCTACTGGTTTCTTAACACTGTTGGTATCTGTAGGAAATGAGAGGTGTTGATGCCTTGGCCTGATGGGCATGAAACAGATGGTACGCCTGGCCCCTGGGTGTGATACAGGGTGCTATTAAGATGTTAGGAAAAAGATTTGGATGTAGAAGATCAGGTGTAACTTGTGCTTGGCCAAGAGGGCCTTGTGGTTTTTTGAATTATTCCTTCTCTCTGCAAACAAACTGTCATTTTCTTTGTCCCAGAGCTGATATTGACAGAATTTTGGGATCACTTACTTATGTGTACCTGACAGGGATTCCCCTGGTCACAGGACAACATGTACTAGGAGTGGCTAAGGGGATTTTGACAAAGTCATCATTTTTTCTCTGTCAATTATTTTTAATTGTTGATTTGAAGATGATGCAAGGTATATTTGATGTTTTGGTTATTTGATGTTGTGGAATTGAAAATTGATGCAACTGTATTTTGTCTTGAGTATTGTGTTTGTCGATGTCTCAAAGTGCTATATGAATGCGTTGCTATTTCTCACAATCGTTATTTCAAATCACAGTAAAGTCTGATATTTGCTGCCAAATTCCAAGACGCTTTAACAATTGCATTTTCTTCTAGGTTGTGACCCTTCATATGCATTGCTAATTAGGTTTGTGAAATGTTCATATTGATGCATCTGTAAATACAGTTAAGTTCATATTAAGTAGTTAGAACCAGCAATTCCCGTGTATATATTTCCCCACAACCAGAGTAGAACTTAAGAGTCCCTAAAACCTGAAAAACTAGGTTGCATTCCTCCTTTAAAAAAAGTGTCAAACTTATCATGGCGTCGCCACTAAAACACATGCAAACCAAAGCTCCCCACACAGGGTAAAATACGTAAGAAGTTTTGCCACAAATGGAATACACATACTAAGGCACACACGTTTCATTGGCCAAAGGAGGGAACCTTTGACACTAGCATAATCAAATACATGAGAGCATACATGCTTACCAGATGTGTAGGGCAAAAGAAGGACAGGAGAGAGGCATAATTATAGCTATGGGCCATCTTTGAGGAGGCTCTGACCGATAATCCCATGCCACAGACATAAGCAAGGAGTCTGCACCTCCCCCACCATATGCAGGTATGACAGTGCTCTCCCAAATGCCTGCTGTCCCCACATTGGCATACACCAACCCACCAGTTGAGGAAGCCAGAAGGTCCCCTACTGAACAATTAACTGTTAGGTCCAGGCATGAGAGCCTAGCAGGTCAGCAGGTGCAGGAAATTTCTGCACCACCCTAGTCCAGTGCTAGAGCTTCCCAAAGCTTGAGCCCCTGTCCATCACATTCAGCCCATTGAACCTCAGTGAGAAGCAAAGCATCCACTCCCACTGGTTCAGGTGAACACACTTGAGTGATAGGAAGATTCATAAAAGTTCTGAACAATTTTACAACTAGCAATGGTGGGGAAAGGGATTCCAGTCCTCTGGGATGCAACAAGTAGGGTGGGTGCTGCTGGGCCAGAGCACATAACAATTGTAGGCTGACCCAGAGGAAGATAGTTGTTAGAGACAACAGAGAAATCTTTGCACACCCGTTCTGTGACTTGCCAGAAGATGGGCTAAGGAAGGTAACCTTTTTGATCAGTCCTGCCTAGGGGAGGGAGGACATGGCTATAGCAAAGGAATGCACCAAATAAAGCTGGGGGAATCCCAATTTGAATTTCCCCTACATGCAGCAATGCCTCGTAATGTGGGAAAGGAAGCAAGTCAAGGAAAGAAGGAAAAAGAGATAAAATAGGAAAAGGTTGGGACAGAACCAGGGTAACACTGTTAAATCCTTGAGCTCGGAGCAGACTGTCCTGGTCTGAATGGCTATGGCCACAATGGCGCAGAAGGCGGCGGCACCAATGAGGGTGCCACTATCTAGGTTCGGAAAGGGTAAAACATGTAGTAGGAGGATTGGAAGAAGTAGTATGGAGAACTTCCAAAGCCAGGACCGGGTGGCAATCTCCTTTCACTCCCAGAACCAGAAAAGCTGCCGGCCAACAAGGGTCAGTCCTGCACCCAGTGGTTGACACCAACACACCCACTCTTACGTGCCCCTTACTACCAGTGACCAACAAATCAGAGCAAGAACACACTGTAACAGTGTTGGTAAATAACATGCGCTACAGCTTCCTAACTGACACAGGGGAAACAAAGTAATGTCAAAAGGTAGGGATTGCCCCCCTAGCTAAAGATTCCATAGACATGTAGGGGTACTCATGTATGGTTATGAGAGTCCAATTCAAAAAAACCTGGAGATAGACTTCAGGAGGCGGGCACATTTATGGACTGTTTCTATATCACCCCTCATTCCCCAAATACTTTCCTCAAAAGAGACTTAATGGCCAACCTAAACATGACCATTAATTTCTCAGAAATGGGACAGTAACCTGCTAAACCCTTGGGGTTACCACATCAAAATACTCATGTCCTTAACCTTGCCACATCTCACAGACAGGTTGATAAGAGTGACACACACTGACCTGATGACCTTTACTAATCCGGTCCTCACAATCATTGCTAATGCACTGGAATTGCTAGGTTGGAAGCTACAGCTGTGCTAATGCACCGGGACTGCTGGGTAATAAGCTACAGGTGTTCCATGAATGTGTGTTCTGCCGGGAGGGTCATCATGATAGGGAACCTCAAGAGGAGGCGCTGTTTTGTTTGGAGACTGTTGAGATATGGCTCGAATGTGGGTGTCCTGGTAGCCACTGACCAAACAATCACAATGTGGGCATGTATCATCTTTGTTACGCTCAGTCTTTATATAGAGGAAGTAACCGATGACCAGTTGTTCAGTGAGTGTCCAGGGGACTCAAAAGTAATCTTTGTCGACTTGTTAGGTTAGGGTGGAACTGCAGAAGGGGGCTCCTTTGCTCATGCCGGTATTACCAACTAGGCAGAAGCAAGACTTGTTAGCAGTACCACAGTTATGGGCAAAGGGACTCTATGATGTTTGGGGTCATCAATATCTCCTAACTGTCAAACTGGTAAGGATAGCACTGTGAGAAAGGCCTATCCTACCCTGGGTATGGTAGTACCTTCTTTCCAAAGAAGCTGACGAGGGTATAGCACCCATAATCCAAGCACTAGTTGATCAGGAGGTCCTCCATTTCGGGTCTTCCCGTGCAATACACCGATAGCCCTGGTCAAAAAGAGTAAGGGACAGATCAGGCACCTGGTGCAGGAGCTGTGCTCCCTCAATGACATTTTGGTCTTGCAATTCCCTGCAGTGCCTGACCCCTCTATCATACTGACAAACATACCCTCATACACCCACTGTTTTCCATGATCAACATCAAGAACATGTTATTTAGCATTCTGCTGCAACCCCACAGTCAGGACCTGATCACGTTTACTTTCCAAGGGGTTCAGTTGCTATACCTATTTGTAAAGCACAAACATATCACCCCTTAAAGGTTTCAAGGCACTACCAGAGGCTAGCACAAGAGTAGTGTCCCTCAGTATCTTCAATCGAACACTGAGGTACAACAATGCTAACTTTCAATCAAAAAGCACCCTGAGACAGTATGCTAATGGTACTTTGATATGCAGTCCTTCTGAGGATCGATGTCATAAGGACACGATAACCCTCCTAACTGCATTTGCCAAGAGAGGGTATAAAGTGGAGAAGGGGAAGATGCAATATGCACAACAGGAGGTTAGTTATCTTGTGCAACCGATCTCAGTGGCTGGTCGGCTGATCATGCCGGAACTTGCAGATTCTATCAGTGCTATGTCACGGCTGATAACAAAAAAAGGTATGCCAACGTTTTTAGGACTATGCAAGTACATCCAGCAGTCAGTCTTTGACTACAGCACACACGGTGCCCCTTACTTATGCCCATGAAAAAAGGCAAAACTGGCCACGAGGAGCTAGTATGGATGCTTGAGATGAACAATGCGCTCTGCCAACCCAAATCAGAGATAACACACTCCCCTGTGCTAGTAACTCCTGACTATTGGAAATAATTCTTCTTATTCAACCACAGTGATGGATGAGGCATATCAGCAGTTCTGCCACAGAAGTATCACCTGGGACACAAACCTCTTGCGTACTACAGTAGGCTCTTAGACTCAGTCATACAGTGCCATTTCCCATGCGAGCACATGCGAGAAGCAGCAGCCTTTGCTGTCAACAAAAGCCGATCAATTGTGACGGGGGAACCATTGACACTGTATGCAGAACACTCAGGGTTGGTGGTTATACGCATGAGCATGTTGACCACAGAATGGGTTTCAGGTTCTGAAATAATGCTCTCCAGACACGTATTAAAAACAATACAGTGCCATCTAGTAAACACAGCCACCTTCCTAGCTCACGAGGTTCAGGAAGGGAAGGAGAGCCATGACTATGCTACACACACTCCCAAGTGGATCAGCCAGGCAGAGTAGGATCCCACCCTGGACAATGAAGCTTTGCTAGGGAAGTAATACCCATATGAGAGGTACCATACCTATCAACCTGTCAGATAATGAAAAGCCCTTTTTCAACTTCATGTTTAATCACATCTGCACCCTTTTGGGACGAATACATAAACTGGCCTCCGTGTATCACCCCCAAAGCAAGGGCGTTGTTGAGAGACTCAGCAGCCTGTTGAAAAATAATATAAGCAACAGTCTTAAATGGAAATGGCTACACTTTCTGCCCCTAACTGTGTATGCGCTGGGAACCATGCCCAGCAGTGATGATAACTTCACACCAGACCAGATTGCAACTGTTAGATTGATGGGGACCCCCATCCCAAAAACCCTTGCGAAATTGAGCTCTGAGAATAGCTCTCAAAAATTAGGGGACGAATTGCATGTATATCGCTCTGAATGAACCAAAACCCCCAGATTCCTATCTGAGCAGGTCCACCACCGAACTCCAAGTTACCATACCAAGAAATTTTGTAAGAAAGTGGAAGCAAGCCAAGTTTGAAGGGCCCTACTGTTAAATCTCACCTGTAGTTTCCGCAGGGACGATATTCCAGTTTCAGAAGCAAAGATCCCAACTTCCCTTACCCACCAAGTATGCCCAACAGTGTTAAAACAAAACTGGTGTAATGGGGGAAGTGGGGAAAAAACAGAAAATAAATAAAATATGTCCCATGATATGCCCTGTGAAGAAGGTAAGGTTCAATAAAATCATATATATTCCCTGTATGTAAAGAGTAGAAAATGTTTGTCAGTATATGTGATAATTGGGATGAAGCAGCGTTAAATTTAGCCCAAAAATATCATGTATCCTAAGAGAATCAAAAAACAAGCATAAACAACAGGACAGATTCCCTTGAAATAAAATAAAAGAATATGCAAAAATATGCAGGCTATTTTTAGGTCGAGCAAACCTACCCTCAATGCGTGAGCATTGAAGGTGTCTGCTTCAGACCTATTGTGGCCCGTATTTAGGAATGTGGACAGCTATCAGACGCGCGTTTTGACAATGTCAGATTTCACCTCGGGAGCGCGCGTCTGAGCTGCGCTTGCGCGGAGCAACACACAGCCCTTGCTCACACACAGACACAGGCAGCCCCCACCCCTCTGCATGCACGCACACACACACACAGGCGCGCGCATGCACACGCAGGCACACGGCACACATACAGGCACACGGCACACTATCCCCTGCCTCGCATTCTCTCTCAATCACACACAGTCACGCATGCGCACACACATTCCCACACGCACACACGCGCGCACACACTCCCCCCCCTCCCCTTCCCCACAGGCATGCAAACAGGCACGCACGGACTTCACATCAGCCCAGGGCCCCACTCACCGACTGCGCTCTTCCAGCGGGGCTCCTCACGGCGCGTCTCCTCTTCTGAATCGGGGCTCCCTCAGGTCAGAGGAGGCCCGCAACAGGCGCCACACTCCTCCTTCTCCCCGGCCCCCTCCTGGGGACCCGGGCTACCCCGGACCGGCAGGGCGCCTCATGCGCCGGCAGGCCTTCTCACGGACCTCGGGAGGCGGGACTTCCGGTCGGCCGCGAGCGGATTGGCCGGCCGGCCAAGAGCTTCCGGGTCGCCGCGGGCAGCGCAGCGGCACCCTCCCGATCACTACGAGGACAGGAGATGTGCACGCGAGTGGGAGTTGCGTGTTGTTGGCTTACTTCCTTCAGTGGTTTTAGTTGCCCATGAGCTAACACTCAACTGAGCATTTGCGGCTGGTGTCTTGTGTGATGGACATGTCTCGCATCCAAATCAATTCAGGGCCGATTCTGAGCATCTTACTTACCAGGTAAATGATTTAAGAACAATGTAATTGGTACATTACGTAGAGCTGCATCGCTAGGAAGCAGCAAGTATTATACGATAAAAATGGCCATTTATTAACTTTCTGTAAAAAAGTCATCGGCCCTTTCCACTTTACTATTTACCTAGTTTTACAGCTTGAGACATTTTTTCTTCTTCTATCTTTACTGTTCATATTGAAAACCATCATTATCCCCTAAAGTTCCTTGACTTTTTTCACATCTTTGTAATAGCCGACCACTTCATCTTTCTTGAGTTGTTTTTGTTTTGGTTACGGGACAGCGATTAATTTCATATTAGAAAGCGCTATACATAAAGTTATTAAAATAAGCATGGTCGGTACTTTGAAACATTTTTTAGGATGTTTATTTGCACTGTCAGATCCCAGTCGGGGAGGGGCACAGGACAGGCCGTAGCTACTCGACCCCAAGTGTGGTGGTTAAGGTCATTTGCCACTGGGGCCATCTCACTATGCCTCTCTACAAACTGGGCCAAGTACAACCATTTCTGCAGAAAACTCACACCCTCCTCATCCTCACACCCTCATTCACTCTTACACCCTCACTCACCCTCACACCTCCTCACCCTCACACCCCCTCACACGCCCTCACACACCCTCACTCACCCTCACCCCCACTCACCCTCACCCCCACACCCTCACCCCCACACCCTCTTCCCCACACCCTCATCCTCACACACCCTCACACACCATCACACCCTCACCTCCCCTCACACACCCTCTCTCCCACCCTCACTCCCCCTCACTCACCCTTGCACACCCTCACACCTCCTCACCTTCACACCCTCACTCAGCCTCACACTCCCTCACCCACCCTCACACCCTCACCCCCTCATCCTCACTCACCCCTCACCCCTCCACACCCTCACAACCCTCTCACCCTCACACACTCACATCCCCCCACCCTCTCAAATCCTCGCACCCTCACACCATCACACACTCACCCTCACACCATCAAACCCTCACTCAACCTCATAACCATCGCACACTCACCCTCACACAATCAAAGCCTCACTCATCCTCACACCCTCACACCTCCCCGCCCACACATCCTCACTCACCCTCACACCCCCTCACCCTCCCTCACTCACCCTCACACACCCCCTCACACACCCCCTCACCCTCACACACACTCTCACCCTCACACACCCCCTCACCCCCACACACACCCTCACCCCCACACACTCCTTCACCCTCACACACCCCCTCACCCTCACACACACACACCCTCACTCACTCTCACCCCCTCTCAACACCTCTCACCCACCCTCACACCCCCTCACCTCCTCACCCTCCCACCCTCACACACCCTCTCACCCAAACACATCCTCACCCCGCATCACTCATTTGCCACCACAACATCAATCTGTGCAACCATTCAACAACTAATTCAAATATGTTCTCTCAATGTTTCAAGCTTTATTACAAATGTAACAAAAACATGTTAATATTTCACTTCTGTTTTAGGACTTTTGTAACAATAAAACACACAGAACATAATCTTCACAAGTTATTTACAAAAGTTTAAGCTATTGCCATTATAAATTACAATACCTTTTATTTAAGTTTAAAAAAATTAAAAGCCATTGTTATTTGTAATATCAATACATGTAAGTCACGTAAATACAACACATATTGCATTACAAGTGCTATATGTGTCACATTTGCGAAAATTATAACTATTGGCATTGTAAATGACAAAACTATTAATTTTGCTATTTTCAAAAACAAAACCTAACTAAAAGATTTGTCATTTACAATTCCAATAGCTCAAACTTTCCTAATGCGAGACCTATTGCATTGCAAATGCTTGTTTTACTTCTCCTTAACTTCGGGAGACTCTAATGCACTGTTTTATATTACAGTTGCCACAGATACATACAGCAAACAGGAGCTTCAAGTTGTGGGGACAATAATCTGATAAGAAACTCATAGGAATATACTTGTCAACACAGATCACTTTTACCACAGTACAGCTGCCCTAGGTACTTTCAGGAATTATTTCTCTTTTTTTTTCTATTACATGAGAAACCAGGTATTGGTACTGAAGCATCGATGAAGGAGGACACCACCAGGAGCCAGAGAGAGAGCCATCGAACTGCAGCATGATGAGGAATGCCAACTGCAGCGTGATGTGCTGACCCAGAAGCAACAAGTTAAGTGAAACCGGACGTGGAAAAGCCGCACGCAATCACTAGAATGCGGAATGAATGTGCTTTCATGTTCTCAGAGCCTCTTTATGCCCGCATTGCTCTGCCTCCACCATAGCACAGACCAGAGGCGGAGCATTCCTGACAGTGCACCCCCCCAACTGATTTGGGCTTTCAAGAGTAGCATCTATGAAATAGATGCAAAGGACGAGGGACATGTACATGGCCAACAGGTTCCTAGGTATAGATTTTCAGGACTAAAGCCTTTCCAATGGATCAGGTATTGCCATCTACCGCTCACCCTCCTGGAGTCCACAGTGGCAATCACTTCATATTCAGGCTCATCATCCATTACCATCTGGGCAGGCAAGACTGGCAGCTGTGTCCTCATCACCACAGGCTCCAGTAAGGACACATGAAAAACTCGATGTACCTTCAGTGTATCCGGGAGCTCTAATTTCATGCCACTGGATTGACTCACCTTAATAATCCTATAAGGGTTAATTGAGCGAGGTTTAAATGTATGGGTTCCCTTTACTGTAATGTTACAAGTGGACCCCCAAACTATGGGGCACATGCATCATTGAAAATTGCATTCGCAAAGGGTGCGAATCGCAAAATTCACCCGTTTGCAAATGCAATTTCATCATTTGGGATGCATCATAATTTTTGTACGTTTCGCAATTTAAGAAATCGCAAAATTGTGATTACTTAAATTGCGATTGAATTTAAGGAATCTCAAATTGAGAGTCCTTAAATGCAATGCAGCAAACTAAAAAAAATAGCGATTTCGCTAATAGGGGGAGCAAATTACCATGAAGTTGACCTTCATGGTAATTTGCAAAAACTTTGAAAAATGCACTAAAGTGCATTTTTCAAAGAACCATTTTACACACACACATGCCCTTGGGGCATGTGTTTGTGCAAGATGTACTTATAGGCAGATTTCAGGGGTGCAGCAGCAGGGTGTCCTTTTGACACCCTGGCACCCTTGAAATTGCATTCTCAATTTGCGATTCTCTAATTGAGAATCGCAAATTGAGAATGTCTTCCCATTTATTCCTATGGGTCTCTAGGCCCATAGGAATGAATGGGGAGGTATTCCTTAATTGCGATTCGCAATTTGCGAGTCGCAATAAAGGCATTTTAAGAAATCACTATTTTTTAGCGATTTCTTCATGCGTAGCCTTTTGCAATTTGTTATTAGCGAATCCTTATTTTTCGCTAATAAGGAATCGCAAATGGCAATCTTGATGCATGTGGGCCTAAGTCTCCAATCCCATAATTGAGACTGGTACACTGCTTTGGCTTTCTCTAGATTCATCAGTGCTGGCTTCTGTATGTCATATATGTGGTCAACAAACTCGAGAGGAGCAGGAGTAAGGGTAGAAACAGGAGGAGGTGAAAGCATGAACTGAGGATGGAATCCATAATTGCAATGGGAAGGTGAAAGACCAATGGAGGAAGGCAGTCCATTGATGAAAGCAAATTCAGAAGCCAATAAACACCTGTTGCAATCAAGCAAGGAGTGCAATAACTGACACCTTAAATACTGCTTAACGCATTGGTTTACTTTCTCAGTGTGACCGTCAATGTGAGGATGATGACCAGACAAAAAACGTATGTCTATTTGTATCAGAGTGCTCAACCCTTTCCAAAACTTAGAAGTAAACTGAGGGCCAGATCTGGCACCATCACTGAAGGAAGTCTGTGTAAATGCACTATGTGTTGTACAAATAATGTGGCCAGCTCTTTTGATGGAGGAAGGGCTTTCATGGGTATACAGTGAGACATTTTTGTCAGCATATTAACTACAACTAAGATGACTGTAAGTCCTTTGGTAGTTCTACTATGAAATCCATGGAGATGGAATGCCATGGAACTGGGGAATGGGCATAGCAGTTAATAAGCCTGTAGGAGCCTCATGTATACTTTTGCTTTGAGCACAGACATTTTTGAGTATATTTTTTGTGTCTTTTGCCATATTGGGTCACCGGAATTGCTGTCTTTCTGTATCCTGGATGACCTTGGAGCAGATGAGCATGGCACCATTCTAACCCTTGTTGTTATAAGGGCACTGTGGGAATAATCAAACCCTTTTGAATGTAGCTGAGATTTTGTACTAAAACACCATGCGTTTCTGTTCCAGTCTCTCTACGTCCTTGGAGTTCTCAGCTTGTAATACCTCATTTAGGAAATTGTCTTCTGAACAGACATCCCCTAGAATACCTTCTCTGTCTATAAGAGGGGGATGGTCACCTGATATCTCCCCAATCTTGCATCCTAGCCAGAAAAGGGCCCCAGCTCCTCCATGTTTTTTACCTGCTTGAAATAGTATTACAAAGTCACTTAAGTATTGGGTGCAGCACAATTGTCTCATAGAGATTGCTCTAGCTGATTTTACAAACTGCAAAGTCCTATGATCTGTAAGAACCGTGATGGTGTGCAGTGCTCCCAGTACTGCGAGAACGTATTCCCCCAATAGCCATCTGTGATGCATCAGCCTCAACAACAAAAGGTTGGGATGGGTCTGGATGTTTTAATATGGAGAGTTGGTAAAAACCTCTTCCAATTTTCTAAATGCTTCCTCAGCTGCAGGGGTTCAAATGAATTTGACTCCTTTTCAAGAGTTTAGAGAATGGCGTAGCCAGAGCTGAAAAATTGTCAATGAAATGGCTAGAGAAGTTGGAAAAATCCTAAGAAAACTCTTTACTTCCTTCACTGATCCAGGAGACTGCCAACATGTTACAGCTGATACATTCTGAGGGTCCATGTTCAGCCCATCTGGAGATAATACAAACACAAAAAAAGGTGACTTGAGAGGTGTTACATTCACATGTATCCAATTTCACATACAACTGATTGTCTATTTTATTTATTTATTTATTTATTTATCTATTTATAAAGCTCCAAAATCGACCCCTAAAGGGGTATGTCTGCGCTTGGGCGAGCGGCATATGGAGGACTACATACTGAAAATCATAAACAGAAGCGAGATGTCTTGAGCGGTTTCATAAAATAGAAGTGATCCGTGCACTGTCTCAATTGCAAAGGAGGCTTATTCCAATAGCGGGGGCCCAGATAAGAAAGAGATTTCCCACCCAGTCTGACCCTTTTGAATCTGGGTGCCTCAAGTAGAGATTTAGATCCTGAACGGAGTGACCTCAGAGGTGTATAAGGAAAATATTTGTCAGCAAGGCAGGTCAGACCGGAGTTGGACAGGGCCTTGTGTATAATGCAGCAAATTTTAAACTTCACTCGCTCCCGTATAGGGAGCCAGTGGATCTGATAAAGCAGGGGTCGGAAGCAATCCTGGGAGGGGTATTGAGGATCAGACGGGCCGCCGTGTTCTGAACAACCTGTAATCTGTCAATCAAGAACAGCCTCGTTGGCAGGGACCAGCAGACCATTACAATAATCCAGGCGACTTAAGATAAGTGTCTGGGTCAATGTCTTCCGGGTCGAATCAGGGAGCAAAGGGAGAATATGGCGCAACAAACCTAACATATGAAAGCAGGAGCCGGCTGTCTGGGCACCATGCTCCTTCAAAGTAAGGGCTTGTTCAAGGTGAACGGCGAGATTTTTGATACAGGGTTTTGGAGTGGGGGGGAGCCCAGATTGGTTGGCCACCAGTTGGGGGTCCACAATAATTGGGCCTCACCAAAAAGCATATTCTCCGTCTTTGCCACATTGCATTGAAGGAAATTGCTCCTCATCCATTGGGAAATAATTCTCATACCTGTATAGAAGGTCGCCTGCACTGAAGAAGTGAACTTTTCGAACGGAAAAAGCAGCTGAGTATTGTCAGCGTAGGAAGTGGGATTAAACGCACATGTCCTCAACAGGTTGGCCAAGGGAGCCATGTAGATATTAAACAAAGTCGGGCTCAAGCACGAGCCCTGAGGTACTCCCTTGGTCAGTGCTGTTGATGCTGAACAAAATGGGCCAAGGTTGACGACCTGCGAAGAAGAGGATAAAAAACTCCTCAGCCACTGAAGAGCAGAGTCTCTGAGTCCGACCTCCTCTAGTCTCCTGAGCAGTATCTTGTGGGAGACCGGGTCAAACGCGGCGGATAGGTCCAACAGCACCAGAATCGTGGAATGGTCCCTATCTAGGGTCATCCTGATGTTATCGGTGACCGCTAGTAGGGCTCATTCTGTGCTGTATTTAGGCCGAAAGCTTGACTGAGAGGAGTTAAGCCTACCCATCCACTCGACATAATTGGAGAGATGTTTATTTATATGTTTCTCCAGTAACTTGCTCAGGAAGCATTAAGCATTGCCCTGAGATGTTCCTTATGCTCTGCCACTGATGAGTAGTACATCAGGATTTCATCAATATATGCAAAAGCATACATATTCAACAATGCTCTCTGGACTTAATTTATAAAGAAATTAAAGGCTGCAGCGGCTTTACAAAGAACAACGGGCATAACTAGGTATTCATATAACCCGAAAATGGTGGGGAATGCAGTCTTCCATTTATCACCTTCCTGGACCATTACCAAATATTATTTCCATTTTAAATTTAGTTTATTAAAGATGTGGGAATTTTTTCCTTAATCAAGTAAAGATGGAATTAATGTTAAAGGATACTGATGTTTTTATGGTGATGCCATTGAGAACTCTGTAGTCTATGCAACATCTAACACCCCCATCCGACTTTGGAATGAAAAAAAAGAGGAGAAAAAGCAGGGGATCAAGAAGGGCGAATAAACTTAATCCGTAGAATTTCATCTAAATAGGCTCTTATGTATATTCTCCTTTCCATTAATGCATATCACCTACTACATGGTATTTGTGCTCTGGTTATTAAGTCAATCCTGCAATCATATGGTCTATGAGGCAGGGGGATGGATGCCTTTTGTTTGTCAAATACTTCTGCTAAGTCCTGATAGCAAGAAGGCAATTCAGGAACTATGGTTTCGGTCTTTACAACGATTTCCAAATGCCTTTCTGTTTCATTATTGCAATGAGAATTACAGAAGTCGGAACAAAATGACAAAAAATGACTTCTCAAATCATTGTCAGGGTTTTACCAAGACTAGCAACATTCAAGCTGAGCTCGATAAGTTGCACATGAGGGGCACCATAGGGTAGGATACAGTTTGACCCCAAGACTTTCTGGAGATGAGATTCTTAGAGGTAGCAAATTCGCTACACAAATGCATGAACACGTCACCTCCTGCTTCTCTCTGTGGTCCTAGGGTGGCCCTTAGCATATCGTGGGCTGTCTTTGATAACAACACCAGACATGTAGTTCCAGTGTAGGCACATCCACCTTGATAATATGAAGGTAAATGAGACTTGTAGGGGAGGGTTGAACAAGAGCATAGATACCCCATGTCAGGAAATCTGGGACACTTAGGTGAACAGATTTACATTGTTAGAAGGAAAGGGGCAACCCCTAATTTCATGGAAACATACACCTTATTCCTTCCGCTTCAGAGGTAAAGGAACTATTCCACTGGGAACACATGAAAACTGTGGCACAATACTGCACTTTCCAGACATGCAATATGGCACATCCACGCTTATGGATATGTACTGGCAATTCGTCAAGTTTGCTTACACTTAGCTCATCATTGGATGTCGTGTCCTCTGCTCCCTCGTCACTATACACACCCCCACCCTAGTTATTCTGGGAAAAGATCTGTCAGAGTTCACCAACATACGCTAAAGAAGAAGACAACTCTGTTGCATCAGGCTCAAGAAAATAGAACTCTTAATTATTTTGGCTGGGCTCAGCACATGGACTTTTCAAAACAATTCAGACTGTTTTCTGCCACACAAGTAATTGTGGGGTGGTTCATACCCTTCTTCAGTGTACAGATGAAAGCAAACCCCACTGATTACAAATAACCAGGTGGGAACTGCTCAAGCTCAAGATGATGAACAGCACTGAGTTTGGCCTTAATGCGATCAAGGAAGAATTGAGAGTCATCCACATCATGGTGATACCACATTGATATGTGTTGAACTTAATGACCACAATGGAGGGATGGGTATGTGCCAAGATCCAAGATTGGTGCAGCCTGCTGCACGTTTATCCCAGGCAATGACCTGGACAACGGGAGTCCGACTCTTGCCATCAAAGTCCTGCACCGTTTATAAAGAAACATGAGTGAGGAGGGTGGTGTCCTGAGCAGGAGTGGTATATAAACTGATTTTTCAGGCTCCCTGGTGGCTGACCAGTCTGTGCACAATATTGTTGCTCAGTTTTCAAATTCCTATTGTTTTTTTTACATTTCCTGCAAGTGGAGGTTCCGTGTTGTAAAAGCCCACACCTCAAATTGAGTAGAATGCAAGTAACTAGGCAAACAGCAATAATCAAAACTGAAGAACAACACTCCCTCAATAATGTGACTCATGAAGTATTGGTTAGATAGTGTAGTTAAAATTTCAACTAGACGGGTGTGAGAAGTTGGCCTGATATGTGGTGTTTCCAATTCTGGAACCACCTTGTATCAGTCCAAACAATCCCTTATGGTGTCTGGTTGTAGGTCAACCTTATTAGACAAGCTATCCTAGGGGTAGCATGGACTAAGCAGCCTTAAAGGCTTAACTTAAGAGGTTGTGTTAAGCGAGCTGTTTTACCACATACAATCCTGTAATACCAAATGAAAGGACACCAAACAAGTATATATTATAAAAATATATGTGTTTATTTCTAAATTAATCCCCAGTACTCTTTATGAGCAAAGGGGCACAAGCGTTAAATCAAAAGCACAGTATAACATATGGTACAGAGCAGGAATATTGTCGTAAAAATTTCGACTAACCTAAATATCCCTGCAAAAATATCTACAGGAAGAAATATCGATGACAAAAATATCGTCTGACCAGAATATCGACAGACAGGTAAGTAATATCGTTAACATTAATATAGTTGTAATAAATATCGTTTACAAAAACATAGTTTACAATAATATCGTTTTTTAAATAATTATAAGTAATGTAGTGTTTTTAATGAATATTTGTAGTCAAAGTAGTATTTTTAGTAGTATATTATTATTTAATAATGTATTTTCAGTTGAATTTAGTATTAATAGTTCCGTAGCGGGTTGTGGGTTTATAGGGGAGTAGGGTGGGAAGTAATTTAAATACAATGAAATAATACAATAATTAATGTTTTAAATGAATATAAATAGTGTAATAAATAATAGTTAATTAATTTCAATTAGTTAATTGAATAATAATTATGTAATTAATTATGTTAATTTTTTTATTAATTTTAGGTGTGTGTACAGGATTTTTTTAGTGAAAATGTTTTTGGGTAAAGGGGTATTTTTAGGGTTCAGGGTCAGTTTTCAGTTTTTGGGTAAAGGGGTATTTTTAGGGTTCAGGGTCAGTTTTCAGTTTTTGGGTAAAGGGGTATTTTTAGGGTTCAGGGTCAGTTTTCAGTTTTTGGGTAAAGGGGTATTTTTAGGGTTCAGGGTCAGTTTTCAGTTTTTGGGTAAAGGGGTATTTTTAGGGTTCAGGGTCAGTTTTCAGTTTTTGGGTAAAGGGGTATTTTTTGGGTTCAGGGTCAGTTTTCAGTTCTTGGGTAAAGGGGTATTTTTTTGGTTCAGGGTCAGTTTTCAGTTTTTGGGTAAAGGGGTATTTAAATATAATGAAATAATAGATTAATTAATGTTTTAAATGAATATAAATAGTGTAATAAATAATAGTTAATTATTTCAATTATTTAATTGAATAATAAATATGTAATTTATTATGTTAATTTTTTAATTAATTTTAGGTGTGTGTACAGGATTTTTTTAGTGAAAATGTTTTTGGGTAAAGAGGTATTTTTAGGGTTCAGGGTCAGTTTTCAGTTTTTGGGTAAAGGGGTATTTTTAGGGTTCAGGGTCAGTTTTGGGTTTTTGGGTAAAGGGGTGTTTTAATTATATGTATGTATTATTGTTGTTATATAAAGTAATGTGTAAAATCAATTTATATGTCCACATTTATTAAGTTTATAATTAAAAAGTGTAGTAAATTTTTTGGAAATAGTTAAAAAATAAAAGTAATGTAATGTATTTTGTTAATAGTACTTATATTTATTTATTATTTAATGTAATTTTAAATATTTTAAAAAGTCGATATTTTTTACATCTATATTAATTACAACAATATTTTGGAGTCGATGTTTATGTACTTACCTGTTTAAGTATAGGGTGTCGATATTTTTGTAAACAATATTTTTACAACGATATTTAGGTCAGCTATATTTTTGTAATCGATATTTTAACACCCTACCATAACATATAAAGTTGCACAATTATGGATGAGGGCAGGTGGCCACTCAAACCATATATTAAAAAAGTGGTATAAGAGATACCAATCAAACAGTGGTTAGGCCTAGGGCCTAGAGAATCGCTGGGAGCAGTCAGGACTAGCAATGCTGAAGTCGGGAGAAGCCCGCAGAATTTGGGTGCAGCACGTAAAGTGCGGCTTGCACCAATGCAATGTCAATGGTGCGTAAAAGTTACACAAAGTTAGTTTAAAGATACTTCCGCTGAACCTAGAGGAACAAAACTTAAGACACAGACCCTAGAGGTGTGTACCAACGTGGGCACACCGGCTTTGCAATGTTACCTTACCCACAGGAAGTGGGTGCACAGGGTCGAAGTGGCGTCGGGTTTTGACACGCAGGCTCTTGGTGCTTGGAGCTGAAGATGCTGCAGGCGATGGGAAGCAGAAGTGTCCGGAGTGATCCAAGGGTGGATCGAAGTCGAGATGAATCTGAAAGCAGAGGGGACAGAACCTGGGTCACTCAGCAGTGACCAGGGTGGAACCAGGACGGAACCAGGCAATGTCGGGCGCAATCAGATGGTTGTTGAGAGGCTTCTCTCCGCTGTCACGTGGGCTCTGGGGCATCTGCGACGTCCAGGAGCAGGTCACAATCTGTCCAACGCAGGCTCTCGCTGTCAGCACCGTCGGCTTCAAGATTGCAGCAAACAGCACTTGGCAAAAGCAATCCACGCGGAACCGGGAGATTGCTTCTCACTCAGACCAGGAGGGTCAGAGCGGGGGCTCCTTTTCACAGGAGCTGGTGCAGATCTGGAGCAACCAGAAAAGCAAGTCGGTTTAAGGTTTTTGTTGGCACAGGGGCCACAAGCCAGCTGGCAAGTGACCGGGCCAACTCATTGAGCCAACACGAGCAGAAGGGCCCCACGCAGCACTCGTCATGTGGAGGGGGTAGCTTTGGTGCAAGTGTAGCTCAGGGTGGGGGCTTCTCAAACCCCGGTGTACAGCTTCGAGGGTCACTTGTGGGCTGCACGGTCAGCGTCTCGTGGCCTTTTCAAGATGGCGTGCCCCACGCTTCCGGTCGCCTCCACGGGTCTCAGCTCTGCAGGGACTGTGGATCGGGCTGGAGGAAGGCAGGCAAGCGTGATCTCGCCGATCTCTGTTGCTCGAGTTCCGGTGGGAACTGCAACAAAGCAAGGGTCGAGGTGCTGGATGGTGCCTGTTTGCACAGGGTGGTCACTCCTTGACCACAAGGGAGATTCTTCAGTCTTCTACGTTGAGTAGGATGTCGAAGGGTCCAGAGTTTCATTTCTTATGTTTCGTCAGGATAATCTGAGTTGCATTGGCACTGCTCCCACTCTTATTCGAATCTGGTGGGCTGGATTACCTGCTAGGTCCCCTCCTATGGGTGGGACCCAGGAAGGGGGTGGATACACCCCTTTCCTTTGATCCAGGCCGCACTGGGACTGGGGCTGGTATGCCCCAGAACCGGTTTGGCCGGATTATGCAAGGGGCAGCCTTGTGCTCCCCAGGCAGTGTCTGGTTTATTTGAAACCTCCCTGCTACAATCCACTATCTCCTGTCTGGGGTGGTGTAACACCGCCCTGTGACAGGAAACCCTTTGTCCAGGCCACCATCTGCTGAGTTTCGGTCAGCAGCAGGAGGCCAGACCCGTGTCTGTGGCAGAGGCATCCATTTTGTGGATCTGAGGCTCTTTTAAAATCAACCACGTTTCAGCAAAGTAACATGTCTTGTCCCTCTAGAAGGGTGGAATGCTACCCCCGCACCAGAACTGGCGAGGGGGTAGTATTCCAATTCGTATGACACCTTACATGACATGTTTTGATAAAGCCAAACCAAAGTTGCTATATAACCGCGAGGATTATAAGGCACTTAATAGTATATGGTATGGCATTGTCCCGGATCAGCTTAGGGAGTTGTTCCCGACAGCTGCAGACAGGCTCAGCTCATGCCAGAGCTCCATCTCACATTAAACGACGCACTCTGCCTCCAGGATTGATAAGGCCTTCCATAGGAGTGACTCACAGGTTTATATGTGTCCAGATATAGGTTTAGATATAGGTATACTATATCTAAGCAAGGGGTGATTACACCACCTTGCCCCAGCTGAGTGATCAGCCAGTTGTGTCAATTTTGGATAGCCAGCCAGGGGTGGCAAAAGATATGCTGCAGCCCCTGGTAGGCCTTGGATGCACCTATGCCCTGGGCACCTATAGTGCTCTGTACAGGGGCTGATAAGGTGACCCAAGGCAATTTAGTTATGCACCTAGGGTACATGGAATCCATTTTACAGAGAGAGCAGATAGCCTGGGGCCCTGATTAGCAGGGAACCAGGCCAACTAAGTCGAAAACCAGCTAAACACAAGGCAAAAAATCTGGGGTAACCATAGTCAGGTAGCCACCTTCCTACACAACCGCCCCCCCCCCCCCCAAATGAAAGGAGATAAGGCTATCCTTGGCCAGGTAAGCCTATATTGCCTGAGTGGCCATATAAGGAAGTACTTGCACTAGCATGGGTACCCCCTGTCTCATGGTCCACTAAGCAGTCCCTCACCCTAAGGGTATTAGAAGGTCTCCGCCATAGGGAATCACTACCTTGGGTGTGTTTATGCAAAGTAAAGGCTGGTTTGGATATGGAGTATTGAAGTGAGGCTCCACTAATTTAGGGCTCAGCTTCCTCCAATTATCTTCCACCATGTGTGCCGTTCTCTCTTCAACTGAGTTGCACTGGGCTCTCAGGGTCAACCTCTGGCTACCTAAAGCTGGAGGCTGGGTCCCTCTGTTTGGCTTGCTGGAGGGACAGTTCAGGTTTGGGCCCTTTGGGTCCCAGTTTTGGCTGTGCCCAACAAAATCCATCTGTGGGAGGTCCCTAACTACTTTTAAGGGGGCTCCCTCAGGAGTTTTTAAAGTTTTCACCTTACTAGGGCTACTAGTTTTGGTGCCCCTAATCTGTTGATGGGGGTGCTTTATTTGGCAAGGGGCCTTCTGGGTCTCACTGTCCTTCTTGTCCTCTGCAGCCCTGGGCTGACTAAGGCAAGGTAGAGAGGGGCAGGTTACCTCCTCCAGACTGGATCCCACCTGAGAAGGGTCCACTGCCATCAGAGGCTCTGTCAGGCCAGGTCTAACAACCTCTGGGGCAGTTCCTTCATCATGGGTAAGATCAGTTCCCTGAGGAGGCTGATCCTGTCCTAATGTCTAGTGAGGGGAAGATTTATCTTCCTCCTCCATGCTCTCAGTTTGGGTGGAGTGATCCATCATTTCAGGCTTCACAACACACATATCTGTTTGAGTTTGGGCTGTGGCCATCACAGCCCCATCAACCTTTTCAGGAGGAGACTCAGTTTGGGTTTCTGCTGTTATCATAACAGCTTTGCTATTCTGTTTTGGAAGAGCTTCTGTTAAAGATGGGGCAGAGAGTTGCTCAGCCCTACCAACCTTTTCAGGAAGGACATCTTGGGTTGGGGCTGTAGCTATTACAGCCCCACTAACCTTTCCATTGGAGTTTACCATTCTAGAATGGATTTCCTGTTCAACCTCAGCCCAAGCTGAGATTTCTAAATCATTACCCAGTAGACAGTCTACAGGCAAGTTTGGTGACACTGCCACCCTCTTTGGGCCAATGACACCTCCCCAGCTGAGACTTACTACTGCCATGGGATGATTTGTCTGGATGCCATCAATGTTTCTTATCTGGTATGTGGCACCTGGTAAAAGTTGCTTAGAGGGGACTATACAGTCAGCCACCATGGTGATGCTAGCCCCTGTGTCTCTAAAGGCTTCAACTTTCAAACCATTGATGAGGGATTCTTGTCTATATTTGCTCAAGGTATTTGGGCAATCAGAGAAGTTGGCAAACCCCATGCCAGTCTCATAAACAAGATCATTTGGGGATGGGGACCTGGATAGGCCAGGATCCACCTGGGCTCCAAAAAGTAAACCCACCCAGATTCCTGGGTGTGCTCCCACTTCCTGGGGGATTACTGCTAACAGTAACAGGAGGTGTTGGAGCTGGCTTTAGAGGTATATTCTCTTTATTGCCATTCTTGGGACAACAGCTGTCTGCTTTGTAATGCCCAACCTGTTTACAGGTATGACAATAAGGTTTCTTCTGAGTTGATGAAGTGTCTTGGGACCCACCCCTATTCTTGGAGTTTTGGGGCCCTGGGGAAGTCTTTTCCTTACTTTTATCCCCACCCTTATCTTGAGGCTTGGTAGACTCCTTCTTCTGGTTACTGTCCTGATTCTTAGTCCTAATCCTGGTTCTGACCCATTTATCTGCCCTCTTTCCCAATTCTTGGGGAGAGGTCAAATCTGAGTCCACCAGGTGCTGGTGTAAGAGCTGGTTCTGACAATTACTTAGGATCTGCTCCCTCATAATCAAATTATACAATCATGTACTTTGCTGCCATTTAGCCAACCCTCCAGAGCCTTAGTTGCACAATCAACAAAATCAGTCCAGTCCTGAGTCTGTGTCTTCTGGGTGTCTCTGAACTTTAACCTGTATTGTTCAGTGGTTAAGCCAAACCCATCTATTAGAACACTCTTCAGGACTTTGTAATTGTTGGCATCCTCATGTCTGACAGTGTGGAGCCTATCTCTCCCTTTCTCTGAAAAGGAGAACCATAAGATTGCAGCCCACTGTTCCTCAGGAACCTGCTGTACCATGCAGGCTCTCTAAAGAGCAGTTATCCACTTGTGGATGTCATCCCCTTCCTTGTAGGGGGGCACAATCTTTGTCAGGTTTCTAGTATTATAGGACCTGTCTTTCTAGTTAGGAATATTGCTGTCACCAGTGGCATCTAAGCCACACATTTTCTGTTCCCTTGCTAAAGCAAGTTTAGCTTGGGCCAGGGCTAACTCTTCCCTCTCTATCTGGAGTTCTACAGCCCTCATCCTGGCCTTATGCTCTCTTCTCTGGGGGGGGGGAGGGGAGTCATTCCCCTTTGAGAGCCTCTTGAGGCACTAGAAATGTGAGAGTCCCCTGATGGAGATCTCACCCTTCTGTTGCCTGTGGGAACTATGTTATAGGGTCTGGGGAGGTGCTGGCCCTCTCCATTCCCTAGTAGGTCCAAGTTGGCTTGGCTAAGCCTCCCCACTGGGACCTGGTTCACCCTCTGATCCTGATTCCCAGACTCATCTACTTCTGAGCCATCCTCCTCTTCCTCCTCCTCATCTTCTGGATGTGTCTCATTCTCAGGGTGGGTCACTCCATCTCCTAAACCTAAGGGAACTGCATTTGCCTTGGCTAAGTCATCCATCTCTAGGATGGCTATCAGGATAGGAATGGTAGGGCCTCTGCCCTTCTTTAGCCCTCTTGCAGTGCACAAGGCACTCAAGTCTTTGTGGCTAAGGTTGTCATATCTGGAAGTTGCCTTGGTAAGGTCAACTGTCACAGGTACAAAGCCTGAAGCTCCACCTGCATCAGACATGACTGCTAGTGAGGTGTAAGTGGTGCACTTACCTACACTGAGTGTTTTCCTACTGTACCTTGCTAGTGAGTTGTAGTCAGGGTGTGCTAATCCCTTTAATCTACAACTACTAAGTTCAGTAGAACTTAATATGCTAAGCTTTTGATTTATATGTACCTAAGGTACTTGATGTGATCTTTCAATTTGATAAAAAGATTGCAATGGTAAAACTACAGCAAGCTCAAATCCCACCGCTGCCACCAATGTGAGAAGTTGGCCTGATATGTGGTGTTTCCAGTTCTGGAACCACCTTGTATCAGTCTAAACAATCCCTTATGGTGTCTGGTTGTAAGTCAACCTTATTAGACAAGCTATCCTAGGGGTAGCATGGACTAAGCAGCCTTAAAGGCTTAACTTAAGAGGTTGTGTTAAGCGAGCTGTTTTACCACATACAATCCTGTAATGCCAAATGAAAGGACACCACACAAGTATACATTATAAAAATATATGTGTTTATTTCTAAATTAATCCCCAGTACTCTTTATGAGCAAAGGGGCACAAGCGTTAAATCAAAAGCACAGTATAACATATAAAGTTGCACAATTATGGATGAGAGCGGGTGGCCACTCAAACCATATATTAATAAAGTGGTATAAGAGATACCAATCGAACAGTGGTTAGGCCTAGGGCCTAGAGAATTGCTGGGAGCAGTCAGGACTAGCAATGCTGAAGTCGGGAGAAGCCCGCAGAATTCGGGTGCAGCACGTAAAGTGCGGCTTGCACCAATGCAATGTCAAGGGTGCGTAAAAGTTACACAAAGTTAGTTTAAAGATACTTCCGCTGAACCTAGAGGAACAAATCTTAAGACACAGACCCTAGAGGTGTGTACCAACGTGGGCACACCGGCGTTGCAATGTTACCTCACCCACAGGAAGTGAGTGCACAGGGTTGAAGTGGCGTCGGGTTTTTACATGCAGGCTCTTGGTGCTTGGAGCTGAAGATGCTGCAGGCGATGGGAAGCAGAAGTGTCCGGTGTGATCCAAGGGTGGATCGAAGTCGAGATGAATCTGAAAGCAGAGGGGACAGAGTCTGGGTCACTCAGCAGTGACCAGGGTGGAACCAGGACGGAACCAGGCAATGTCGGGCGCAATCAGATGGTTGTTGAGAGGGTTCTCTCCACTGTCACGTGGGATCTGGGACATCTGCGATGTCCAGGAGTAGGTCACGATCTGTCCCACGCAGGCTCTCGCCGTCAGTACCATCGGCTTCAAGATTGCAGCAAACAGCACTTGGCAAAAGCAATCCACGCGGAACCGGGAGATTGCTTCTCACTCAGACCAGGAGGGTCAGAGCGGGGGCTCCTTTTCACAGGAGCTGGTGCAGATCTGGAGGAACCAGAAAAGCAAGTCGGTTCAAGGTTTCAGTTGGCACAGGGGCTACAAGCCAGCTGGCAAGTGACCGGGCCAACGCGTTGAGCCAACACGAGCAGAAGGGCCCCACGCAGCACTCGTCAAGTGTGGAGGGGGTAGCTTTGGTGCAAGTGTAGCTCAGGGTGAGGGCTTCTTAAACCCCGGTGTACAGCTTCGAGGGTCACTCGTGGGCTGCACGGTCAGCATCTCGTGGCCTTTTCAAGATGGCATGCCCCACGCTTCCCGTCGCCTCCACAGGTCTAAGCTCTGCAGGTACTGTGGATTGGGCTGGAGGAAGGCAGGCAAGCTTGATCTCGTTGATCTCTGTCGCTCGAGTTCTGGCGGGAACTGCAACAAAGCAAGGGTCGAGGTGCTGGATGGTGACTGTTTGCATAGGGTGGTCACTCCTTGACCACAAGGGAGATTCTTCAGTCTTCTACGTTGAGTAGGATGTCGAAGGGTCCAGAGTTTTGTTTCTTATGTTTCGTCAGGATAATCTGAGTTGCATTGGCACTGCTCCCACTCTTATTCGAATCTGGTGGGCTGGATTACCTGCTAGGTCCCCTCCTATGGGTGGGACCCAGGAAGGGGGTGGATACACCCCTTTCCTTTGATCCAGGCCGCGCTGGGACTGGGGCTGGTATGCCGGATTATGCAAGGGGCAGCCTTGTGCTCCCCAGGCAGTGTCTGGTTTCTTTGAAACCTCCCTGCTACAATCCACTATCTCCTGTCTGGGGTGGTGTAACACCGCCCTGTGACAGGAAACCCTTTGTCCAGGCCACCATCTGCTGAGTTTCGGTCAGCAGCAGGAGGCCAGACCCGTGCCTGTGGCAGAGGCATCCATTTTGTGGATCCGAGGCTCTTTTAAAATCAATCGCGTTTCAGAAAAGTAACATGTCTTCTCCCTCTAGAAGGGTGGAATGCTACCCCCGTCGCCAGAACTGGCGAGGGGGTAGTATTCCAATTCGTATGACACCTTACACGACATGTTTTGATAAAGCCAAACCAAAGTTGCTATATAACCGCGAGGATTATAAGGCACTTAATAGTATATGGTATGGCATTATCCCGGATCAGCTTAGGGAGTTGTTGCCGACAGCTGCAGACAGGCTCAGCTCATGCCAGAGCTCCATCTCACATTAAACCATGCACTCTGCCTCCAGGATTGATAAGACCTTCCATAGGAGTGACTCACAGGTTTATATGTGTCCAGATATAGGTTTAGATATAGGTATACTATATCTAAGCAAGGGGTGATTACACCACCTTGCCCCAGCTGAGTGATCAGCCAGTTGTGTCAATTTTGGATAGCCAGCCAAGGGTGGCAAAAGATATGCTGCAGCCCCTGGTTGGCCTTGGATGCACCTATGCCCTGGGCACCTATAGTGCTCTGTACAGGGGCTGATAAGGTGACCCAAGCCAATTTAGTTATGCACCTAGGGTACATGGAATCCATTTTACAGAGAGAGCAGATAGCCTGGGGCCCTGATTAGCAGGGTACCAGGCCAACTAAGTCGAAAACCAGCTAAACACAAGGCAAAAAATCGGGGGTAACCATAGTCAGGTAGCCACCTTCCTACAACGGGTGAATGTTAATATTGATAAAATCGCTGCCAATGTTTGCAATGATACATTTGCACATAGGAACAAAATTGCATCTCTATTATCAAACTCTCCAGTCATGAACTCTCAATACTATAACTCAGAAATACGTGGTCAGGAAGGCTCTGCGACCTAAGCTGGAGGTTACTGATTGACAGATCACAGGTGGGGTGGCACGTAGCTGGCAAACATACATGCGAACAGGAAACTCATGTCAATCCCCAGGATAGGCGCAGTGACACTACAATGGTCAGTGGAGATTAGCCCCAATAAAGCCCACATGGCCAGAGGGGTGTGCAAATTCCCAAAACAACATAAAGTCAGATGCCACATGAAGTTAGGAACACACAGCCAATCATGACTCAGCACACACAGTATGCGCACTCATCATGCACCCCTCATGCCAAACATCTGTAAACATTACCTACTGCCCTCCATCTTATCCACGCAAGATGCAGGTCCACCTTCACTTGTTATCTGAAGCCTTATTTATGACTCCATAGACAAGGCCCACATTTATTTTACAAAAAAAGGATTGATGGAAGTACTTTATGATACCCAAAGAAATGTATAAAACCCTTTTCAGATTGATTGTACTTTGAGACAGTCCTCAGACCGGCTTCTGTAACTATCCTCCCAGCCAAAGTATTTAATTAAACCAACTGGTCCAGTTTTACCAAACACCTCTTCTCTTTTGTTTTTTCAATGAAAACTCTTATTCAAGCAAAAGGATATTTTGGTAAAGCAGTTCAAGGAGGTTTATGGAATTTTTCACTGCATGAACACTCTCGTGGGCTACCTGCAGTTGATTTGCCATTAAATTAGTCTGGAATGGCAATCGAACTGCATGAAGTTATTGAAGCTTTAAGGGGTGTCCCATAGGCAAGCTCCTGGACCAGATGGGGTTCCATTTGATCTTTTCAAAGATAACATTAGTTTTTGGGCACCCCTGCTGACTAATATTTTGTATGCAGTAAGTAAGACTGGGCCACCTAGTTCCTGATCACCTTCAGTAATCATGCCTATTTTCAGGAATGGGGATAGAGGTGATCCAAAGTGTTATCATCTTTTTTCTTTAATCTATCCTATTGCAAAGATAATGGGCAGACTAATTTTAGATTGTCTTGAGGTTTAGGCCCATAATGATAATATAATTTCAGATCTTCACTATTGGATTAGAGCATGGGGTTGGGCTTCACTGAATTGTATTTAAATGATCACTTACTAATTAACAAGTACACCCTCTGTAAATTGGGTAACATCTATTTAGCATTTATGGATCTGAAATCTGCTTTTGATTATGTAAACAACACTATGCTTTGGGTCATAATGGAGAACATGGGATGGAGTCAAATATTGTTAACTTATTAAGGAAACAGCACTGCGAGTTCACGGCTAGTGTGAGATAAGGACCCCTGAGTGAAATCACTGACCCGTTTAAGCTCTCCCGTGGAGTGCAACAAGGTTGTGTCCTGGTGCCTTTTATTTTTACTTTAATCACAAATGGCCTGGAAAAAAATCTTGGTAACCTTAAGGCCGATGTCCTATTCGTTGGCACCCGTCTGGTCCTGGTTTTATTGTATGCAGACCATTGATAACTTTTTTAACTTTATGAATGATAACCATTTATTGTTAAACATTCCAAACCCCATGTTATGATTTTCAGGTATGTGGTAGCAGACATAAGACTTTTATTTTGTTAACAGCACAAAAAGTACAACATTCTCAACTTTAACAATACCTAGGAGTGCTATTTGATGACTACTTCTAATGGACTCCACAAGGTACTGTGTCGGCAGCCAAATGTGCTTGCAGTGTAAAGGCACGTTTCACGTTTACAATGAATTTAGGCTCTAAACCCTTGAGAGAAGCTTTGAAAGTCTATAAAGCAAAATGTGTACAAATTGCATCTCATGGCCAGCCAGAGGAGGTTGTTGACGGCCCCCACAGCACATTAACTTACATTTGCTTCTGAACTTGGTGTTGATTATGTTTGGACATTCCGACTCCGGACACTCTTATTGTGCCTGGATAGCTGGACTAAGCTGGAAACTGAATTTAAGTGTGATGTGATCATGACTTGTATGAAACTAGAGTATGTGTCAAGCAGAGGAAGGTTATACACTAACCTTACAGCCAGATGCAGCAGGAACGATGGTGAAGCTAGTTAATCCCTTCACCTATATGGAGATACCCATGAGTATATACATACACACTATGAGTATGAAGGGGGTAGGCCCTTAGAACTCAGGACCTGGGTCCATGGGTCAGTACAAAAAAGGTTCGGTCTGAGTTTCAAATATATCATACAATTCAAAATGGACACAAGTTCACCATTACATTTTGAAACAAGTCAGAACAATGGAACAACATTATTCATTTCATTCATTTTGGCATTTTATTCATGCAAGGTCAGAGTGCGATCCAATTGCAGCCAAAGTTATGAGTTAGCGAATTGAAGTATATACATGTAATTATAACGTCATTACATTCGATATTCGGAATAGGTGCTGTCGGTGAAAGGGGGAGGGTAAGTGAGTAAGTGAAGGGGACAGGGTAAAGGTGTTGTGACATAATTGTTACATCCAGATTAAAAATTGAAAAACCTCTACAATCAAATTAATGGACAAAGGTTCCCAAGAGTCACATCACACATAGATAGTGAGAGTACATCTCTTATTTAGCTCCTATGGTGTGTAGAATGGAGGCGTAGTTCTACGTTTCGACCCCGGTTACGCTAAAGGGCAATTCACGGCCTCATGTTGGGGTCTTCATCAGGAAGAAAATGGAGAGCATCATCAAACGGTCATCTTATGTTCCGTCTGCAAAAAAGGGGGCTCCCTCAGGCTCCAATAGATATTTTCGTGCTGATAATCACACAGCCGTTGGGCACAGGTAGTACAATCCTCGAAGAGTTTATTTTGCTTTCAAACGGGACCGCACAGCCGTGCTGCTTATCCGTCGGCGTCCTGCATCCGTGAATTGCCCTTTAGCGTAACCGGGGTCGAAACGTAGAACTACGCCTCCATTCTACACACCATAGGAGCTAAATAAGAGATGTCCCCTTCACTTACTCACTTACCCTCCCCCTTTCACCGACAGCACCTATTCCGAATATCGAATGTAATGACGTTATAATTACATGTATATACTTCAATTCGCTAACTCATAACTTTGGCTGCAATTGGATCGCACTCTGACCTTGCATGAATAAAATGCCAAAATGAATGAAATGAATAATGTTGTTCCATTGTTCTGACTTGTTTCAAAATTTAATGGTGAACTTGTGTCCATTTTGAATTGTATGATATATTTGAAACTCAGACCGAACCTTTTTTGTACTATATACATACACACTGCACAGATATTACCACCATAAGGGAAAGGGAAAAAGGGACAAAAGAAACAATAACGTAGCCGCTGTTAGGCTCAGAATAGGGATGTCTTGTGAAGGTGTAGACTTCACTCTCCTGCAATCCACCCTGTCTGCCCTGTAAGTGAAGACAAAATACACACATGAGATTACCCCCCCCTTTCATTCATGGAAACACCATATACCCTTATGTGTTATGTACTCATAATACAGCTGTGCTTCCTCCAATGTAAAAAGGCACAAAAGAGAAATATAAAGAAAATATTGAAAACAAATAGTCCTGATTCATTGCAGGATGAGGTACTTATATGGCCATAGATAATCCTCTAAGTCTGGTGACTGTGCAATCCTTTTTGGCTGCTTTGTGTTCCCTGTTATGACAGGTTTATTCACTCCGTTAATATCCCAGGACGACTCACTCTCCAGTGCGTGTGAATAAGCCTTGCTATAGAACCAAAATGAAGTGCTTCCTGGCACTGTAGCACTCTTCCCCTGGAGGCAAGAAAAATATGAATATGTCCAAAGCTCCTCTGAGCGATAATCAGGTACTCTAGGGAACAAAAATAGAAGCGCTTCCTCAGCGCGGACCCACGTTGACTGTTTACCCAAAAACAGCTCCAGGAAACACACGTAGGTTTGTGAATGTAGCAAGTTATCTTTTCTTGCACATTGGCGATTGAGCGAAGCTCTGCCCATTGCTTGAGGCAGAGAAGCGTATCCCGCTTCCAAGCAAACACCGCTCCCGGTCTTCCAGCCGGAATCAGCAAATGAGCGCGAGACGCTCTGAACGTAGGGGGTCTCTCTCTCCGTTTCCATGACGAATCATTACGCATGACTCAGCCCAATTATCAGAGGCAGAGAAGCGAATCGCGCTTCCAAAGTAAATGTGAAGGCAACCGTCGACAGGCGGGTGCCACAGAAGGTCCACGAACTCAAGGATTAGCAGCTTGCTAAGCGCTGCAGTATTGCATCATTTCTACTCAAAGTCAGTTTACTCGAAAGACAAGCCCCGAGCACTTCCAGGGCAAGGCTTAAGTATCCTCAATCAGGTGCCATGGCCAGTCTCCTCTGAGGATTCTGGGAGATGTAGTACGTGCCTAATCACTCATATAATGCAGTGTATGTTGTGCCCCATGTGCCTATCTCCGCCTACCCATGACAGTATGTCTCTAGAATTCCATGTTAATGTACATCAAGAATACCAGTAAGGCCTTGGGTTTACCAGATTTCTATGCCAGCCCTGAGTTGCTCTCGTTGACTGATTAGCAAACATTAAAGGGTGGCTTTTGGAAATGGACAAGAAATAATAGCTATAGAACAGAATCTGTTAAAAGTTCTGTCTCTTTCTGTAGTCCTATAGCCTCTGGTCTAGTAAAGAAACAGTACCTTATACCAATACATATCAATTTTCCTTCTGACCTTGTTGGTTAGGCTGAGGTTTTACCCTTTATGGTTGCTTTTTCTAAGCCAATTAGATAGGCACTCTGTCTGGATGTTTTACCTTGTGATGGCCTACCTGCACAATCCACCTTGCACTTTATACTGTTTTACACATTTTAACATGATATAAGGAAAAGAACATTATTGCCACTATTTAAGAAACTAAAATAAGCTCTGTTTTATTTACAGTCATTCTCATCTATGAGAACTCCCTTCACAAGGTGAATTTCATCCACTGTGAGATTAAACTCAGGAAACCGCTCATCTGAATTAGTCACTTCAAGTGAAGGTTCCTTTTCTATTTGATCTCCCATGGACTATAATACTGTTTTTAACCTGTTTTATTAATTTTGTGTTTTATATTTTATGAAGGTTTAAACTTGATCATATATTTCTATTTTACTTTTATGACCTTCTGTGCCCAAAAATGTTATTGTTTGATTGACTGAGTGGATGATAGGCCAAACAGGAATTTACATTTTAATGATCTATATGATGCTTATTAGTGTCCCTTAACATTTCTGTTAACATAGCGGACCCATAATTAAGGGTTTTGTTGACAGGTTTAATGTTGAGTGAGTTCATTGCTGGTATACTGCAACCATCATCTAGTTGTCTGTGGAAATTGTTGTTTGCACGTGTTTTATATTATGTCATGCTTATTTGTATATAATGAGTTTGACTGTTATCAGAAGAGGAAACTGCGACAGTGGCGTTTCCCTATGACGCTTTCAGTTCTTGTTGCATCTCTACTTTCTTTGGAAAGGTTTGCTTTGTGGACCTCCTGCATGAGTAGTATTGCAGTCATCTTGACAGGTTGGTACCAAGGATCTTGTGAATTCTTCCAAGTGGTATGACTGGGAGGACCTGGTGGCATATCGGAAAGGGTGTGGACGACGGCCGAGCCTACCTTGCTCCGCCGAGGCGTCCTTGTGGTTTCCTGCTCCCGAGTGGCGGCCGGGCTTTGCTCCGCCGTGCCTGCTTGCACGCCCTAACTGGCCGGGCTTGGCTCCGCCGGTCGGGGTTGAAAGACTCCAACTCCCAGCAGCCTCGACGCCAGGACACCGCCCCCCTCACTCCTCAGCGCCAGGAGGCGCATAAGACTCCGCCTGCTGCCGAGGACCTGGTGGCATATCGGAAAGGGTGTGGACGACGGCCAAGCCTACCTTGCTCCGCTGAGGCGTCCTTGTGGTTTCCTGCTCCCGAGTGGTGGCCGGGCTTTGCTCCGCCGTGCCTGCTTGCACACCCTGACTGGCCGGGCTTGGCTCCGCCGGTCGGGGTTGAAAGACTCCAACTCCCAGCAGCCTCGACGCCAGGACACCGCCCCCTCACTCCTCAGCGCCAGGAGGCGCATAAGACTCTGCCTGTTTCCTCGTCCCGCGAGGACGCGCGCGGGACGCGCCGGGCGAAGCCCGGGCAAAGGGCGGGCCCTCTGAGGCCCTCAGAGACCGCAGGAGCCTGGGCTGGGCCACCCCTCTTGACTTTGTCTTCTTGGTAACTAAGGTAATCCAGTACCGCGTTTGACTGTAAAGAATAGCAGCTTGTAATAGCCCTGATGGAGGGTAAAAGTAAAAGTAGAGCAGTGGTAAAAAAAAAACAATGCATACACGCTCTGCCACAAGAAAACAAACATTGGTGCCAACTCCTTTACCTACCCTAACCGCTATCGATAGAATGCTGCAGCAAACAATTGGGGTTGTGGTTAACGCCATTGAAAACACGGAAAGATGACTTTCTCTTCCAGCTAGTATGTGTTTAATAACCCAATCGCCAAAAGTAGTCAGTACACAAGTTAACATCACAAATGAAACAACGTTATCACATGACTCTCTTTTGTTACAATCTTTTGTAGGCTTGCCTAGGAATGACCAAAATCAATCTGATGTACCACAACATTTAGAACCCTCTGTGTCCTGTGTTAGGGAGAGCAGATTGTCAATAACACCCGACTTGACAACAAGTGTCATACCGCAGCCCACAATTCGGAAAGACGTGTTTAATGACATAGGGGATTTAGATGGTTGTGATACCAATGGTATTATCCCCATTGTAGAAACTAGTGACATCAGTTTGTTAAGCAGGAAACCGATTGCGGGTCTGCCCGGCCTAAAAGGAAATCTACTCACAGTAGGAAAAGGCTGATAATCAGTAAGCAGGGTAAGACATATAGACGCAAAAAAAAGAGAGTAGTGCAAATTCCAGCAGACCATGAGAGGGAGAGTGAGATTCACCAACATAGCGGAAATATACACCCAAAGGAAACACTAATTCCAACTAGTGTCCAGGGACTGGTGCAATCTGGAGAAAACGATAAAAACTAACATTGCACCAGTGACAGAAATTCTAGAAATCCTTACTAAAAAAGTAGAGAATCTAGAAAAATTGGGTATAGCTAACTTGGACGTCCTAGAACATCTGGGTACGCAAGCCAGGTCTCCTACAACTAATGCATTATCTGGGAGACTGAGCAAAAATACACCAAGTATAGTAACTCGAATTCCTAGTGTGCCTACCACGGTGGTGAATTCTGTAGCAACCACAAGTGGAACGAATAGGTCAGCGACCATTTCCCCAAATATAACAACTGGGCAGAAAGCCGCCGGGCGTCAGAGGAATACAGGGGATCATGTCTATAACAACAAGAATCTGACAGTACCCAGGCGCCACAATAATAACATCATCCCAGTCACAAGTAATTTACCACCGGAATGTAGACCATACGAAGCGATCCTTGCCAATGTACCCAAATTACAGCCCACCCAATTTGAAAATCAGGAAACCTTACAAAATAAAACCCTGCACTGGTTGGTGAAAAACTGTGGCTTCCCAATACGTGGGGCTAGTGAGATTATCTCTACACAGAGGGTAGGATGGGGGGGGCACCAAATAAAAAGGAGATAAATGGGGATTGCATAGTTATAAATTACAGGACTACCGAATGGGCGAGAGATTCGATTCTACATGCACCCATGCCATCTAATCATGAATATAACACCACGTTGTTCCCACTTGATTATTTTTATATGAATCAGTCAGGAAGACAAATTACTACGCATCCCTTTCAGCATCCAAGAGCTGCCCATATTAACCATCTTAATGTTCCCCCCACTTCTTCTTCACTGTTTAATATATATGACAACTTTGCAGTTCCAATTTACAACAGATTTCAGGTGTTCAACTCATTGGAGGAGAATGACTGACTGAATGTATCATTTATGGTCCCACACCCTGAAATCGTTATATCTGGCGATACAGTAACTATGGAAAAAGAGTTGGGGGGTCAAAGTTGTGTAAAAGTTTTAACTGAGCAAAATTTAAACTTGTCCAATAATGAATCATGCAAAGATAATGATGTAATTGTGACAAATGTAAACGTATCAAAAGGCACTAATATGATATCGAGTCTAGAAACATCATTATTGACTAACCATCCTGAGGCCACAAGAGGCAATCATGCCGATTCCCTTGTAATTACCACCTGGAACATAGCGGGAATTGCCGCTAAATTAAGTACCCCGTTTTGGGACAACTTTATTATACATGGTTATGATATAATATGTCTACAAGAGACGTGGCATAGAGACCAAATACAAGTTGATGGTTACACCTCTTACAGTGTGGCAGCAGTAGCTTCAAAGGCTGGTAGAGCAAAGGGTGGCCTACTGACTCTGGTTTCCACAAAACTAACAGAATTTAATGATGGGGAATATGTGGTGGTGGGTGAGCACGCTTCAGTTTTGCGCCTAATACACAGTAAACGATTCAGAAAAGGGGGTGGTGAAGTGTGGCTCAATGATTAGAGCGGAAGACCCTGATGCAGAGGTCTAGCCCGAGACCAGGGTTCAATTATCCGCCTCGGCGGGCCTTGGGCTCAAAAATTCCACGGACCTGATAATTCTCGACTCGGTGCCTATTCCAATCATGGAGTCCAACTCTGGGCAATAGCTTGCTTAATCTCCACAACGGCCCCCACAACGCTAAGGATGCCTGGCCTCCACCTTGGGGGTGCCCAGGAGTGGACGCCTCACAGGGAAAGCCAGGATGGGTTCCACAGCGGTATTCGTACAAGCGCCTTGAGACCCTTGCGGGTGAGTAGTGCGCTATACAAGTATCAATTTACATTCACATTTACATGAACAGAGTGTCTGAATTAAGCAGACCACTCTTACCCAGTCCAAAGATCAGGGCTTGATCCATCACCGTTTTTTAGCTCACTGCACCATCCCAGCTCAGAACCTGGCTACATGCAAATTAGTCTGACCCTGGCCCAGTGCATCATGGGAACAGGGCAGACCAAACTACCAAGCCAATTCTTATACTGGGAAGGAAACAAGCTTCCGGGGACCGGTTTCTGGCATTTCAGCCATCTTCGGCCCGGCTTGCTTGAATCCTGATGGTGCAATGAGCAAGGGACTCACATCTGAGTATACCCTTCCACGCTTATGGTGGACAAAAACGATTCAGAAAAGGGGGTGGTGATGAACGGAGTGTCTGAATTAAGCAGACCACTCTTACCCAGTCCAAAGATCAGGGCTTGATCCATCACCGTTTTTTAGCTCACTGCACCATCCCAGCTCAGAACCTGGCTACATGTAAATTAGTCTGACCCTGGCCCAGTGCATCATGGGAACAGGGCAGACCAAACTACCAAGCCAATTCTTATACTGGGAAGGAAACAAGCTTCCGGGATCCGGTTTCTGGCATTTCAGCCGTCTTCGGCCCGGCTTGCTTGAATCCTGATGGTGCAATGAGCAAGGGACTCACATCTGAGTATACCCTTCCACGCTTATGGTGGACAAAAACGATTCAGAAAAGGGGGTGGTGATGAACAGAGTGTCTGAATTAAGCAGACCACTCTTACTTAGTCCAAAGATCAGGGCTTGATCCATCACCGTTTTTTAGCTCACCACACCCTTTTTGAATCGTAATACACAGTAAAGGCAGGGATTTAATTATTGTGAATTTCTATAATAATATTGTGGGACCCCATCAGGATAAGATTGTTCCTTATGTTGAGTGTGCAATAGAAGAAGTAATCGCACGTTCAAATAACAGCACTGTAATACTCTGGGCAGGAGATTTTAATATCAAAGCATGTAGTCAAGCCCGGAAGGGGATTTGTGGACACCGAGAAGAGTACCCGGGTGGTGACAATATCTTTTTTAATCATTGCCCACACAGTAATTATGGTAGTGCACTGAACAATCTGGTAGCTAAATTAAATCTGGAGCTACTAGAATGTACAAAGAATAAAAACAACGAAAAGTGCCCCACGTTTAGAGGGAGGGACGCCCACTCTAATATTGATCATATTTTAGTGACTAATGGCTCTGCTTACTCCAACGTCTGGGTAATAGAGCAGTCTGTGCGTGACCATAATAGTATCTCAGTGGAATTAATGGGTTGGGGCCCAAAAACAACAGTATATGGTAGGCCTGTCCAAGGGATCACGGCCGAGAGACCGAACGGCATGAGGATCAAATGGACCAAAATAGACCCTAATAATTTGACGAAGGATATCATTTGTAAATGTAGCAGAGAGGTCGATTATTGCCTAGCACCAATTGTGACCGCGCCCACCTTACTCTCTAACTTTCTAAAAATAACAAGTACTGTTGAGAACTCTTTGGCCGTAAGAAACAGAAAGCCCAAAATAAATAAAACTGTGTGGTTAGATAAACATTGTGCCCAGACTCTAAAAAAGCTAAAAATAGCGCTTGACGATAAACCGAGAGACAAAGAAAGAGTCAGAGAAGGACGAATTAATTATAAATCTGCTTTGGCATCTAGGAAAAAAGAGTTGCAAAATGATGCTTGGTACAAACTAGATATGGCTGCTGAAACAAAAGATCACAAACTATTCTGGGAAATTATCAATGGCCCCTTCCTAAAGATGATAATATTCCCGAAGTCAGTTCTCATGTTAGCTGCCACGCATGGATTGTTCATTTTTCAGAGATTTTTAACTCTGATTTTAATTCAGATGGGTCTGTTTTTAATGCAGATACATCATTATGTCCTAAATGGCAGAAAATGCAGTTATCTTTAACTCTGGATGAAGAAACAGAGGCAATTAAAAATAGTAAGGGGGTAAAGCACCTGGGCCTGATGGGGTACCCATGGATTTTTATAAACATGAAATGATTCTATGGGCTCCAATTTTAACACGTTATTTTAGTGCTGCAGTGGAACATACCTTACAACTGACATGGGGTCAGTCAATTATTGTACCCCTCCACAAAAAAGGATCCAGGTCCAAGGCCCGAAATTATCGACTCATCTCACTTTTGGACTCGACAGTTAAAATCCTTAGTCGAGCCCTACTAGTGAGATTGGAAGCCTGGGCTGAGGAAAAAAACATCTTATCCCCAGTCCAGTATGGGTTTCGCAGGGGGATGGGTACAATGGAGCAGTGCGTGAACCTGGAACTCATAGTCGGCAAGTACACCAAAGCCAAAGCTGGTAATCTTTACCTGTGCTTTGCCGACTTGAGTTCAGCATTCGATCTGGTGGAACACGCACTGCTCTGGCCTACTCTGTTGGCGATGGGTGCCCCTACTGAAATTATCCATCTGCTTGCCCGACTGTACAATGATTTGTCCAGTAAAGTTAGATTTGGAAGAGATGGAGAATGCACCCCTTTTTTTAAAATCAGGAGAGGTATCCGACAAGGATGCGTACTTGCCCCTCTACTGTTCTCCCTTTTTATTAACCAGGTTGATCAAATTTTAAGACAGACTAATGCAGATGCACCTATCATTAATGGTAACCCGATTCCAATCCTTTTATACGCGGATGACGCGGTCCTCCTTTCTAGGACTCATAATGGACTGCAACATCTAATTAATCAATTCCACTTATTTATTGAAAGTAGGAAGTTGAAAATTAACAAAGGGAAGACGGTTACAATGGTATGTGGTAAGAAACCGAGAAAATGTAAGCCTTTCTTTTTAGATGGGGAGAGACTAGAATCTGTCAGTAGTTTTTTTTATTTGGGTATTACTTTTTCAGGAGACGGGAGATGGGTTAACGAACAAATAAGTGTCCTTTTTAAAATGGTTAGGAATACAAGTTGTATTTTTAGATTCGCAGCCAAAATAGGGGGTGGTAGAATTTATGAAATGTTATCCATATTTAATGCAAGATGTATATCTTCAGCCATATATGGGGCCGGGGTTTGGGGACATGATGTCCAGAGTGCCAAACTGATTCAACGCGATGAAAATGTGTTTTTAAAATGACTAATCAGTGCCTCGGCTACGGCTTCAACTGAGATAATACACAGGGAACTTGATATGAATCATGTTAATGATTTAATTGTTCTACGTCCTCTGTCCCTATGGCGCTCAATTTGGGCAAAGGAGGAGACAAAGTTTACCCAGGATGTAATTACTGATTGTATTAAACTTGACCGCCGATCAAATATCCCCTGGCTGAGCCATATTCAATATTGGTATAAGACACTGTATGGTCTAAACATTTTTAAAGATCTAGCAATAGGTTTTACACCATCGAAGCGGGAGCTTAAAATGTCATTCCTTAAATATACAGCTGGGATTAGAACGGAAAAATATGTAAAACAAAGTACGTTCAATCTCTACTTGGAATACAACATTAATGAAGGCTTCCAAACTTATCTTACTGTTGTTAGTATCAATTCCCATCGTTTTGTATTGACTCGTCTCCGCCTGGGAATTGTGCATCACTTAGTGGCCTTTCCCGTGGTTAAGAAACCCGCCACCTGTTTGTGTCCCTCTGATGGTAAATCCAAACAGAACATCTGCCATTTTATGCTATCCTGTAACTTTTATACCTCTTTTAGAAAATTTTATTTGAAACCCATCTTTTTAAAATATAACACGAGTGGTATAAAAACAGCGATGCAACTGATGTTTAATTTAGAGACCCCAGATGTATGTTTTCATGTGGCCACTTATATTTTAAAATGTATTTCTGTAAGAAAATCAATTATTATATGAATTCATTCAATTATGCTTTTTCTTTTTCAAGTATTCGGATTTGTGCTGCTAAATGCATTTTGTACCTTTGGTAGGATGACACTGACACTTTGCACTTTATCATGCTAATTTGCACATATATGAACGTTGTATAATTGCTGCTATTGTATATTGTGCACTGAAAGAATGGTATAGCGCTTGCACTTTATTTTGACGTAGTTTAGACCTTTTAAGTATTCGGTTTTGTGCTGCTAAATGCATATTGCACTTTAGGTAGGATGGAATTGATACTTTGCACTTTATCAGGCTAAATTGCATATATATGAATATCGGATGAATGCTCCTATATTATATTGTACACAGAAATAATTTTATAATACTCTGTGTTTTATTTTGATACATTTTGTACATATTTTAGCGGAAACATGCTCCAAAAACCGGATATATATGTATGTTGTTTTGTTTATTATGTCTGTTGCTATATGGTTGTATTTTTACATACCGAATAAAGCATCTTTGACTTGACTTGACTTGACTTCATTGTTGTTCTATATCCATGTTTTTATGTACTTTTCTAGTTCATTTGAGCCAAATAAAATAATGATGATGATGATGATGGGATCCAACCTACTGCGACAGAGAACCCTTGCCTTAGCCTTGAGGCAGGTTAGGATGTAGGCAACAATGGACAGTCGTCTCATGGAGGTGCAGCCCACTTGCACTTGAAGAAGTGGATCTACATTGTCAGACCATGACACTTAATAGCTGTGTTGGTGATGAGCAGCATTTGATAGGGACCGCAACAGCTGAACTCTGCAGTGCCATCTTCTTTTTATGGACCTGGATGCAGATCAGTCACTCGGCTAGAGGGAATTGCAAACTTCGGTTGAACGCTCAGGTAAGGTAGTTTGAACCTGAGAAAAAAAAGCTGAAAATTGCCTCTAAGATTTCAGCAATATTGTAAGACTGTATCATCATTTATTTATAGGTCTAACTTGGCAGCTAAGATGGGAGGGTTTGAGGTTAACATCACTGGGCTTCCCTTAATCTTTTTGCCGGCTCAAATCGGGTGTATGGGTCACCACAGACCTAGATATCGGAGAAGGACATCAGGCTATTTAAGGTGGTTCTCAGAACATATCTTCAGCATCTTACTTTTGAGCAATCTGTAGTTCTTCTCTACTTTGCCTGCTAACTTGAGGTGGAATGCAATGTAAAAAGTGTTGATCCATCCCTACTGCTTCAGAAATCTATTGCAAACTAGGTGAAATGAAGTGTGTTCCCCTGTCAAATGAAAGGTGATTCCAAAACGTTGATTAAAATCCCTGAGTAACCTCTTTGCAGCTGAAAAGGCATCTGCTATTGCACAGGAATAAAATCCACCCATCCAGAAAAACATACAGACTATCGCCAACATATAAGAGAATGAAGCACACCTTGTCATCTAGATAAAATCCACTTGGAGTTTGACAAATCGTCCCCCAGGGGAGATTGGTCTTGATCTCATTCCCAGCATTATAGGGTTGGGAGATGACACAAGAGTTGTGATTCAGCATGCAGGAGCTGACATATTTTATCATCTGGATCCCAATTTATTGACCCTACAGTCCCTAGTACACTGGGTGAGTTTAAACCAAACTTACCAATTTGTTAATTCTATTTATCCTCATGTTAAGCAATGAATCTTTATAAAGGTAATTTGGGTTCAGAAAAAATAACATCAACATTTATCATAGAATAATCTTCATATATCTAAACGAATGATACTAATGATAGCAAACTCTATAAAAGTTTTAAATGCTTTCTCTTAAAAAATATGAATTGCTCATAACGTACAATATAGCTCAAATCTAGGTCATCACACAAGAGAAACATTTAGCAGACAAACATCAATAATACATCTCAAATGTCAGTACAAAGAGTGAGTGGATAGGCGTAAAGACAAAAGATTAAAGACATTTGCAAGTAAATGTATGCAAAATCAGAATATCATACTAACCCATCTCGTAAGGTTTCTAGAAATCAGGAAAAGCTACCCCCTGGCCATGAGAGTAAGCTAGGCCTCTCAATAAAATTTAAGGACCAAAGTCTAAGAGTCAGAATCAGCAGAACAACAGCCAGCCCTTAGAATTAGGAAACAGCAACACCGCTCTCTCCTCACTCAAAGTAAGAGAAACTCACTCCAACCCCACCAACTTACTACTACTAGTTATACTCAAAATTCACTAAAAGGCCAACCCTGATTGTGTCATCTCACATGGTTTTATGCTTTTTGATTGGTCCAAAGCAAGGGGTGTTCAATCACAGCACTCTCAATGTGCCTTACTTTCAAATGTCTTACTGTTCTAACTTCACACACTGTAATCACTTCCAACAGAGGAAACTCTAGCATCAGGCTTCTATGTTTTGTTAGTCTCTCCTTCTCACTTATGTATCAATTTGTAGTACAAATGTCCTTATGTTCCTTTTGGCAAGGAAGTTCCATCCTTTTTATCAATTTCCTTTCTGCGCTACCTTGGCCATCATCAGGAACTTGCGAAAGACACATCACATTTTCTTTCTCCCTTCTACATTTCTAATATGCCAAGTTAATTCTAAAATTACCCTGGGCCTTTTTTGCAGGGCAGTAAGTACATGTGGGAGTGCGGGCTTGATAAACAGGCGTGGAGGCTGCAGTAATGGTTTAGAAATGGGGTTATTGATAGAAAGGGGAAGTGGTAAGGGTTGGGAAGTTTGGATTTCTTCTTCTTCTGACGATTCCTGGGATGAGCCGGATGTACTTGAAGCTGGCAAAGTTGTTTTCTTGCCCTCTGATTCTTCTGGACCGGGATGGTTTTGTCGGAGGCTCATAGAAGAACAGAAAACAGACAAAATAGGGGTGTCGTCAGAATGGTATTCTTTTAAACTTAGGGTTGCTTTTCCCTTCACCACACCATTGTGACTTTGTCAGAACAAGATGGTACCAAAGTCCTAATTTCATGTAGAAACGAGGGAATGATGAAATTAAGTGCCTAGGGTAGATTCCTAATACAAGAGTGTGGGACTGGTGAGCTTTATGTGCCTAAGGAGAAAAGTACGAAGTGAATTTGCACGTATACTGACGTTCCGACCTTAGCCTTTTTGCCTAGTGCAGTCAACAGTGGTCTATGTGCATAAAAGACTCAATTGTGGCATTGGTAACATCCTGCTGTGCTCGTCTCTCCCACTGTTTCTTCTCCACCCCCTCCCTCTGTGACCCCGAGCCGGTTACACTCACCGACCCCGCCGTAACTCTCTTCCGAGTTACGGCCGCCTTCCAGCCTCCTCCGGACACCACCAGTCCTCCGACCAGCTTTCCTCGTCGTCCGGGATTTCGGGATCCTTCCAGTCAGGTCCCGCGTCTTCACTGCCAGCTCTCGCGTCTTCCTCTCCAGGTTCCGCGTCTCTTTCACCGGGTCCCGCGTCTTCCTCCTGCTGCTCCGTCGCACCACCTCGTCCTCCTTCTTCCGGTCTCCTCCCCGTGTGTTGATCTTGCTCGCCTTTCATTGGCTCTTCCTCTCCACTTCCGGGGTATGGGGTTTGTACTTCCGGGTCGGTCCGATGCTCGGCTTCCTCCTGCGGAAACTCGGGAGATGGACATGGACGTTGTAGTTCCATGGAAGTCTGCTGACACCACGGATGTATCCGGGTATTCCGGGTAAGTGCATGTTCTTCCTCACATCCCCTTTCCCTTGCTGTCTTTCTTCTAGGGGAATTATTCTGAGGGTATCTAGACAAGTAGTCAGCGTTTCCTTGGTCTTTCCCTTTCCTATGTCTCGTAAGAAATCTGTATGGTTGTAAGGAAAGAAACCACCTAAGGACTCTCTCATTGTTACCTTTATTACTTGCTAGCCATTCTAAAGGAGCATGGTCTGTAAAAAGAATAAATTCTCTCCCTTCCAAATAGTATCGGAGGGATTCTATCGCCCATTTAATAGCAAGAGCCTCTTTTTCGATGGTAGCATAATTTTCTCCCGAGGGAAGAGTTTACGGCTTATGTACAAAATGGGTTTTTCTCCTTGTGACGTTTGTTGGGATAGGACAGCTCCTATCCCTAGGTCTGAAGCATCAGTTTGTAAAATAAATGGACGTGAATAATCAGGACTAATCAGGACTGATTCAGAGGTTAGTGAGTTTCTTAAGGATTCAAAGGACTGTACTACTTCATCAGGAGGGGATTGTAGAATCTCTTCTGTTCGTATGTTTTTCTGCAGAAGATCCGTTAAGGGGGCTGCTGTTTGTGAAAATCCAGGAATAAACCTGCGATAATACCCTAGCAAACCCAGGAAGGCTCTCAAATCTTTTTTTGTCCTAGGTAAAGGTATCTGAGAAATGGCAGACAGTTTGGATGTCTGGGGTCGTATGACTCCTTCACCTAGTAAGTATCCTAAATACTTGACTGTTTGGGCTGCCAAATGGCTTTTGGTGGGATTGATTTTTAATCCATGAACTCCTAGGGTTTCTACCACTTGAGAAAGATGAGCCAAGTGCTGTTCCCAGGTATCACTGTAAATTATGATATCGTCTATGTAGGCTCCAGCATAGGCTTCATGGGGCTTGAGTATCATATTCATGGCTCATTGGAACGTTGCAGGTGCTCCATGTAAGCCGAAGGGTAACATTTTAAAATGGTATAACCCATCCGGGGTTGAGAAAGCGGTCTTTTCTTTATCCTCTGTTTTTAAGGGGATTTGCCAGTATCCTTTACACAGATCTAATGTGCTAATATACTTAGCTTTTCCTATTCGTTCCACCATTTCGTCCACTCTCGGTAGAGGATAAGTATCAAACTCAGAAATTTTGTTCACTTCCCTAAAGTCAATACAAAATCTCACCGACCCATCTGGTTTTGGAACTAACACTATGGGTGAGTTCCATTCACTTTTGGATGGTTCTATGACATCCAACTGCAACATCTTTTCTACTTCTTCCCGTATAACTTGTCGTCGAGCTTCTGGTATACGATAAGGTCTCAATCGAACCCGTTTACCCGGAATAGTTCTGATGGCATTTTCAATTAGATTGGTTTTTCCTGGGGAAGTGGAAAAAACTGTTGACAATGGTTGTAGAACCTTTGTCAGATCATGCAATAACATCTCAGGCAATTCTGGATCAAAACACTGCTTAAATAGGGGTGTTTGTGGCTCTGCGCTATTCACTGACACAGGGACAGGACCCTCCCATTTCTTTAGTAAATTCACATGATATATTTGTGATTCCTTCTTCTGTGAGTCTAACTCTATCCTTTAGGTTACTGGAGTTACCTGTTGGATGACTTTATAAGGACCCTGCCACTGACCCAATAATTTATGGTCTGAAGTGGACATCATAAGCAGCACGAGGTCGCCTACCTGGAAGGTTCTAGGTTTGGACCCATTGTCGTACTGTTTCTTTTGGGCAATTTGTGCATTCTCCAGGTTATTCCTAACAATACTCCAAATTTGTTTCAAGTGTGTTTTTAGGTTTGAAACATGTTCAGGTAGTGGTCTAGTATCGTTTCGTTCCATTTCCCACTGTTCTTTGGCTATATCTAGTAAGGTACGAGGTCTATGTCCATACAATAATTCAAAAGGGGAATACCCTGTGCTCTTCTGTTCTTTACACCTGATGGAAAATAGTGCCAAGGGAAGAATGTCCTCCCACTTACGAGCTTCCAAATCCAATAACTTCTTTAAAGTAGTCTTAATGGTGGAATTATATCTTTCGACCAACCCATCTGTTTGTGGGTGATAAGCCGAGGTACGGATTTGATTCACTCCTAATTGACTACAGATGTCTTTCATCATTTTGGATGTAAAGGGAGTTCCCTGATTGGTTAGAATTTCTTTCGGAAAACCCACCCTGGAAAATACATGAACCATAGCTTTTGCAATATTGGTTGTATCGGGTCTATGCAGGGGTATGGCTTCTGGGAACCGAGTAGCGTAGTCCACCAGCACCAGCACATATCTACACCCACTTCTAGATGGCAATAAAGGACCAATTATATCCATGCCAACCCATGTAAAAGGTTCATCTATGATGGGAAGGGGTAATAATGGTGCCCTTGGTGGTTGATAGCAACTATGTTTCTGACAAACTGGGCATTCCCTGCAATATCTTTTGACCTGATGGTATATTCCTAGCCAATAGAAGTTCTCTAGGATAGTTTTTTCTGTCCTATCTGTCCCAAAATGACCCCCCAAAAGATGGCTATGGGCGAGATACAATGCATTCTCTCTGAATGGGTCCGGAACTAACAACTGGTCATTCTGGTCTGGTTTGCTCTTTCTATACAATAGGCCGTTTTTAACAAAAAAATATGGACCTATATGTAGGGGGTCTTCTTCATCAAGTGCCTTGTTCCAGGCTTCCTGAAGTACAGGGTCTTCTTGCTGGGCAGCATGGAAGTTTCGGTCTGATTCCCAGGGATTCTCTACAGGGATTACAGGCACTACCAAAGAATTTCTGCCCTTTTCGGCCCTCCTCTGACTTCGACTTTTCCGGATTTTAGGGACGGGCCATTCTTTTTCGGGTTCTGTATGAAAGGGTGCAGAGGCTAGCCATTCATCTGTGGATAGTGTGGTCTCTTGTAGTAGTTGGGGTAATTTGGCATAATCATTCCCTAGGATGGCTTGTTCTGGCAGCTGAGGTATTAACCCCACCGTTAGGGATGTCCCCGAGTCTTTGGGATGCTGTACCAGCACCCGATGTCGCCATGTACACATTTGATGGCCACCATACCTTCTATAGGACCAATGTGAGTACCAAGATCCTGGGGCCTAACTACGCTGTGTAGACATCCGGTATCCGCTAGGGCAGTGACTGGTTGTCCATTCATAGACACGGTGCACTTATATGGGGGCAGTCTTTTGTCTTCTTGGGGTGAACAGAAGTAATTCTGACATTTGCACACACCTTTCCCCTCCTGAGGTGGAAGCCGGGAGGTCTCTTGCCTTTTCAGAAATTTTAATTGTATTTCCGTGATTTTACTCGCTGGACACTTGTGCTTCCTAATTTTATTATCCAGGCTAAAGCAGTGTGTAGAGACCCCCCCAGCGCTTAGCAGCGCTTTAAAAATCATCTTTCACCCCCTCCCTGTAGCTCCGGTCCCACCCTCGGCTGAGTGTTGACGCCAAGGGCTGGGTGCCGGTTTTTGGCGGCCATCCTGGGTCGGGCTGGGTTGGGGAGGCCATAGACAAGCGCTATAAAAGGCGCCAGTTACCAGGAAAGCGGTAATTCTGACATTTGCACACACCTTTCCCCTCCTGAGGCGGAAGCCGGGAGGTCTCTTGCCTTTTCTGAAATTTTAATTGTATTTCCGTGATTTTACTCGCTGGACACTTGTGCTTCCTAATTTTATTATCCAGGCTAAAGCAGTGTGTAGAGACCCCCCAGCGCTTAGCAGCGCTTTAAAAATCATCTTTCACCCCCTCCCTGTAGCTCCGGTCCCACCCTCGGCTGAGTGTTGACGCCGAGGGCTGGGCGCCGGTTTTTTGGCGGCCATCTTGGGTCGGGCTGGGTTGGGGAGGCCATAGACAAGCGCTATAAAAGGCGCCAGTTACCAGGAAAGCGGTAATTCTGACATTTGCACACACCTTTCCCCTCCTGAGGCGGAAGCCGGGAGGTCTCTTGCCTTTTCTGAAATTTTAATTGTATTTCCGTGATTTTACTCGCTGGACACTTGTGCTTCCTAATTTTATTATCCAGGCTAAAGCAGTGTGCAGAGACCCCCCAGCGCTTAGCAGCGCTTTAAAAAATCATCTTTCACCCCCTCCCTGTAGCTCCGGTCCCACCCTCGGCTGAGTGTTGACGCCGAGGGCTGGGCGCCGGTTTTTTGGCGGCCATCTTGGGTCGGGCTGGGTTGGGGAGGCCATAGACAAGCGCTATAAAAGGCGCCAGTTACCAGGAAAGCGGTAATTCTGACATTTGCACACACCTTTCCCCTCCTGAGGCGGAAGCCGGGAGGTCTCTTGCCTTTTCTGAAATTTTAATTGTATTTCCGTGATTTTACTCGCTGGACACTTGTGCTTCCTAATTTTATTATCCAGGCTAAAGCAGTGTGTAGAGACCCCACAGCGCTTAGCAGCGCTTTAAAAATCATCTTTCACCCCCTCCCTGTAGCTCCGGTCCCACCCTCGGCTGAGTGTTGACGCCGAGGGCTGGGCGCCGTTTTTTTGGCGGCCATCTTGGGTCGGGCTGGGTTGGGGAGGCCATAGTCAAGCGCTATAAAAGGCGCCAGTTACCAGGAAAGCGGTATTTCTGACATTTGCACACACCTTTCCCCTCCTGAGGCGGAAGCCGGGAGGTCTCTTGCCTTTTCTGAAATTTTAATTGTATTTCCGTAATTTTACTCGCTGGACACTTGTGCTTCCTAATTTTATTATCCAGGCTAAAGCAGTGTGTAGAGACCCCCCAGCGCTTAGCAGCGCTTTAAAAAATCATCTTTCACCCCCTCCCTGTAGCTCCGGTCCCACCCTCGGCTGAGTGTTGACGCCGAGGGCTGGGCGCCGGTTTTTGGCGGCCATCTTGGGTCGGGCTGGGTTGGGGAGGCCATAGACAAGCGCTATAAAAACAGGCAATAATGGCTCCGCGCAGTGGACGCGACCAGCGGACGCGCCGGACCTGCGCCGGAGTCGTGCCAGAGTCCTGCCCGTCTGCGCCCGTCCGCGCACGACCGGGCCTAGGGCTCAGGGACTCTGGCACGCGCACCTGCTACTCCTCAACAGATCTCCTATCTTTGAAATCTGACAGGTATACTCTATCTCCTGCTATATGTGCCACTCTTAAGGAAAATCATATCTTGCACACCCCTAGCCGTAAGAACTTAAGCCGCTCAACCCCCATAAAGCTAGCCACCCTCAACACCAGGTCATTGCAGAAACACCACTTGGAAATCTTCACCCTCTTACAGGACGAGACTATCGATATCCTAACACTCACCGAAACATGGTTGAGTGATGCCTCTTCTCCGGATATCATCGCCGCCCTTCCCAGCGGGTATGATATGATCTGGCATAATCGACCAGAGGGGGCCCGAGGTGGGGGTGTAGCATCGATCTTTAAAAGGCAACTTATGGTAACCAAAATCTTAGCGGAGACCATAAACACCGTTGACCTACTGGGGATAAAAATTACCTCGAACAACTCCTGTCTTATTATTTTAACAGTATACTGCCCACCTCAAAGTACCCCCATGTTCAATGATCTCTTCATTCCCATCATATCAGATCTATGCACACGTTATAAAAACATTCTGGTAACGGGTGACTTTAATGTCCATTGGGATAAAAGTGATCAAAACTCATCCGTCCAGACTTTACAGACCACCATGACCGCCCTTGGACTGACACAACTCGTGGAAGCTCCAACTCATATAAAAGGCCATATCTTAGATCTCATTTGGTCCTCGACACCAAAAGCGGTCATCACAAGTATTTCACCTTGTATCTGGTCGGATCACCACCTTATCTTATACGACCTACCGCAAAATATCTACCAGGCCAAATTACCGCTAAAAACAAAAAAAGTGCGCCAATGGAAGAAAGTGAATTCAGAAACCCTAACCAAAGTCTTGCCCAAATACAAACAGGATCTTACTACCTTCTCTGATAGCACAGACCTAGACTCAAAGTATGAAGCGATAATAACCACCCTTAGGCAATCAATCGATGAGCTAGCTCCTGAAAAAACACAAAAAGTAAAAGGTGTAGAGAAAGGAGCCCCCTGGTTCACCGAAGGTTTACGTGAACAAAAAAGAAAACTTCGCTACCTCGAAAGATGCTGGAGGAAATCTAAAATGGATACTGACAGGGAATCATATAGATCATTGTTTCAATCATATAAAAAGCTTATTACATCAGCTAAAAAGGATTACTATGAGACACGCATTAATAATGCTACTAACATCCAGAGAGAGACCTTTCAAATCCTGAAAGAGCTGAGTAAGAAGGAGGAAAAGGCAGATATCCAGATCGACTGCGATACCTTTCAAGGTTACTTCCTCGAAAAAGTAGCGACCATCTTGTCCGATATCAAGAAGGACAACCCAGTCTCTTATATCGATCAACCGCCTCCTCCATGTTCTTCAATCCCTGTTTTCACCAGCTTTCCTGAAATTGACTCCACCATTCTGAGACAACTTGTATCATCCACTAAATCAGGCTCCCCCGCTGATCCCTGCCCGCCCGACATCCTTAGGCTAGCAATGCCGATTCTAGAAGACCAAATCTTAGATCTTCTAAACACTTCATTAGCCACTGGAACACTACCATCTACCTTCAAAGAGGCACGCGTCAGACCCCTGATAAAAAAGCCTGGAGCAGATCCAACTAGCCTGAAGAACTACAGGCCAATCTCCCAGCTGCCATTTCTGTCAAAGGTACTAGAACAGCATGTATTAAAATCTCTGTCATCCCTCCTGGAATCTCACCACCTCCTCCAGGAGCGGCAAGCTGGTTTCCGTGCCCACCATAGCACGGAACTAGTAATGCTGTCAGTACTAGATGAGCTAAGATGCATGGCTGACGGTAAAAAGCCAAGCGCCCTGATTTTATTAGATCTTTCAGCGGCGTTTGATACCGTCAGCCATGCACTGCTCCTGGACAGACTGGCTAGGTTTGGGATAGGAGAGCAAGCCCTCAAATGGTTAACAGCTTTCCTGACAGGAAGGACGCAGAAGATTCAGTTGGCAGACCAGGTCTCAGACGTGGGCATTTTAGCCTGTGGAGTCCCGCAGGGATCAGCACTCTCTCCGCTCTTATTCAACCTGTACTTACAACCATTGATAGAGTCCCTGGCAAACATGAATTGTAAAGTCTTTAACTATGCCGACGATACGCAGCTGTTGCTGAGTATCGATAATACACCATCGGCTCAGTCTTTGGCCCAAGACATACTACGATTTACTGTGAATTGGATGTCGTCCAATTTGCTGAAAATCAATCCAGATAAAACGGAAGTGCTCATAGTCTCAACCTCTACTTCCCCCTGGAATGATTTATTTTGGCCACAAGAACTAGGACCCACCCCAAAACCGTGCCGTAGTGTCAAGAGTCTTGGGATGAAAATTGACCAGGAACTCTCGATGGTCAACCAAGTATCCGCTGTAGTTGGTTCCTGTACCAACCTGATCAGGCAACTACGCAAACTCGCCCCCCTGCTCTCGAGAAACATGCTGCGAACTATTGTCTCCGCCACTATAGTGTCTCGAATGGACTACGGCAACGCGCTGTACCTCGGCCTTCCAAAAAACTCCATCAACCGTCTTCAGGTTATCCTGAACGACGCAGCACGTTTGATCTTTGGACTGCCGAGGAGGACTCATGCCTCCCCCCTGCTCTACAGGCTACATTGGTTGCCCATGACGCAGAGAGTAGAATTTAAGAGCATGTGTATCTGCCACAAAGCAATCCCCGGACAGGCGCCAGCCTACATAAAAGAAAGGCTTGAGATATACGAACCTAAGCGCGCCTTGCGATCATCCGGATCTTTTCTGCTATCCTGTCCACGTTTCAAGCTAACAACAAAAGGAGGCAGATCTTTTTCAGTTCAGGCTCCGACCATCTGGAATAAGCTACCGGAGGCGCTTCGCAGAGAACCTAATCTCCTCCTTTTTAGGAAGTCCCTGAAAACCTTACTCTTCAAAGACGCATTCCCATCTCAATAGTCGGCTACCAGATCAGACACCTCTATATTCTTTTCCTTCTTTGTTGCTGTACTTGTTCAGTAGCGCTTTGAGACCTGTAGGTGAGTTGGCGCAATACAAAACACAGTTACAAATTACAAATTACAAATTACAAATTACGCACCATACCTATCTCCATAGGTTCCTCTTTTTGGGGACAAAACCTTGCTATGTGTCCCATTCCCCCACACTGAAAACATTGAGGTCCTGTTACAGGGGTCGTATAAACGGGCTACTGGGTACTGGGCTACTAGGAATCAGAGCAAGAGGTTCTGGTTTTTTAGCAACTGGGGGTCTTGAAGAACGACTTTGAAAATGTCCACCTGTTTTTCAAGTGACTTCTTCCTTGCCTTTCTGAAAATCCTGCGCCCTATTATAAACACTGGCTATCTCCACGGCTGTTTCCAGGGTAAGGTTGGCTTGTTGTCTCACCCACCGTTGTATAGGAGGATGTAGGGACGTTAAGTACTGCTCCAAATAAATTTTTGCCATTATCCCATCCCTATCGGTGGTAGCCGGTTTTAACCAACGATCCGCCATGTCCTTTACCCTGAAATATAAGGCGCAAGAGCTTTCTTGTGGCCCTTCCTTCATTTGTCTTAATTTCAGTCGATAAGTTTCATCATCGACTCCTAGTCTTTCCAAGATACATTTTTTTATATCTGCGTAAGGAACAGTTCCTTGTAAGGTAGCTGCCTGGTACGCGGCTTGTAAATCACCAGACAGTAAAGGACCCAAATATTGACCCCATTTTTCGGCGGGCCATGAAGCTGCAGTCGCCATTCGCTCAAAGTTACTAAAGAAAAAGTCTGGGTCTTCTCCTGCCACATAACGTTGTAAAACCACAGATGGTAGGGTAGTAGGTCCCCTTTGTTGACCCAATGCTTCTGTCAGTTTACCCATGGCAGCTTCATGAGTTTGACCCTGTCCTGATATGGCCTGTTGCAACTTGCCTCGGTCTTCCTCAACAACGGTTAGGAAACGTTCCATGACTTTGCTGAGGTGTTCCTGATTCTCGGCCATTCTTGTGAGGGCAGCCTCCATTTTGCCTTCCAATCCCACTTCTGACATCACTTGTGGGAGTGCGGGCTTGATAAACAGGCGTGGAGGCTGCAGTAATGGTTTAGAAATGGGTTTATTGATAGAAAGGGGAAGAGGTAAGGGTTGGGAAGTTTGGATTTCTTCTTCTTCTGACGATTCCTGGGATGAGCCGGATGTACTTGAAGCTGGCAAAGTTGTTTTCTTGCCCTCTGATTCTTCTGGACCGGGATGGTTTTTCCGGAGGCTCATAGAAGAACAGAAAACAGACAAAATAGGCGTGTCGTCAGAATGGTATTCTTTTAAACTTAGGGTTGCTTTTCCCTTCACCACACCATTGTGACTTTGTCAGAACAAGATGGTACCAAAACCTTATTTCATGTAGAAACGAAGGAATGATGAAATTAAGTGCCTAGGGTAGATTCCTAAAACAAGAGTGTGGGACTGGTGAGCTTTAAGTGCCTAAGGAGATAAGTACGAAGTGAATTTGCACGTATACTGACGTTCCGACCTTAGCCTTTTTGCCTAGTGCAGTCAACAGTGGTCTATGTGCATAAAACACTCAATTGTGGCATTAGTAACGTCCCGCTGTGCTCGTCCCTCCCACTGTCTCTTCTCCACCCCCTCCCTCTGTGACCCCGAGCCGGTTACACTCACCGACCCCGCCGTAACTCTCTTCCGAGTTACGGCTGCCTTCCAGCCTCCTCCGGACACCACCAGTCCTCCAACCAGCTTTCCTCGTCGTCCGGGATTTCGGGATCCTTCCAGTCAGGTCCCGCGTCTTCACTGCCAGCTCTTGCGTCTTCCTTTCCAGGTTCCGCGTCTGTTTCACCGGGTCCCGCGTCTTCCTCCTGCTGCTCCGTCGCACCACATCATCCTCCTTCTTCCGGTCTCCTCCCCGTGTGTTGATCTTGCTCGCCTTTCATTGGCTCTTCCTCTCCACTTCCGGGGTATGGGGTTTGTACTTCCGGGTCGGTCCGATGCTCGGCTTCCTCCTGCGGAAACACGGGAGACGGACATGGACGTTGTAGTTCCATGGAAGCCTGCTGACACCACGGATGTGTCCGGGTAGTCCGGGTAAGTGCATGTTCTTCCTCACAGTACACTTCTAGAGAAAACAAATACAAGTGTTATTTATCATTTGATAAAACTCTATTAAACGCTCTTTGAATGCTTTGGCTTGCTCCCTCTTCTTACTCGCTGCTTATCATTTTCTAGTTGTTAGTGAAAAATGAACTTTCTTTGCATGTGCATTTGCAGTCAACTCTCATACTCCAAGCACGTGCTTGCACAATTCAAATATTTCCCCTTTGAGTCTTGTGTGGTTAATTTCACAACATTTGGTTAATGAGTCACACATTGAGGAGTTCAATCAGAGCAGGTTTTATTTCGAGAAATATCCTGCTCTATCAGTTGCCATAATGTTTGGACAGACATAGAAAAAAGGGTACATACGATTGGGTTGCATCAGCACCCAATCCGTCACTGACACGGGCAGCTCCATGATACAATTATGTGTGGTGTCTAACACTTTGTACACTTCTGCTTGATTCAATAGTGTCAAATCCTTTAGTGTAGATACAGGAAACACATCAATATGTACAACATACATAGCAGCATCAGTGATTTGTGACAAAGCTGCTTTTCTGGGGGCAAAATCAGCTAATGCATTTCCCAGGGAAACTTCCTCCTGAGAGTATTGGTGGGCAGCAAGCACAGCAAGCACTGTAACCTCAAAACATTTAACAAACTCTGTACAAATTGACAATATTGTATTCGCATTCCAGCAGATGTCCTTAAGCCCCTGTGCATCCAGAGGAGTACAAAGTCATGCATCATTCCAAGGTAAACTTTAAGTCCATGTACACAGTTCGAATGTTTTCCTCAGCCAAAATACAGGGTTGAGTCAATTCAATGAGTTTGGCAACCTGAGCAAGCAAGCAGTTTTCAACAATTTATTTTAGAGCACATAAAGTGTAACCCGCTACCCTGACACCTTCAACATTTGTAAGGCATGAATCATCTTCAATATATTCTAAATCACAGTTTTGAATGGGGGTGAAATCAAATTAATAGGAGGTTAGGTTACATGTACGGATATTACAAGACAGTCATTAGTTTCTCCCTCTTCAGTAGTGCAGGGTTTAAGGTTGGACAGCAGACAAGATTAAAGAGAAACAGCAATAATATTTCATATCTAGACAATCTGGCAGTAGAAAGGTACTGAGGTTTGGTAGTGAGAAGACGGGCAACAACAGCATGGGGCACTGCAACAATGAAAATGGTGTGCAGGATAGGGTTTTTATAGGCTTCTTCAAGATCAGAAGCAGTGGCTACAGAGCTGAGACACTGTTAAAGCCTTGCCGTGGCTAGGTTCAAATCTGAGGAGTAATAGACAACAAACCTTTTCTGATCTACAGAATCTTGGACCAGTACCCGAAGGGAAAAATAATTGTGTTCATGACAATAATGAGTAAATTATGACATTCCAGAGTAAATATTTGAATGTAGTCATGGAACTTCAATGCATGTTTCAATTTATTTTCGCCTTCTTTATAGAATCGCAGAGCTCAGGGGTGACTTTTCTGACATATTCTAGCAAAGGCTTTGGCTTAGCTGCATAGCCCAGCTTCATTGTCTACTATATCCTGCCATACCCAAGAAAGCTCATAGCTGGGAGATGGTCACTAGAATGTCCAACTTACGAATGGCTTTGAAGCACTTGAGTGAAAGGTGGCACTCGTCAGTTGAAATTTCATGTCCTAGGTTTTGCACTCAGGAAAGGCAAAATTGCAGTTTCTCATTTGAGGCCTTGTACTCCCTCGTAGCCAATTCAGTGAAGGACAGAGGAAATCAGCCTTGCAGTGATCTACAGTAACTGATACCAAAATTAAATCATTGATTGACTGCACCAGAGTAGACGCCTGGGGAAAGCCCAAAGTGTCTACATATTTCTTTTAAGACGCTTGCTAGATTGTAAGAGAGAATGGTTGCAGGTTTAGTGACCACAGGAAAGCTAGAATCAACCACATTATTGATGGCACACAGGTCTTGCATGAATCTGTATGTTGTTTTTTAGAAACAAGGGGAACCCAGAGGATAGCTAAGTACCAAATAAATGTGTATCCTCTGCAGACGCGAGTTGTATTTCCGACTTGCGCTTCAGCACTACATCGATGGTGCAATGCCTGTACGGCCATTGAAGCCCTACTCTAACAATCCCGTATTCTACTTGCCCATTGAGGAATAAAGTGCGCGAAACCAGACGGAAACGGGTAACCAGTTTTTCAATAGTTAAAAACTCTCATTGCTTTTGGATCCCAATAAGGACCTCCTTGATTTGCAACCCCTGGCCTGGCGCCACGCCCTAAACGACCGTCTGAAGGTCTGCATTATTCAGATGTGCAGAAAACCTCTCACTGAGAGGCTTTTTTACCTCAAAATAGAGGCTTTTTACATTCAGGCATATTTAATTCTAAGTCCTGATGATGATCCCATTTATTTAATTGAGCAATAGGGATCGAAACGTCGACACCCATGAGTGGGGATACATTCACGATATTGTTAATAAGATTGTGTATGCTCTACTCCAGGCGATACTGTCATTACTCTTTAATTTGCTCACAGTGCCCTGTTTTGCTCCTTTCTTTTGCCTGAAGAACACCCCTTTCACTCTACTCTCATTCTTCCTTCTCCTTTTGGTACGGCACAGGCTTGTGTCACGCTATTCTTTGTAATAATATAATGTATATTTGACATTGTTTCTTGGAAATAAATTCCTTGCCCAGATGGGCAAGGAAACCATAACGTATAGTATTCCATTGTGTCCTATACTGTATTGTGATGACTTTGAATGAGCTAGGAACCTTTGAATCTGTATGTTGGCCGTTCCTATTTCTTTAATAGGGAGGATTAATGTGTTACGTTCGAGGAACTTGAGGCAGATTATTTTGATGGTTAATCTTGATCTTCATGAGTACCATTGAACTAGTTAATCTCATATCATTTATAATCCTGTACCCCTGATATACCTCCTTAAACAAATGTTGTCTAGAGATTTTTATTTTTTATTTGTGCTTATAGATCATTAGAGAAGTAATTCACCTTGGGTAGACATTGCTGATACAGGCGGAATTTTTGTGGACTACATTTTTACAAATCATGGATTTGTAGCAGTCATGATGTAATATTGCATGACACCCAATTTGATGTCAAAACATAGGTTTTGGGGGTTAAGTAGTCTCATTGAGACAGAAAAATACTCCTCAGAGCAACCCTTCCACCATTATCCAAAATGGCGGCTATAATAGAGGAAGGATAGGCATATATAGAAATGAAATAAATAATAATGGATTTTTTCTTTTTATGTATACACCAAACAATGTTTATGAGCTGAATATGAAAACAATTGTTTATCACTCATGTTTTAGACACATTGTCTTAGTTCACTTTATTTATTTGTTTCGACAATCACTTGTGGTACATTTGCAGAATGTTGAACATTTGAGAAGAGCATATCGACAGGCACACGTTTTTGTTGCACAGGTTTTACAAATGCATGTATGTGTAAGTTCTGTAGACTGAGGTTTTAGATATTTTGGAGGTTTTAGCATTCCATCAATATCTTCCCAACCAAATTCACACAGATCATTCTTTATATATGCATAATCCAAAACATTTACACATCTTCTGATCAAGTAGAACGCTCTTTAATGTGTCCACACACAGAAGATGACAATGGTGGAAGGTCACTTAGTGGCCCTGATCTCTTGAACTCACTGTACTGAAGATCGTCAAAAGTGTGACAGTCAGAACTTGTTTTTCACACATGCACAAGTGACTTTTCTACAACTTTAAAGTCACATTCTTCTTCTGTCTCAGCAAACCCTTTTAAAACTTCACCGGGTCACCAGTTCAAGCTCAAAGCTTTGTTCCAAATGTGCTCATAGCATCATCACCCAAAAGAATATGTGCCTTGATAAGAACACTGGGCATCTCTGGGTCAAGCTTCTTGTACAGAATATGAAGCCGAATGTAATGTCTTTTCTCTCCTGCTCCATAATGTATCCATAACTCTGACAACCCTTGGCTTATGAACATTACAACAAATCTAAGTAGCACAATAATAACATCTCTGTCCTTTGACAATACAATGTCTTGATTTGAGCCTTTTTTGCCCAGCCCACTCAACATGAGGCACAACACAAAGGTCATCTTCCTTCTATTTGCTGTTAAGCTCTTGAACAATAAGCCCCATACCTGTTGAATATATCTCTTCAAGCATAAACTCTTCATTGACAATCATTCCAAATGCAATAATTGGAAATTCAATGTTCCCTGAAACATTAGCAATGTTTTGGTGAGTTAACATCTCCAAGTTCATCTTGCTCGATGCAGATGACCAGAATGTATTAAGTCGACAGATATAGGTGTAGAATTTTTAGATGTAGGCAATGTTATTTGTTCCACTTTTAGACATTTGTCTGATTCTCTCACATTCTTTGACAGATGATTCAAGATAACTGTCAAAGACAATGTGCAGTTCTTGCAAGGTGCACACTGACTTTGATATCTGTGGAACAGTCTGATTGACCCCTCTGAAGTTTTTCATGGATGAAATTGTGGCCATTTGCAATTGCGACATGTAGTCCACAACAACAGCATTTTTCAACGAGAACACCTTTTCAAATTGAAATTCTTCAGGTGAAAGGATTTTTTTGATCTCTTTTGCTCATTTCTGCTTCAGTGGTTTGATTGCAGCATCTCCACCAAATAATGCGTTTGTTGGAAGATCATGCAACAGAATGCATTTGATAAACACACCCCTTTCTTTTGTTACATCCATCTCTCTATGTGCTTCAGAAAGTTGTTTTTTGTAACCTCAATATCAAAAACCTCCACAACAACTTCATCGACCATCCACTAGACCCCACAGCCGGACCCTGCCCTCCCAGAGACACCAGTCATCTCAACATCTCCAACTGGACACCGATCACGACCGAAGACACCGCCTCAAACATGAAGGGCATCCACTCGGGGTTCCTCACCAACCCCTGCCCTCCACACATCTACCACAGAGGCGCAGCCGCCATTGCACCCAAATTTCAGCACACCATCAACACCACCTTCAAAACAGGCACCTTCCCAGATGACTGGAATTGCGCAGAAGTCAGGCCCCTGCTCAAGAAACCCACAGCGGACCCCACCGCCCTAAAGAACTACAGGCCCATCTTGCTTCTCCCCCTTGCAGCCAAAGTTGCAGAGAAGATAATCAACAGGAGATTGACACGATTCATCGAAGAGAACGCCATCCATGACCTGTCTCAATCCGGATTCCGAAGCAACCACAGCACAGGGACCGCCCTACTTGCTGCCACAGACGACATCCTCACCCTCCTGGACCAAGGCCACTCCGCAGCCCTCATCCCACTTGACCTATTAGCAGCCTTCGACACCGTCTCCCACCGTACACTAATCCCCAGACTACAAGACACCGGCATACAAGGAACAGCAATGGGCTGCATCCGATCATGCCTCACCGGAAGAAGCCCAAGGATCAGACTGCCATCCTTCCTCTCCAATCCCATGAAAATCACCTGTGGAGTCTGACAGGAGTCGTCTCTCAGCCCGACCCTCTTCAACATCTACATGGCCCGCTCGCGGCCATAGTTCAACAACACAGCCTCAACATCGTATCCTAGGCTGACGACACCCAGCTCATCTTCTCCCTCACCAAAGACCCCACCAGTGCCAAACTCAACTTCCAGATAGGAATTAAGTGTGGGCGGAAAATCCGTTCCGCCCGCGGATTTTGCAGGTTTTCGGCAAATTTGCAATCCGTGAGATTCGCCAATTTCCCGCAAAATCCGTGAGCGGAACGGATTGGGTCAAAAGTTGAAGCTGACTTTTGTAACTATTTTAGAATGGCGCCGGCAAGCTCCCAGCAAGCTGCAAGAGCCATTCTCAACAGGAAGCACTAATAGATAAAGTAAAGCAGGTGATCGAGTTGAAGCTCAAATTCAGTTACACAATCATTAATCACCCCAAACTTGGGGTGATTAATGATTGTGTAACTTAATTTGACCTTCAGCTCAAGCACCTGCTTCACTTTATCTATTAGTGCTTCCTGTTGAAGCTGACTTTGTAGCTATTTAGAATGGCGCTGGCAGCTTGCCGGCGCCATTCTAAGTGGGGCTGAGGGCAGAAGGGCACAAAGTGGGACAGAGGGCCGAAGGGGACAAAAAACGAATGGGGTAGAGGGCAGAAGCGGACAAAAACGAGTGGGGCAGAGGGCAGAAGAGCACAAAAACGAGTGGGGCAGAGGGCAAAAGGGGACAAAAACGAGTGGGGCAGAGGGTAGAAGAGCACAAAAACGAGTGGGACAGAGGGCAGAAATGAGTGGGGCAGAGGGCAGAAGACCACAAAAACGAGTTGGGCAGAGGGCAGAAGAGCACAAAAACGAGTGGGGCAGAGGGCAAAAGGGCACAAACACGAGTGGGGCAGAGGGTAGAAGAGCACAAAAACGAGTGGGACAGAGGGCAGAAATGAGTGGGGCAGAGGGCAGAAGACCACAAAAACGAGTTGGGCAGAGGGCAGAAGAGCACAAAAACGAGTGGGGCAGAGGGCAAAAGGGCTCAAACACGAGTGGGGCAGAGGGCAGAAAGGCACAAAAACGAGTGGTACAGAGGGCAGAAGGGCATAAAAAATGAGAGGGTGGCAGTGATGAACCAGAGGGCGCATCACGGTCTCGCCCAAAAAAAAAAACAGCGAACACTCACAAACATGCCAAAACACCCCGGGAACACGCAAAGCACCCCGCGAACACGCAAAAATAAAAAAATCCACAAATTCGCACAAATTCACAAATTTTGCGGATCGCGAATTCGCAAATCCGCAAATTCGCTAATCGCAAATTCGCAACATTCGCCCATGCTTAATGGGAATGCAAGACGTCGCGGCCTGGATGACCAACAGCTGCCCGAAGCTCAACGCAGAGAAGACAGAAGTCCTCATTCTCAGAACCACCCCTTCCAGCATGGGACAACACCTGGTGGCCGACAGCCCTTGGAAGCCCACCCACCATCTCAGGCCATCCCAAACACCTCAGCATCGTACTCAACTCATCACTCATCATGAACCGACAGGTCAACGTGGTAACCTTCAGCTGCTTCAACACACTCTGTATCATCCGCAAGACCTTCAAATGGATCTCCCCAAATCAAGAAAGACAGTCACCCACTCACTCATTACCAGCAGACTAGGCTATGGAAACGCACTCTACGCCGGCATCAACAAGTCCCTACTCCTCAAACTCCAGCCAATACAGAACACCACTGCCAGACTCGTCCTAGACATCCCCCGGCACGAACACACCAGCCAACACCTACAAAGATTCCACTGGCTCCCCGTAGAGAAAAGAATCACCTTCAAAATCCTCACTCAAGCCTACAAATGGCTCCACAACAACAGACCAAAATAACACAACAACAAAATCAACTTCCACGTACCCGAAAGAAACCTCCGATCTACCAACCTTGCACTGGCCGAAACCCTGCACATCCACAGAGCCAGAGCAGTTGGAAGATCCTTCTCTAACATTGCAGCCAAGATCTGGAATGATCTACCGGCAGACATTGGATGCGCCCCCTCCCTGAACACCTTCAGGAAGACCCTCAATACCTTGCTCTTCGGCTAAGCAGATCTGCTGACTCCCCTAGCACCTTGAGAGCCTCACAGGTGAGTAACGCACTTCCAATCCCCTGAATGATTGATTGATTAACCTGTTTTGAATTAAAGCATTGAAGTATAGCTTTAGTGATTTTGTCAAACAACCTTTTCTCTTGTAATAAAAATCTCTCTTGCTTCAGTTTTGATCCATGTTCCAGGACATCTAGTAGACATGCCTTTATATTGTTAGACACATATTGTTTAGTCACGAAGTTGTGTAGTCGCAGAGGCTCAGCCATTTCAATGGGGTTTCCATGCTGCTGCATTAAATGAAGAAGGCTGTCAACATGTTTTTTTAAACCGTTCCCCTCTCTTTCCCACAGGCTTGTGGTGAGGAACAGTTTAAAAATGTTACATTCATTTTGAATTTGTCATCTGTCTGAAATATTGCAAATAGGACTTCATGGTAAGCTAGCTGCCATTGAGAAACAGATTTACTTTTACTTGTCTGTCCAACAATTCCCTTGGAGCTTTTCTGTAATCTCTGGATTGTCTGTTCCAGTTTCATAACTGGAGCCACAGCATTGAACCTTCCCTCTCTGGGGTCGATTACGATTCAGGAAAAAAACCGTCCGTACGATTTGTATCCGGAGCCCTCTCCGTACGAATCGTACCCGTCCGTCCGAGTCGCGAAGTACGATCCGTATTCCGTGAATCCGTCCGAATCGTCGCGATCCGTACGTATTGCAAGGCTGAAACCGTGAACCGTACGACTCGTACACATACCGTACGACTCATACACATGCCGTACGACCTGACAAGTACGATCCGGACCGGGGTATGAGGACGCAATTCGTACGGTCCACGTCAGGTAAGGGCGAGTCGTACGGAAAAGCACACACACACATACACACCGTACGGTCCGTATATCCCATGATCGCAGGGGTACGCACCGTACCCCTGCGATCATGGGGTGTGGGGTGTACGAGCCGTACCCCCATTGTACGATCGGTGTACGATCGGTGTACGAGCTGTACCCCCATTGTACGATCGGTGTACGATCGGTGTACGAGCCGTACCCCATGTACGATCGGTGTACGAGCCGTACCTCCATTGTACGATCGGTGTACGATCGGTGTACGAGCCTACCCCCATTGTACGATCGGTGTACGATCGGTGTACGAGCCGTACCCCATGTACGATCGGTGTACGAGCCGTACCCCCATTGTAAGATTGGTGTACGATCGGTGTACGAGCCGTACACTGATCGTACATGGGGTACGGCTCGTTCACCGATCATACATGGGGTACAGCTCTTACACCGATCGTACACCGATCGTACAATGGGGGTACGGCTTGTACACCGATCGTACACCGATCGTACAATGGGGGTACGGCTCGTACACGGCTCGTACACCGATCGTACACCGATCGTACAATGGGGGTACGGCTCGTACACCGATCGTACATGGGGTATGGCTCGGACACCGATCATACACCGATCGTACAATGGGGGTACGGCTCGTACACCGATTGTACACCGACCGTACAATGGTGGTACGGCTCGTACACCGATTGTACATGGGGTACGGCTCGTACACCAATCGTACACTGATCGTACAATGGTGGTACGGCTCGTACACCGATCGTACACCGATCATACAATTGGGGTACGGCTCGTACACCGATTGTACATGGGGTACGGCTCGTACACCGATCGTACACCGATCGTACAATGGGGGTACGGCTCGTACGCCGATCGTACATCGATCGTACATTGGGGGTACGGCTCGTGCACCCCATGATCACAGGGGTACGGTGCGTACCTACCTGTTTCGGCACAAACTCTGCTTTTACGGCTGTTTTCAGCTCCCATAGAAAAAGGGTCGTACGGTGCATACCCGACACGTATCGTACTTGCTGGGTCGTAAAAACAAGCAGCGAACCGTACAGATGTCGCGTACAGCGGTTTCCGAGGGAGAATCGTACGGAGATTAGAGTCGTACGGTGTCTTGTACGACTCGTACGGAGTACGGCTCCTGGTATGAATCGTACTTCGTCGTACGTACGGGGGATGTTGCAGGGTACGATTCGTACGGGAAAAACGCTCCGAACGGCTATTCTGAGCGGTTTTTCCCTAATTGGAATCGACCCCTCTGTCTTTCGCCACAAAATATCTTTGTAATAATTATCTGTAGAGGTGTGGTTTTTCCACCTTTAGCTTCTTTACTCTTTCCAACCACACGGACCCATAACTCAGGTAATGTATGCAATCGAATTAGTGAAACACAGTAAACAGTGACGCCACAGACTTCATGAGCTTTACCTAATCACCTTCCTCATCAGCATGTACCATTATGTTTTTCATTAGAGCTATCATGTGTACAACATTTCCCTAGTACTTGCAAGTTCTGATTTTTCTTCAAATTCTTTGATAAACTCTACAAACTTGGCTTTCAGGTTTTCCGATTTTGAACTGCATATATTGAACAGTACCTGAGTCAACATAAGACTTGCCCCCACCCTGATAATTTTCAGGAAGAACCTCAAGACCTGGCTCTTCATCTAACCAAAGCTGCTCCCGCGCCCCCCCCACCAGCATCTTGAGATCCTCAATGGTGAGTAGCGCGCTTAAAATTTCCTGATTGATTGATTGATTGCCTGGCTTTGCATTATGTCTTTTGAATAAAGTACACTCTTTGCCTAATTCACTTCTGAGATTGGGTAGACAAAATCTAACGTGCCATTCATTTTCCAGAAAGCATTCCAACACAATGTTTCTATAGCCTCAGATATGATGAGCATACCTTGTAACGAAGGTATATAATTAGTTCCTCTTAATACTGGCTGGACAGTTTTGCCTCCACAGATTTTAGCCTCAATATGTGCGTCATCTATGCTACGTCCACTGATATACCTTTCTGCTTAAAGCAACTTTTGTCATGTGGAAAACGTTCATCATTGGATAAAGATCATCAAATTCTACTGGATTACTCATAAAAAGCCAGCTACAATATGGAAATCACCTTCATCACAGCAAATTGCAGGATAGGCTGATCTTCAAGCTGAGCATGCGCTTTTCTGAATTTTTTTAGAGGCATGTATACTCTTGTGTAGTTTTGACTGGAAAGGGTTTTACTGGTAAAAACCCAACCTACTTCAGTGGGATGGTATTCTGAGAGATCAGAGCATGAATTCCAGCCCATAGAGAAACTGGCTTTTCTTCATCCTTCAGTCCCCACTGAATAAGTGATACATAAATTGATGTAATTCAGCTTTGTGGATGCAGCATCAGGTAGAAGAAGATTCATGTCTTGAGCCATTTTGAAACTTTCTGGTAGACTGGGACATGGTGATAGTTTGTAGTGATTTTCCACACATTGGCAAGGCAGTTGGGTTATAAGTTTGTGGGTGTGTGTCGGTTTATGCCTTCAGCTGACACAGCTTGTCGTACAGCAGCTAATTCATTCGGACAGTCTTGAAAAAGCACCATGGCAGTGTCATGTATGCTGGATGTTCCAGACCACAAAAAGCTGTCTTCAAAAATCAAAAATATTAAGGGCAGCAAATGTAAATCCTTTCCAGGTAATGTGACTTGGCGATGGTGTGCTTTTGGATGCACAAGATTTTACAGCATGAGTTACTAAAAAGTTCCTGCTCTGTAAAATGTCATTATAACTGTTGATACACCAATCCTATTTATTAAAGTGATTAGCTCTCTACTTTTTGCACATTTGCACATGTCATAGATTGCATGGGAGGTACAAAAGGGGGTGGTGATGGACGGAGCATCTGACTCTCCACAGGATCCCATTCCCATTAATATAATTAAAACACTGGATGCACCAGTCCTTAAAATTTTAGCTGACATTCTAAACTCATCTCTGGAGCTCGCCACAGTACCCTCTATATGGAAGCACGCTATTGTGACCCCATTGCTTAAAAAACCGACAGCAGACCCTGACATACTGGCCAATTATAGGCCTATCTCACTTCTACCTGCTTTCTCTAAATGTCTGGAGAGGCATGTGCATTCTGCCTTATCTCTCTTTGTAGAGGAAAATGCCCTTCTTCACCCCACCCAATCAGGTTTCCGCACAGGGTTCTCTACGGAAACCGCTCTACTGGGTATCTCTGAAATAATCAGGAAACTCCTCGATGATGGTCAGACGGTTGCGCTTGTTCTACTCGACCTAAGCGCAGCCTTCGATACCGTGTCGCATACAAAACTAATCACCCGGCTGGAAAAAAATGGAATCGGTGGAACTGCTCTGCAATGGATCAGATCCTTTTTGAGCCAGCGGACATTCCAAATAGCCTCGGCGGATGCATGCTCAGGACATTTCAAATCCCCACATGGAGTACCACAGGGTTCCATCCTCAGTCCCCTCTTCTTCAATCTCTATCTTAGACCTTTGGCAGACCTTGTTGAAGAGGCAGGACTAACCTTTATGTCATATGCTGACGATTCTCAGATTGTCTTCTCACTATCTAAATCTCAGGCGTCATCTTCGTCTCCCTTAAGAGATGGCCTTTTGAAAGTCTTCAATTGGATGACAACTAACCAATTGAAACTAAATGGGGACAAAACGGAGATTCTCCTTCTGGGCAAACAGCCAGAGCTGTGGGGTACTCCACACTGGCCTGACCAGATGGGCAATCTTCCAACTCCAGTGACTCATGCTAGGAACTTGGGAGTAATACTGGACAATTCCTTGTCCATGAAGCATCAGGCCAACAAAGTAGTGGGCCTCTGCTTTACGATCATGAGGTGGCTCAGGAAGATCCTTTGGATGCTGCCTGTCCCCATGCAAAAAACAGTGGTCAACGCCTTAGTTACATCCCGGCTTGACTACGGGAACATCTTATATTTGGGTGCAAACAAGGCAGTCACAAAGAGGTTGCAGCTTGTGCAAAATGCGGCAGCCCGACTTCTCTATGTTATACCCAAGAACAACAGCGTGTCTCCTTACCTACGTGAGCTGCACTGGCTAAGGGTTGAAAATCGTATCAGGTTTAAGGCGTTGAACTATATGTTCAAAATCAAAACTGGTACCGCACCCAAATACCTCCAAACACTGGCCTCTCCCTATATCCCAGAGAGAAATCTACGTTCAAAATCAGCTGAAAAATTTGGCGTACCTAGATTCAAACTGACCAGGATGGGAGGAAGATCATTTGCTTACCTAGGCCCATCTATCTGGAATACCCTCCCTATCCATATTCGAAAGAAGCAAAGTCTCACCAGGTTCCGGAAAGAGATAAAGACCTGGTTGTTTGACCAGTGTCTTTAAAATATCCACTGCTGTTTATCATCATTTTGTCTGTGTTCTTAGGCGCCGGGAAACCCTTTTTGGGTAGCTGTTTGCGCCATATAAGTTAAAAAAATAAAATAAAATATAAAATAAAATAAATCAATCAAACACTCACACCCAGTCAAAAGATCTGGGTTTAATCCATCACCGTTCTTTAGCCCACTCTGCCACCCCAGTTCAGACTTGGCTATATGCAAATCAGTCTGACCCTGTGCCTCATGGGAACAGTCCAGCCCGAACTGCCAAGCCATGTCTTCCATGGACCGGAAACAAGCTTCAGAGGACCGGTTTCTGGCATTCCAGCCATCTTCAGCCCGGCTTGCTTGAATCCAGTGGCAAAGTGAGCAAGGGACTCACGTCTGAGCATACCCTGCCACACTTATGGCGGCCAAAAGCGGTACAAAAGGGGGTGGTGATGGACGGAGCATCTGAATCAATCAAACACTCACACCCAGTCAAGAGATCCGGGTTTGATCCATCACCGTTCTTTAGCCTACTCTGCCACCCCAGTTCAGACATGGCTATCTGCAAATCAGTCTGACCCTGTGCCTCATGGGAACAGCCCAGGCCGAACTGCCAAGCCATGTCTTCCATGGACCGGAAACAAGCTTCGAGGACCGGTTTCTGGCATTCCAGCCGTCTTCAGCCCGGCTTGCTTGAATCCAGTGGCAAAGTGAGCAAGGGACTCACGTCTGATCATACCCTGCCACACTTATGGCGGCCAAAAGCGGTACAAAAGGGGGTGATGATGGACGGAGCATCTGAATCAATCAAACACTCACACCCAGTCAAGAGATCTGGTTTAATCCATCACCGTTCTTTAGCCCACTCTGCCACCCCAGTTCAGACATGGCTATATGCAAATCAGTCTGACCCTGTGCCTCATGGGAACAGTCCAGCCCGAACTGCCAAGCCATCATGGACCAAAAACAAGCTTCCGAGGACCGGTTTCTGGCATTCCAGCCGTCTTCAGCCCGGCTTGCTTGAATCAAGTGGCAAAGTGAGCAAGGGACTCATGTCTGAGCATACCCTGCCACACTTATGGCGGCCAAAAGCGGTACAAAAGGGGGTGGTGATGGACGGAGCATCTGAATCAATCAAACACTAACACCCAGTCAAGAGATCTGGGTTTATTACATCACCGTTCTTTAGCCCACTCGGCCACCCCAGTTCAGACATGGCTATATGCAAAAACAGTCTGACCCTGTGCCTCATGGGAACAGTCCAGCCCGAACTGCCAAGCCAGGTCTTCCATGGACTGGAAACAAGCTTCCGAGGACCGGTTTCTGGCATTCCAGCCGTCTTCAGCCCGGCTTGCTTGAATCCAGTGGCAAAGTGAGCAAGGGACTCACGTCTGAGCATACCCTGCCACACTTATGGTGGCCAAAAGCTGTACAAAAGGGGGTGGTGATGGACGGAGCATCTTAATCAATCAAACACTTACACCCAGTCAAGAGATCTGGGTTTAATCCATCACCGTTCTTTAGCCCACTCTGCCACCCCAGTTCAGACATGGCTATATGCAAATCAGTCTGACCCTGTGCCTCATGGGAACAGCCCAGGCCGAACTGCCAAGCCATGTCTTCCATGGACCGGAAACAAGCTTCCGAGGACCGGTTTCTGGCATTCCAGCCATCTTCAGCCCGGCTTGCTTGAATCCAGTGGCAAAGTGAGCAAGGGACTCACGTCTGATCATACCCTGCCACACTTATGGCGGCCAAAAGCGGTACAAAAGGGGGTGGTGATGGACGGAACATCTGAATCAATCAAAAACTCACACCCAGTCAAGAGATCTGGTTTAATCCATCACCGTTCTTTAGCCCACTCTGCCACCCCAGTTCAGACATGGCTATATGCAAATCAGTCTGACCCTGTGCCTCATGGGAACAGTCCAGCCCGAACTGCCGAGCCATGTCTTCCATGGACCGGAAACAAGCTTCCAAGGACCGGTTTCTGGCATTCCAGCCGTCTTGAGCCTGGCTTGCTTGAATCCAGTGGCAAAGTGAGCAAGGGACTCACGTCTGAGCATACCCTGCCGCACTTATGGCGGCCAAAATCGGTACAAAGGGGGGTGGTGATGGACGGAGCATCTGAATCAATCAAACACTCACACCCAGTCAAGAGATCTGGGTTTAATCCATCACCGTTCTTTAGCCCACTCTGCCACCCCAGTTCAGACATGGCTATATGCAAATCAGTTTGACCCTGTGCCTCATGGGAACAGTCCAGCCTGAACTGCCAAGCCATGTCTTCCATGGACCGGAAACAAGCTTCCGAGGACCGGTTTCCGGTACTCCAGCCTTCTTCAGCCAGGCTTGCTCTAATCCAGTGGCAAAGTGATTGCATGGGCAGCACAGCATAAGCCTGTCGGTTCATGGGTTTGTCTTCGACTTCTTCAGTTACATCTTCAAAGCCATCATCAATGTTTTCCGCTTCAGTTCCAAACAGTTTTACTTTGCTGATATTAAACAATGATGTAAAAAAAATAAAAAAACATTGGGCATGCTTGTTGACTCTCAAGATTTGTGGAGCTCTGAGGCATCACAAAATCTTTCATTTAGTCCAAAATCTAAATCTTTCAGGACATTTCTTAACATGGTTCCTGCTGATTTCACTGCATTATGTGATCTTTTTTTGGCAGCAAGAACTTCAGGAGTCAAATCAGCTGAGGACACTGCCAAAAACAAATTCTGTCATTTTACATTCTCACCAGAAAAATCTTAATTTCATTATTATGGATCAGTACAGTTTCATCAATGTTAGCTCTCTTCATTTTAGTCACAGTTGATGTTAGCTTTTCTTTGAGATTAGTTTGGCATATTACACATTTTTATTTATTGAAGGAGTCCTCATAGTTTGTAGTTAGCAACACTATGTAAAGAGGTAAAGATCCTATGCTACCACCTGTTTCGCTCATGTTTACGAAACAATATTAAAATACATTACCAATATGATGGCTCAAAAACATCATTAAAGGGACGCCATTTTGGAAATAGCAGAAGGGTTGCTTTGAGGAGATACTTTCTGTTACTATAAGACTACTTGACCCCCAAACCTATGTTTTGACACCTACATAAAGTACATAGGTCACATAGTTTCTAAAATATTACATCACCACTGAAACACATCTGCCATTTTTGAAAATGCCATCCAGAAAAGTTCGGCCTAGATTAGCAATGTCTACCCAAACTAAATTACTTCTCTAATTATATAAAAACACAAATCAAACAATAAAATATCTCAACAACATTTTTTTTGACCCAGGTATATCAAGGGGCCAGGACTATGACCCATGTGGACAAAAATGAAGAAAGCACCTGGATAAGCACATTGGTTAAGTTGGGACCTGATTTTGTGTTATTATTCACAGCAGGTTGACAGTTTGCATTTTTATAGAGCAAGGCCAACACCTCATTGTTGAGGTGCTGCAGTATATTAAGGTAGATGCTATCAAGGACACATAACACTGTGCATTTGAGTTTCCACAAGATGTTCTGCCCCAATAGATTGGCTAGTGTGGTAGGCCTGATTAGGAAAGCATGCTTATTTGGCATGAGTCAATAGGAGGTAGGGACGGGATCAGAAATATAATTGGAAACCTGCTGCTTAGAAACACCAAGGGGTATGTTTACAAGGACTCAATGTTGCTATAGCATCAATTTTTTGATGTTACGGCAGCTATTTTTGCTATTGCCTTATTTAAAAGTTGCAGCTAACTGGAGTTAGCAGCGCTTTTCCAGCAAAAATGTGAGTTTTAAAGATCGCCACTTCTGTTGAGAGAGTTAGCAAAAACGAGATGCAAGGAGGGCTTTCCTGTGTAAAATCTGCTGCTAACCCCACTTCTGGATATTAACAAGAACTTCCTTGTATGGTGTAAAACCAAAAAAACTGCCTCTAAGTTCAGTTAGAGGTGTTTTTTTAAGACCAGACAATAGCTGGTCTTAAAATTGGTGCAAGCAGCAATGGGGCCTCATTTTAGAGGTTCTAGTGCTGGACTGTGCAGCAAAGACTATTGCTGCACTGCCCTGCACCAAAACAAAAGCTCAGGAATGCACCCCACAATAAGATAGGGTGCATTCCTGGGCCTCATTCATAAAAAGTGTTGCATCGCTGCAACAAAACACCGTTAGCACCATATTACTGCTCCCTCCTTGCGCCACTATGGTTTGCAGTATTCCTGATGTAATGAATTGCTGCAATTTTGTTGCAAGCATGACACAACTCCAGCAATGCATGGGGCAGGCCTAACCCTATGACACAGCATCAACCATACGCCCGCCATGAGGCAGGTGTAAGGTTTTAATGCAGTGGCGTCCTCGAATTGTCATAGTGAAATCACATAGATTTCACTGCACCACTCCTACGAGGCTTTGCTCTGTTGGAACGCCAACCTTGCATACATCCTACTAGATGCAGATATAATGTGGCATAAGGGTTCACGGGGTCATGAATATGCCTAGTTGCATCACTTTATACAGAGTCTAGTTTGGTGTCAAGTGTGTCTGCTGTTACCTTCGCCTGCGGTCAGTGACCCAAAGATGCATGGTCCAATGACACGGAGGAGCTGCCAGGGTGTCCGCGTAGTTGGAGCTCCATCGGTGGAATTTGTGCATCGTGGCGGCATCTGTAAACTTGGGTGGAGCGGTGGTGCTGAGGGAGTTGCCGAAAAAATAATTTGATGGCCTTGATCCAGCTGCCATTGGGGGGACGATGATGGCGGTGGTTTATGGTGGGCATGCTGAAGGCTTGATGTATACTATGAAGGTCGGTCTAGGAGAGTTTGGAGGTGTAGCTGTATTAAAGGTTCCTGCTGGAGGAGAAGACAGGGTCGAGCGTGTGTCCATCTATGTGGGTTGGTGCAGTGACTAGCTGCTTGAGTCGGATGTTTGTGAGGTTTGCCAAGAGGGTGGGGGTGTTCTGGTCACTGGGGTTGTCCAGGTGGAAGTTTAGGTCTCTGAGAAGGATGTAGTCAGTGGATGGGAGAGCCTGGTGTGCGATGAGGTCTACAATGGCGTCACTGAATGAGGTTCATGGGCTGTGGGGCCTGTAGATAAGGGTGCCATGGAGAGTGGGGTTGGGGTTGGTATGGGTATGGAAGTGGAGGTGGAGGAGTTCCATGGTAGTCGTCGGGTCATTAGAGTGCGTGGTCAGTGGGAGTGTGCTTTTTTAAACAATTGCAATGACTCCTCCTGGGCACTCGGGGTGGTCTGTGCGATTGAATTTGTAGCTGTTGTGGATAGTGATGGTGATGTCTGGCCCAAAGCGGAGGTTGGTTTAGGTTCCCATGAACAAGGTGATCTGTGAAGAGGTGGCACCGAGAAGGTCCCAGATTTCTGTTGCATGTTTGTGAATGGACTGCACTCGACGAGGATGCAATTGAGCCAGTCGGCTTTGCTGTTGGTCGGCTGGGAAGCAGGAGGTACTGGTGTGCTGATGTGGCAGAAGGTGTGTTTGCAGTTTTGGCAGGTGCAGGGTGCAAGGGAATACAACATTGATGCTAGATGGCAGGCGGTGTGGCGTCCTGGGTTGATGGCGAGTAGGGTGCCGGCGTTGTAGCAGTGGAGTATTCAAGAGGTAGGATCCTTGACGCCGGGTGCGGTCCAGGGGCGGACGGATGCAGATTGATGCAGACGGGCTTGCCTTTGGCACACCAGTGGTACGCCTGCTGCGCATGACCACACCACGGCTGCCTTTAAGTAGTGCTGCAAGGGGGACTAGACAGCTGGGAGGTGGGAAACATGGAAAAGGACACTGGAGGAGTGGGGGTTGTAAATATATATTTTATTAAATCTTACCTCTTGGCCAGGTCTCACATCTTCTGTGCTTCCACTCTCTTGAGTCTGCTTCCAGGAACAGGAAGCAGGCAGCCAGGCTTCCTCCCCTAAGGTAATCACAATGCTGTAATGTGGCATTGTGATTGTTCTTGAGTGCCATGACAAGGCGTTCAGCCAGGGGCTGGAGGGGTGGGCAATGTCTCCATGCAGGCTGTAATGCAGCCTGCACTGAAACCAGGGAAGTGCGCATGCTCCTTTGGGTGGCCTGAGAGGGCCAGTCATTGTGCACTTGAGTGGGCATACCACTCTGCCCCTGCCCGCTCCCTGAGTAAAGTAGCCCCACCCACCCTCCCACAGACAAAGGAAACATAGCATGAGAATATCAGAAAGTTATCATCATGTTATATTTCCTCTTCTTGCACTCCTTGAAAGCAGTGGAGCGATGCTCTTCCACCATAGCGGAGGAGCCGCCACTGGGGATGCGTCACCCACAGGCGATAGGCCTGGGCCCGACTCGACCTCCGGGCCTCCTACGCTGTGCATCCCACCTTCTCCTCAATTGGATATTGACACCTTGGTGCCAGCCGCCGCACTTTCTCCAGATCTGTGACTCAGCCAGCAGCAGCCTCAGCCAGGTGGGATTTCACATGCCTGGGTATAGCAGTCGCTGCCAAGTTGGCCTAGGGACCTCCTGATTAAGGTGATGCAACAGGGCCACGTTATGTGTGTACTTGCAGTGCTCCTGCCACACAAGTTCGATGCATCTCAGGTGCCTCACCCTCCACAGCGTCCGGTCACTCAACAATCCAGTTGTAGTGGTGACAAGTGGAATGCAGTGCAGACCTCCCTACGTTGGTGCACAGGAGCCCCTCTACCATTCCAGCTCCAAGGGGCACCAAGCGGTCTTCTCACACAGGTCAGCAATGTGTCTCCATCCAACCTGGCAGACTTCACCAGCAGGTCTACCGCCACAGCCCAGCATATCCACAGCACCTCGATATCCCACTCCGGGTACCAGATGCAGGCACAGCGAGATCTCTAGGCCCCGGGGACTGTCCACGCCTTCAAGGTTTTGGCTGCCATGGTGTTGCAAGGAGGGCGCTATGAAAAGTAATGCATCACAGGTCTTCCCCAGCGATGTGCCTCTTTTCATATATGTAATCTTGATTCTGTATTTCCTCTGCCCCTGGAACTCTGGCTGGTCATCCTGCCTGTTGGGGGGTTTGGGAAGGTTGTTGGTCTGTGCTGCACTTGTCCCTGGCAGCTGCAGTCTGCATTGAATTGTTTTTCTTTTCTTTTTATATTGTAACTGGACTTATTAGCTATTTTAGAGGCAAAAAAGTTGAATTTTTGCTGACTAACGTGAGTTTTTCGCCCGCAAATTGTCCTTTTGTCAGTGTGCACCTGCTAACGTCAGGTATTTGTTTCGCCTTGATGCTAGTGTTAGCAGCAGTTTTCAAAGCGGCTACCTGAAACTATCGCCATGTGGCGATGTATTGTAAAGGGCGATAATTTTCAGTGATGGACTGCGTTAAGAAAACTGCTGCTAACTAACGCTAATGCAAGTTAGTGACGGTTCTTGTAAATATACCCTCAAGTGTGTTTATGGACAAGCGAAAGAGGTAATGAGAAAAACTCAGAGGTCTTCAAGGTAGAACAGCTAATACTGATGTCATTATGTCATTAATATAAGTGGTATACTTACCGTTTATCAACACAGGGACATTTCCAATCTACAAGAATTGGTGTATTGATGACCGAGTCAAAACTTTTCAAGTTGTCCTAAAACACAGGATAGGATTGTTTGTGTAATTTTGGTTTCTCCTCTGCCCCTTCATTTGGCCCTTACTGCTCTCCCTCCACCCTTTGCCCCCCTCTTTGTTCTCTCCTTGAGGAGCTCCCCACCCTCTCCCTTTCACACTCTGCTGCATGTTTTGCAGTTTCAAAAACATTAAATAGTTTCAACATTATCCTTTCTTCTTTCCTTCAAAGCTAAACAGGGGTTTGTGATGATCCTGAATTCCACTAGAATCTTAGGTTGCCATCCAATACATAAGGTCATTAACTGAATTCTCACATCCAGTAGCAATCCCTGCCCACAAGCAGCACCTACAGCTTCTTGTGCCATCACTTTCAGATCCACAATACTCTAGTATTGCTCAAATACATCATCAAGCCTGTCCAGGTAATCTGTTCTCAAACCATCCTTATTCTTTAAATCTTGGTCCAATCAGTTGTGACTGGGCACATATTCGCATCAATATTCAACACGCATCCTTTGCCATATTCAGGACTACATTGTTTCTGTGAACCTGCTTTTCCATCAATGGTTCTCTCACTTCACTGGTTACCACCAAATGTAACAACTCACTCCACCCAATTCAGTCTATACACTTCAAACACCCTCTACAATTCTTCTCTGAACTAGGTTGAGTTCTCTCTAATATTGGGGAATCGCTCCTTAATGTTCAACAGGTCAGAGGTTGTTCAAGGTATGTGGATAGTTATTCTACCCCTGGCCGTGGGATAGCCTTTTAATGGAGGGAGAGTATTGGGACTGGATGGAGTAAGGTCTCCATTGTCTGAGTTACTAGAATGAGGTGATGGGAAATGTCTCCTAGCAGATTGGTCTGCTGTAATTCATAAGCATTGTCTAATAATTGTAGAGCTGTGCTCCTGGAGATCTCTATCCCCAATGGGGACAGAACAAACTTGGATCTTGTCCGGTCATGTGCACACTTGTGCCGGGTGCTGTGCTGTCATCGAGGCACATCACAATGCTCATTTGCATTTTACCTCTTTGTGCTCTATCCACTGGTGGGTCTGCAGGCGCTGCTCCATTTGCTGGCACATCAATGACTGCACCCCTTGCCCCATCAGTTGGCATGGGGAAAAAAAATCTTCTTTTTGGTCTTCAAACGGCCGCTTTCGACACCCTGTCCCCCACCATTCTCACATCTCGGCTGAGGGAAGCTGGTGTCACGGGACCGGCCCTGAGCCTCTTAAACTCCTTCTTGACTGAAAGGGAACAGAGAGTGATGCTTGGGAACCACCTCTCCCCTGCCAAGTCATTGCAATGTGGGGTGCCACAAGGGTCGGCCTTAAGCCCGACCCTGTTCAACATCTACGTGGCCCCCCTTGCAAGACTAGTTAAATCTCAGGGGATGGAGGTGGTATCCTACGCAGATGATACCCAGATCATGGTATCACTAGCTCACACCTCTGTTAGTACATCTGCCGCCAGTTTCAGGGTATGCATGCAGTATGTGGCAGACTGGATGACTATAAACTCCCTCAAACTAAACGGTGAAAAAACGGAGGTGTTGATCTTTGGGAAGGACCAAAATCTGTGGTCGAGTGAGTGGTGGCCTTCCTCTCTTGGCATCTGCCCCACCCCCTCCCCATCTGCCAGAAATCTTGGGGTACTATTCGACACCTTGCTCTCTATGTCCCTTCAAGTCAACAGGACCGTGGCCACCTGCTGGGGTGTGATCAGGACACTCAATAAAATCCGAGGGTACCTCTCCCCCCAGGCGCGCAAACAGGTTGCAGTCACCCTGGTTGGGTTGAGGCTGGATTACTGCAACTCCCTTTACATGGAAGCCAACAAAGGCCTGATACACCGTCTGCAGATCCTTCAGAACGCTGCAGCACGATTTGTTCTGGATCTCCCGAAAGCCTCTTCTGCCACCTTAGCCAGGAAGGAGCTTCATTGGCTTCCGGTGCAGCACAGAATCGCCTTCAAAATTCTCTGTTTGACCCACAGAGCATTGACGATTGGTCCTGCTAGTGCTCTCGGTTCTCTTCTTATGCGTTACGTCCCCACAAGAAGCCTTCGCTCTGCGGGACTCTGTCAACTGCTTGTCCCCCGTGTTAAACTTGCCAGATGGGGAGCCAGAGCTTTCTCCGTGGTTGCTCCGCAGCTATGGAACTCCATCCCCACTGAGATAAAAACTCTCCCTTCCATCGAGTCTTTTAAAAAGGCTCTCAAAACCTACTTCTTTAAGAGGGCCTACATATGAGAGAATAGGACTTGGTAGGGTACTAGCTTCTGCATTTGACTTAGGCGCCTTGACGCCCATTGGGCAAAGTATGCACAATACAAGAAATATTTCATTCATTCATTCATTCATTCATTCATTCATTCATTCATTCATTCTTTTGCTCTTTCTATAGTGGTTCAGTGATCTCGGGGAACATATAAGGAGGGACAGAGAAGTCAGCATGATCGCAAACTCTGTCCCTAAGGTGACTTATTTGGCATGTCAGTTTATCCGGGGTATTTTTCATACCATGGACTAGGGATTCATTCTTGAGTTTATGGGCCTCCTCATACCATTGCAAAAAGAGTGGCCACTGTTCAGCATCCATCTTGTTTCTAGGATCCTTTACCTTCTTTGGTAAATTCATTTTTCTCTCTTAAGCCAAGGTACTGTGTTCAGGGTAGGACTTTTACCCATCTTTATTTGTGAGTGCCACCCTCTATTTTATACACTTGCACATGTCCTTACCTTACCTTACTGATGGAACATAGAGTGGATATGGGTTCTTTTTTTGTGGGAGCTTGCTATTTTTAGATTTCTCAACCCCATCACTGTTCTTTACCCACTCCCAAAAACGGAAAAACAGGAAAAGGGTCTGCCAGCCTTTTACCCACACACAGTTCAGCCCATGGTGGCAAGAATTCCCATAGCAGCCCAGGTTCTGGTGTTAACCTGGGCTTCTATGGGCTATCGCAGCTCTTCAGATAGACATGGGCATGTTTTTGTAATTCCACTCTGCTGCAACAGAGGATGCAGTGAATAAATATTAAAAATTACAACATTGTTTGTGTTTAACAGGGACAAGCATAAAAGGGGGATTTCTGAGCATGCTGTTTAGAATGGACAGATGGTAATCTTTAAAAGGTAAGCATAGGCATTATAAGCTTTTATAGTATGTGCAGACACTCACAAACCATTGTTCCTGCTTCTACGTGGGTAGTGCCAAACAGTATTTATGTTCATACAGTCGAATGTCTACCGTTGGAGGTAGTGTACTGCATTTGGTGGACCAAACGAGTTACAGTAGTTATGTCATATGGTTGTTAAAGCCCTGGATTGTCAACTTGAAATTGAAATATGTGGAACTAAGTTGGAGTGGCATTCCAGTGCGAACTGCGGAGAAGATTGAACGATCTAAACCCAAAACATATCCAGGGGGTATTAGGCTATTTTAGGAGAAGGAAGTTGGCCCCATATTTTGCAGATGGTAATCCAGCAGATTTTATGTTTTTTTTTTTTTTTTTTTTTTTATTAAGCATTTTCAAAAAAAAATTCTCCGCATTGTCCTGCATTTGGTTACAGCACAATCTGATTACATAAATATTTAAGTACATTATCATACAATTTGTGGCATACAAAAAACAAAAAAACAAAAAAAAAAAAAAAAAATCCTATGCATAAATAATACCCACATTTATACATCAATTGATAACAGAACGACAACTGAATAGAAAATGAAATAAAGGGGGGAAATAAACAGGATAAAGACCATAAAAATACAAAAAAAGAAGAAAAGAGTCTTTCTTTCACTGTACTGGGTTTATCCTACTATTTTTCCACCCCGTAATAGGTTTATTTATTTATTTACTTTATTTATTTATTTATTTACTGGCATTTTTAGAGCGCAACCAAATACCCGTGGGTGTCTCGGCGCTAGACTGCAGTAATGTCTATCCTAAGAAGTAGATACGGTGGGCTGAGGATGTGAATTACTGGTCAAATAACCAGGTTTTTAGTCGCTTCCTGAACTGCAGGAGTGATGTGCTGGTTTTGACATGATGAGGTAGGGAATTCCAGATCTTAGAAGCTGCAGCAGGAAAGCGACGGTCGCCCCAAGTGGCTGTTCTGCTGCGTGGAGTGATTAGTTGATTGAGTGTGGAGGAGCGGAGTGTTCTGACTGGATTGTAGGGTTTTAGTTGATCTTTAAGGAAACGAGGCCCCTGGTCCTGCATTACTTTGTACACTATACACCATATTGCCATATTCTATTACCTAAAACCTTAGCCCTCCTTCCTTTTCTTTCATAGATTGCTTTTTCTAGGTTGTATATTGACAGAAGACTTGCAATCCATTCCTGGAATGGGGGGGGGAGCTTTATTCAGCCAGTTTCTTGCTACACATAAACGATAGACTGCGAGTGAAACAAAAATAAACTCTACTGGCATATCTTCTGCCGTGCAACCCACCCCTAGTATAACTAATTTATCAGTAAGTTGGATCTTAAGGCTGAGTGATTTATCAAAAAAGTCCTCTATGGCTTTTTTCAAGGTAAACAATTGTGGGCATTGCAAAAACATGTGTATGATATCTGCTTCATTTGAATTGCAGCGAGGGCATGTTATACCTGCCGTGCCACCCCATTGTGCTATTCTGGCCGGGGTATGATAGAGGGAAAATACCGTCTTAAAGTGCTGTGATTGAAGAGTCGCTGAGCATAGCACTGTTCTGCCCAAATCCAAAGACGTCTGGAAAGTTTCTAATCCTGACTCCAATTTTTCAGCCCATTTTTGTGCATACTTTGTCCTTTCATCTGTTTTATTTCCTTTCAGTTCTGCATAGAGTTGTCTAATTGTACACTTATTAGTTATTTCTAAATATTCCATCAATTTACAATGTCCCATTCCTGCCGGACCACCATGTTTTTGAGTTAAAAAGCTCCTAACCTGGAGATATTTGAAAAAGCTGTTATTTTCTAGCCCAAATTTACTTTTTAAGGTCGCAAACTGTAACATGTTCCCCTGATTATCCATTAGGTTCCCTATTTTCCCTATCCCCTTATTATGCCAATCTCGCATAGTGCCATCCCTAAAAATCTCCTCCGGTAATGAACAATTTGTAAATAGCCGCGTATAGTTATTAAATCTACCCAATCCCAGTTTTTTCGACACTCCTTGCCACACCCTGTAGGCTGCCTTCAAGGTCTTAAATCTTGTATGCTTGAAATAACTAAAATCTGTTGTATTTAGAAACCCATTTTCAGCCTCCTCCCCCAGCAGTGTGGTATAGACGTTGTAGGCATTATTTGATCCTGTCTCGATTTCTCCTGAGTTCTCTCTGCCTCCCCCACCTAGTAGCCCCCAGCAGTACTGTATTACAGCTGCCCAATAGTAGAGCCTGAAATCCGGCGCCCCCCAACCGCCTTTATCTCTGCCTACCGTTAAATGTCTATAAGCTCTCCTTGTTTTTCCTTTGGCCCAAATAAATTTATTCAGAATTGCTTCTAATTTATTAAACCATATATTTTCGAAAAATAATGGGATAGACCTAAAAAAAAAAGTACCTTTGGAAAAGTAACCATTTTGATTACATTAATACGGCCCATTAAAGTCAGGTGTAAGTTATTTATTCTTTCTGTGTCAGTTTTTATTTTAAGCAATAGCGGGTTCATATTTATTTCAACTAGTCTGTCTAAGTCAGTTGTAATCTTGACGCCTAAATACGTCACTTCATTAGCTACTCTTATATCCTGAAAGTTCACCCAGTTATTTTGTATAATCTGCGTTTTTCCTTTATTCAGTGAATATCCTGCAATATTTCCAAAACGCACAGCTTCTTGTTCGATTTCTGAGATAGCCGAGCCAGGTTCTGGGGTAACCACTGCCACGTCATCTGCGTAGGCAAGTGTTTTATACTCCTGTGTGAGTAATTTAATTGGAAGAATGTTGGTATTCTCTTCCAGTCTACGCAGAAAAGGGTCTAGGTATAAGGCAAATAACAATGGCGAGGCCGGACAGCCCTGCCTTGTACCACGCCTTATACGTATGCCCTCAGTATAACCTCTGTTTACTCTTACTTTAGCTGTGGGCTCTAAATATAGCGCCTTTATGGCCTTTATATACCCTGCTCCTAACCCAAACCATTCCAAGACCTTCCACAGGTACCCCCAGGAGACCCTGTCAAAGGCCTTCTCTGCATCCAAGAAAATGGCCGAAGCAGGGTCTCCTGTGACACCTGCTGCGTCTAATATGGTAACCATCTGTCTGGTGTGTTGAGTGGTCCCTTTGCCAGGTATGAAGCCGTGCTGTGTTGCGACTACCATCCCCTCAATTACCCTACTTAGTCTTTGGGAGAGAGCCTTGGAGTAGATTTTCGCATCCGCATTCCTAAGCGTTATTGGCCTATATGAGCCTGGATCTAAGTGTGATTTGTTTTTTTTCAGAATAACTATAATATTTGCACCGGCCCACGATTTTGGTACATTTTCCCCTCTCTGCGCGTGTCTTAAAGTTTCCAACATATCAACCCCCAGGGTATCCTAAAAAACTCTATAAAATTCCGCCGGAATTTGATCGGGTCCCGCAGCCTTCCCTGACGGGAGTTTGATTACTGCCATATGGATCTCACCCAGCGTTAGAGTAGATTCCAATGTCTCCTTATCCTCCTCACCCAGTTCTTTATGGGGGATATCCATTAGGTAGTTCTCAATCTCATCCTCCACATCACCCAAGTCCTGATCATATAGCTCAGAATAAAATTCCCTGAACACCTCCCTCACATCTGCTGCCTTAGTCATCACATTTCCCCTTTTATCACGGATTTCTTTAATTTCTCCTGCTGCCATATCTTGTCTAATACGGACTGCTAACATATGTCCTACCCGTTCATTAAATTCATAACATTTCTCCCTTTTTGCCAAGTAGTTACTTGCCGCTTTATTTGCCAATTTTTCGCTAGTCTCTGCTCTCTTTAGTTCTATTTCCAATAAAATCTCTTCCAAAGGCCCCTGATTGATAACCGCCTGGATAAGCTGTTGTTCTAGCTCTGTTAAAACCTGTAGCCTATTTATTAATTCCAGCTTTTCTTTTTTACTCCTATGAAGAGTATATGCCAGTGTTTCCCCTCTTACCCCTGCTTTGAATGTGTCCCAGACCATTCCTACAGAGGCCGTACCTCTATTTATCTCCCAGAACTGCCTAATCCATATATTCATTCTGTTAACGTAGTCTTCTTCTTTAAGCAACCCTCTTTCAAAGGTCCAATTGTATTCTTTACCTACAGCATTAGAATTCTGAGGTATAGTCAGCACCAGTGGGTTATGATCTGAAAAAACCCTGGGCAGTTTTTCTATTTTTAAATTTGTTACTAAGGTGCTGGAGGCTAGGAAATAGTCTAATCTAGCAACAGCCTTATGGGGTGCCGAGTAAAAAGTACTACCCGTTCCCACGGGATTTTGTGCTAACCAGACATCGACCAGAGCATTATTGCCCATTAAATTAGTGATAGCTCTACGAGTTTTCTTCTTGCGGTCTCCCTTCATCCCCCCTCCCGGCCTACACAACCCTGATAGCCCATTAACATTGAGATCCCCACATAAGATTACTGGCTCTGCCCATAATGCCAGCTCGATATCAAGTAATTCAAATAGCTCAGGTTCATCCTCATTAGAGCCATAGACAGACACAATTGTATACCGTCCTCCAACAGTCTCCCCTTCAATCATCACCCATCTCCCTTCCTCATCCTCCTTCTTTTTCTTAACCACCATGATCCCCTTCTTTGCAACAATTGCCACCCCTTTCGTTTTTACATCCTGTTTTGTGTATGCTAACACTTCATACCCTAATTGATCAATAAGATATTTATCCTTTCCTCTCACATGTGTCTCCTGTAAGCATATAACGTCCAATTTCAGTAGTCTACACATAGCTGCAACTTTCTGTCTTTTCCCTCCATCGTTTAAACCGCAAATATTAATGGTTGCAACTCTTAACGCCATCTAAACTCATAGGGTAGTTCCGCAACTATCATCCTTAATCTATCTATTGTCATCTGTTTATATCCACATAACTTCTTTCCTTGTGCTGTGCATAACCTAGCTTCTACACCATCCCTTTCCCCCCCCCACCCTCTCCCACCCCCTTGTCCCCCCTCCCCTTACAGCCCCCCCCCCTGCTACAGGCAAATAGGTCAATCATGACCTATGTGTGGCTACACGCTGCTGCAGCGTCGCCTCCCTCTCCTGATCGACCTACCCGCATATTCCTGTGCTTCAGACTAACTTGAAATATACAGCCTATACTGGATCCGATTCCCTGCTTCTCTTTCCTTTCTGATTCTCCGTGATTTCTGCGAGATATTCGCCTGCTTTTACTTCTGAAAAGAACATTCTAACACGACCACCAGTGACAACTTTCAGCTTTGAGGGAAACATTAGGTACGCTTCAGAGCCTTGACGTTGAAATGGGGTGATTAGTTGCCTAAGTTTCCATCTTCTTTCGACGGTCGTGTGGCAAAAGTCTGGCCTCGTGAAAAATGTGATCCCATCAACTGATTTTTTTTTCTCTGGTCTGGCAGATTCCATAACTTCTTGCCTAGCCAAAAAATTTCCAAAGAAAACTAGCATTGCCCTAGGAAGGGTTTTCTGATTATTCTGACTGTTGTCTCTTGTTTTCTTCTGCGTCAGTGGGAATCTGTGCGCTCTTTGGATTTCTAGCTCCCACTGCCAGTGTGACTCTGGATATGCGCCTTTCAACAGTTTGACCATGAACCCTCTTGGATCATTCCCTTCCAGTCCTTCCTCTAGTCCCAGGAATCTTAGGTTGTTCCTTCGCTGGCGATTCTCGAAATCCTCGAGCTTCCATTGTAGATCCTCTATCACTTTCCCTTGCTCCGCTTTAGACGCCTGCCAGTCTGTGACTTCGTCCTCCAACCTACCGGTTCTTTCCTCAACCTGAACCACTCTTTCTTCCACCTCCTCGTATTTTTTATTCATCTTCCTGATGCTTGCCTGTATTTTTTTAGTATCCTGCCTAGCTCTCCTGCTCTCCAGACGAGCTTCAATATGCATTTGTTTTAGCATGGCAAACATCCCATTCAGAGTCGCTTGTGGTGGTGCTTCGGCTGCATCTTGAGAGATATTTATAGAGTGATTATCGAGGGTGTCACCTAGCTCTTGGTCCTGGTACATTTTGGAGGTACTGCCATAGTCCCATAGCAATTTCCTGTTTGTACTTGATGCGGCTCTATCAATGTCTCTATCTCTTCTTATCATAGTGCGCCTTTTTTTCCGCTGTGTATCTTTATTTCTCTGACCGCTAATATGGGACCCTTCAGATTCAGACTCAGAACCTAGTGAGAGATCAGTAGTGCTATCCTCTTCCTCTGAGCGCAGCGAGGAATCTGAGCCTTCAGTCCCAGTATAGAATTTTTCTGCCTCTGGGGAGCGTATTCTCCTTCCTTTACCACCTTTAATACCCCGACTTTCTACGCTTTTCATACTTCCCCAGGTGGATTGCACTAAGGTATTGCTGTCCCCAGGCGTAGGTGCGATATCTATTTCTAGCAGAGCTTCCAGCATTTGCTCATTATTGTTATTATTATTTATCAGTTCTCCTACCTCCTCCGGCTCTAGTGTGTCCGCGTCTGTAGCAGCGTCTGCCGCGGTGTCTGTTACAGCGTCTGTTACAGCGTCTGAATCTCCTGGAGCAGACACGGAAGCCTTCTCGCTGAGCGCGGCTCTTTCCTGCGCGCACGCCTGAGACTCCGGTTGCTCGGCAACCACCGTGCTTGCGTCCTCGCGGTTACAGCGTTCAGCTTCCGTGTTCGTCTCAACGCCCGGGGCCGCTGTGTCTTCCGTGATGAGAATCGTCGGCTGCATCCTGGCTGCAAAAGCCTCCGTGACTGTGGGCTGCCGACGATCTTTGCCAGGTACACTGTTTGCTTGCTTCGTGACCCCGCTGTCCGATTGACGGCACTTCTGTTGCTGTTGTTCCTTTGACACTGCGGCTCCCGCCTGAAGCGCACCCTTAGGTTCGGTCTTTTCCTTTTCCTTGGCGGTTTTTTCTGTCTTTTCTCCTTTCTTGGGCTGCGTTTTTTGGACGGTTCCACTTGCTACAGCGGTTCTTCTGCTTGACGCTGTTGACTTAGGGATTGCCCCTGTGCGCTGTGCCATCCTTTTCAGTGTAGCAATACCTTGGCTAAGCGTTCTCGTCAGTTTCACTTCAAGGTACCCCCGTAGGATTGTCAGTACTTTCCTTATTACTTCGGATCTTTCTTTACTGCTACTAGTTATCTGGAAAATCAGCATATCTCTTCATTTCAGCATGTCTTTCCATACATGATACAGGAGAGGGAGTAGGTGCGACTACCTCCTACAGCAGCTTAGCGGCCATCTTGCCTCACACCAGCAGATTTTATGTTTTAAAGAATCTCCCATGTTATCAACATGGATGATTTGTTGGCAACTCCTGTATTCCTCGGTTGCAAGTGCCACGCTACCACTCTTTTTATCCCGAATCATTTCATATCTAGAAGAAAGGAATGCACTGTAGGCCTGGGCAGAATTTCAATTACGCTGGAGTAATAGGAGGCATTTGGATAATTCTGTGTTACTCTTTGATGCAGAATTCAGTTAATTACGCAATTACTCCTGCTCACATAATAAGAGTAATTGGGGGGAGGGAATCCTGCAGCGAGAGCACATTTAGAAAGTGTAGGTGGCGACTCACCCTTGCTATGCATGTTCTTCTCCATTTAGTTGTGTTTCTTCTTGCAAAATTCATTTTTGCATCTTTTTTGGGCACATGGGTGCATTTTACCCTGAGACAATAGCTCTCAATACCAGTAGTAATTGGGGGAACATGGGTACTCCAAGAGCACACATAGCAAGCACAAGCCGCTGCTCATGCTCACTATTAATTTTTTGTTTAATTTAGCACAATTTGTTAATGCAAAGAGTTTACTCGTGTCCATTGTGGACGCGAGGGGGCAATTTTTTTGCTAAGAAATAGTTCTAAATGCAGAATTACTCTTCGGAGTTAAATGAGTAACGCCCTCCCCTGAACAAAGATGCTATAGAGATGACTCATCCATAGAGAGCTGTACTCAGAATACTTTGATTAAATATTGCCAAGTGTGCAGAATCAAATATTATTTACGTTGCACATGCAGCTTATGGCTGTTTTTCAGTTACCTCAACCCCTGTTCCTGGAACTCCCAAGGACCTTATCACTGTTTCAAAGTTCTTTTGAGACTGTCAAGATCTCACAGAATCTGGACAATAATCTTGACTCGTTTGTAGTATATAAAAAGAACCAGACAGTAAAGTTTCAAATTCTCTTAAAGGAAGATACATTTCAAATGATTTTTAGCGACACAGCTCCGCACTTTAGTAATCTCCTTATGTACTTACCCCACAAGAAGCTATGCTGTTATTGCTAGCTCAGCCCATCCCCAACTTAGTCCACCAATTGAGTCATGGTGGTACCTTCCCTCCTCCAGAAAACACTTACTGTAGTGTCTCCGATAAGCTATTGAACACCAAGAAGCATTTGAAGCAAATATGTATTCTTTAATCTCGATACAATTAGCCAATGCCAAGGCTTGCTTGCAACTGACGAGCTTGAAACCTTAAGCCCACACCAACCCATAAAGAACACAAAAGAATTCTTAATACCTTGAAGGTGGGAAAAGTTGAAGTCATATGAAGTGATACTACAAAATCACATAATCTTCTCTATAAATAAAAACTCAAAACAACAAAGCTACGAAGCAGTACGTGAAAGGGCAGTACCTACCTAAACTATGCTAACATTTACAAAATCAAATGAACAGAAGAGACGTATACAACACACTAACATACAAATATAAACACTATCCAGAACTATATCATGTACATGTGTACACATTAGAAATCATGGTAACTTTAAGAGTGCCTGAGGTAATCAAAGTCATAATATCAAAACCTCACCTTACTTTCAACCGACGCTGTTGTCTTCCACCTCATATTCCTCATCATTTCCTGCATCAGCCCTTAATATACAAGAAGAATGACCAGCAAATGCTTTCTCCACTCCTAAGACACTGTGTGAATCACCCTTAACCTCATCTCCAACGCTGCAACCTTCCTCATCATCCTTACAATGATCATTGATAAGTACCTAATTTGTCAATACAGAACAGCTAAGACAATGAAAAGGAGCAGTTTCTTCCCCTGCTATAACCCATCAGCTGACGAATAACTGACAGAATTTCGACTTCAAAAATATAGACCTACAAGAATATCGAGTCAACAATATCGAGGGCAAAAATATCGACATCCTATCTACAACATGGTAAGTACAAAAATATCGAAAAAAAAAAATATCGATGTTAAAAATATCGATGTTAAATATATCGTTTTTTTTTTAATATATAAATGTAAAATTAAGTCTATAAGACTAATAAATAAAAGAAACATATTTAAAAGTATCTAATAATATTTAAAAGTAATAAATAAAACATATATTAAGAATACATTAATTAAATATATACAGTAAATATGTAATATATATACATTGAACAATAAGTATTAATAATTATTTTACGAATTTATAAATTAATGAAATATATTGTAATTTACTAACACATTTACAAACATAAAAAAGTAACATAAATAAAATGTAAGTAATATAAAAAATAAAATAAATATTTGATATATTAACAATTAATTAAATAAAACGTTGCATAGCGTAAGGGTAAAAATTTCTATTCCTACTCCAGAGAGTACAACAGTAGGGAAAACTGACCCTGAACTCAAAAAACACCCCTTTACCCAAGAACTGAAACTGACCCTGAACCCTAAAAATACCCCTTCACCCAAAAACTGAAAACTGACCCTGAACTCAAAAAATACCCCTTTACCCAAGAACTGAAAACTGACCCTGAACCCAAAAAATACCCCCTTACCCAAAAACTGAAAACTGACCCTGAAACCTAAAAATACCCATTTACCCACGAACTGAAAACTGACACTGAACCAAAAAATACCCCCATACCCAAAAACTGAAAACTGACCCTGAACCCTAAAAATACCCCTTTACCCAAGAACTGAAAACTGACCCTGAACCCAAAAAATACCCCTTTACCCACGAACTGAAAACTGACACTGAACCCAAAAATACCCCCTTACCCATAAACTGAAAACTGACCCTGAACCCTAAAAATACCCCTTTACCCATAAACTGAAAACTGACCCTGAACCCTAAAAATACCCCTTTACCCAAGAACTGAAAACTGACCCTGAACCCAAAAAATACCCCTTTACCCACGAACTGAAAACTGACACTGAACCAAAAAATACCCCCTTACCCATAAACTGAAAACTGACCCTGAACACTAAAAATACCCCTTTACCCTTAAACAGAAAACTGACCCTGAAACCAAAAAATACCCCTTTACCCAAGAACTGAAAACTGACCCTGAACCAAAAAATACCCCCTTACCCAAAAACTGAAAACTGACCCTAAACACTAAAAATACTCCTTTACCCAAAATTAATGATTATTATTTAATTAGCAATTAATTAATAATGAACAATAACATATAAAGTAAATATATTATCACATTAGCTGTAATTATTATAATTTAATAATTAATATTTTTTCCCCAATTAATTAATTAACAGTAATTAAAAATTATATATCAATAAATAACTCTAATTAATGTAACTTATTAATATTATTTAATTACCAATTAATTAATAATGTTAAATATGTACAAAATAATAATAATTAATTAACTAATTAATAATAATTATTTTCCAATAAATTAAATATAAATTTATAAAAACATATATTAATTAATTAATTATTATTAATATACTCCCCACCCCATTCCCCTATAAACCCACATCCCGCTACAGAAAATATATATCAATTAATCAATTAATTTTTTTCCCAATTAATCAATATTAATTAGCAATTAATTATAATTATTAATTAATCCTACTAATTATTAATCAACTTACCATAATTAAATTACTTCCCACCCTATTCCCCTATAAACCCACAACCCGCTACAGAACATATATATCAATTAATAAATTAATTAAAATTATTTTCCTATTATTTTCACATAATTACCAATTAATTATAATTTATTAATAAATCCTACTAATTACTAAACAATTTACCATAATTAAATTACTTCCCACCCTATTCCCCTATAAACCCACAACCCGCTCCGGTACAAAAACATAAAAGTTACTTATAAAATTATTTATTATTAAATACAATTTATACACATATAATAGTAATTATTTTAAATAGTTAAATTAAACATATAACACATACATAATAAAAAACTATACAATAATACAAATATCGATATTAGTGTCATCGAAATTAGTAACATCGATATATATGCTATCGATATTACTTACTTCGATATTACTTACATCGATATTAAGTATTTCGATATTACTTACCTTGGGTCGATATTCTGTCCTACGATATTCTTGCCTTCGATATTATGCACCTTCGATATTTCAGACTCGATATTATGGTAGGTCGATATTTACAACTCGATATTTTGACTGTGTACCTCAGCTGACCACTAGTTACACACACCATCTGAACAACTATTATCATAACTACTGTTTTACCCACACACACCATGTGTCCATGTGTCATTCCCTTCTATTCTCCCTTACAACAGACCTGCATTGAATTTAGGTTTAAAGTATTTTATTAGAGAGATACAGCTGCATAGTAGAACAAACATACAGATATGCAATGTGAGCGGCAGGAGGTATCCCAGGATTAGAGTTCCAATGTCCCAGCCCTAGGGGGCTGCCTCAATATCCTGCTTCTTGCGTGGAAATGTGCAAATGAAGAGAAGGAGCCTCTCCTCAAAGTCCTGTACCCCTCCTTAAGTAAACAAACCCCCCCCCCCAACAAACCTCCCCTCCCCACCACCCGCCCTGCCCAGTGCAGCGTATTGTAGAAGTAAGTCGTCCCTTTTGCAATCCATCTTGGTCCCAGTCCCGCTCGTGGAGTCGCGCTTCCCTCCCTCCAGTGGGACAGTGCTTCACGACCGGGGTGTAAGCCTCAGCAGTCTTAGGTATCTAGGGCATGTAATTTCCTTAAATTCTGTGGCCAATAGCGAGTGAAATGGCCGCCACAGCTCCCCAGAACCAGTGACATCTCCCGCTAACGTGAGAGACAGCTTTTCCATCCCTAGAACATGCCACAACCTATGCAGCCAACCTGTGTGGGATGGGATGGTAGGTGTGCGCCAGTGTATCAGTATGTTCTGTACCGCCGAACCCAGCATAATAGCAATCTGCCGTCCCTTCTTAGATTTCAGCGGATACATTAAGCCATTCGGGAGACCTAGCAGGGTGTACGCTGGAAATCAGGGCAGGTCAATCTCAAAGCTTGCATCTATATCATCTATCACCGCTGACCAGTAGGCATGCAGTACGGGGCAGTCCCAGAGTATGTGCGTTAGTGTACCAACCTGCCCACACTCTCGCCAGCATTTTTCACTAAGGAGCCTGTTCATTTCATGCAATCGTTCCGGGGTGTAATACCAGTAGGTGGAAACCTTGGTAAAGGTTTCCGTGAGGCCCACATGATAGGCCGAGTGCCTTGCTCTGTATGAAATTTGGTCCCACTCCTTAAGGCTAAGTGTTCTCCCTAGTTCCTTGTTCCAACGCTCCCGACCAGGAATGTGGAAGTGGGAAGACGGGAGCTGGAGCGTCCTGTATAGGTCAGTTATGAGTTTGGCGTCTGAAGTGCGGGTAATTAGCCACCTTTCGTACGGCAATAACTCCCTGTCCGCTGAGTCTCTAACGCTCGGCTGTAAGGCCCAGTGTCGTACCTGCCAATATCTCATGCGGTCTGTTTCGGCTATCTGATAATCATCTTTAAGGTCTTGGAAGGGAATAACCCCATCGGCAGTATACATGTGGAAAAGTGTCCTGCAGCCCTTGTCTCTCCAGTGTGAAAAGGCCCCATGTTCCGTCCCTGGTGTAAAGTCTGGATTGTCTACAATCGTTGTGAATGGCGAGGGAAACGTGGTGAGGTCAAATGCGCGATAGGTAGTGTCCCACACTCTCAGCGGCACTCGCGTGATATAGGAAGCATAGAGATTCGGGGGGCGATGTGGTCTGCGAAGGAATGGTATTTCTTGTAAGGGGCGTCCGGCTATTGCTTGGTCCTGGAAGAGCCAGTGTTTATCTGACTCCCACCTACTCCATTCCACCAAGTATCGCAGTTGTGAAGCTTGGAAGTATTTGCGGAGGTCGGGGATTCCCAGCCCCCGGCTTCTGGTGCCAGGGTTGTGAGGGCGCGGCGCATTCGGGGCTTACGGCCCTGCCACACAAAGCGGGACACTTCAGTTTGCATCTGTTGAATCCAACCCTTGGGGGGCTGCAGAGGCAGCGCCCGGAATAAGTACAAGATTTGGGGCAAGACGGTCATTTTGACCGCCGCCACCCTACCAAGCAAGGAGATCATCCCTTTGTTCCATCTCCCGAGTTCCTCCCTCACTTTAATACCCATCGCTTCATAGTTAATGGAAACCATGGCCTGCAATGTTGGAGCTAACGCAATCCCCAGGTATTGCACCCGATCCCGTGACCAACGTAGGGGAAAGAGCCTCTGTAGGTCGCCTCGTGCTGCCGGAGACAGGGATATGTCTAAAGCTGTGGACTTCTCCACATTCATCCGGAAGCCCGATACATTCTCGAAAGCCTTAAGTTCAGCCATACAAGCGGGTAGGGCTCGCCTCAGGTTCTCCAATGTAAAAAGTACATCGTCCGCGTAAAGGCTGATTGCATGGGTGAAACCGCCCATTCGTACCCCAGTAACTGCCTCATTCTGCCGAACCCGTTGAGCGAAGGGCTCCATATAGAGCGCGAAGAGAAGGGGGGAGAGGGGGCAGCCCTGTCTCGTTCCGCGTTCGATATCGAACCGTCGGGAACCACAGCCATTCACTCGCACAGTCGCAGAGGGGAATTTATAGCAGTTAAACACCATGGTCCGGAACTTCTCCCCCATTCCCAACCGTGCCATCACCCGGTCAAACGCTTTCTCAGCGTCAACGGAGAGCAACATCCTCTCCCCCGCAATACGTGAGGCTTTCTCTAGGATGTGTGTTATTCTCTTAGTGTTGTCCACGGTCTGGCGTCCGGGCACGAAGCCCGCCTGATCTGGTTCAATCAGGCCGGGAAAGTACTGCGCCAGTCTCGTCGCTAGGATCCCCGTGTAGATTTTCAAATCTATGTTAAGTAAGGAGATCGGTCTATATGAACCGCACTGCGCCTTGTCTTTCCCCGGTTTAGGAATCACCAACACTGTCGCCTGTAGGAGGTCTGGTGGGATGGCTCCCGGGTCAGAGAAAGAGTTAAACAGTCTGGTCAAGATCGGAGCCAGTGTCGTGCTGAACGTTCTGTAGAAGAGGGCGGTGTAACCGTCCGGACCCGGGGCTTTCCCTAATTTGAGCCGAGAGATCGCTGCTATCACCTCCTCAATCCTAATATCTCTCTCTAGGTAGCTTGCTTGGTCAGGGGTCAGGTGTGATAGGGTCACCGAATCAAGGTAATCATCCGGGTCTCCCATTGGTGCGGTCTCCGCCGCATACAGGTCGGCGTAGAATCGACGGAAGGCCTCCTCAATCTCTTCGTCGCCTGGGATCCCCTGTCCCGCAGTCCCCGCCAGTTCCCTAACCTGGCGACTCTGATGTGCTACCCTCAATTTGGCTGCTAGGAGGCGGCCACAGCGATCCCCTCCCGTGTAATAGGCGTGTTTTAGGCGCAGCGCAGCATACTCCGCCCTATCCAAATCCAATGCGGACAAGAGTTTCCTAGCCACCTTCAACTGCTTCCAAACTCTCGGGGCCCCAGTGCGACGGTGTACATTCTCTAGTTCCCTGACCTGTTGAGTGAGCTCATCTCGTTTTATTTTCCTCTCTCGATTGTCCGCTGTTGAGATCGCTATGAACTCCCCCCGTATTACTGCCTTGAGGGCTCCCCACTGAGTCGATAGCGAAGTATCAGTGTTAGAGTTATGTAGCTGGAAGTCCTTCACCGAGTCTATAATACTCTGCACTACCGCTTTTTTATGTAAAAGTGTGTCCCGGAGCCGCCAGACCCCCTTCCGGGCAGGGCCCAGCGGGAGAAGGAAGGTCCCCGAGACCGGTGCATGGTCCGAAAGAGAAATGACTCCCATATCTGAGGCGGTAGCCAAGTTACGGACCGGGCCTGAGACCTGCAGGTGATCTAACCTGGCGTATGTCTTGTGCGCGTGTGAATAATAGGAAAAGTCCCTATCGGTGGGGTGAAGCTCGCGCCATAGGTCGTGCAGATCGGAATTTACTAGCTGCGCCCTCACCGCCTGCGAGAGTTCTCCAGTCTGTGGGTGTCGCTGCGCTGATCTATCTATCGAAGAATCGAAGACCAGGTTAATGTCTCCTCCCAATATTATATGTAGATCTGGTGACGCTGTGATATCCTCTAGTGCCTTGCGCAAAAATCTATCTTGTTGCTCGTTCGGGCCATAAACTGTGCCTATCGTGAATACCAGGGTTCCCAGTTTAAATCTGTAGGTGAGAAGCCTCCCCTTTTGCTCTACAAATTTGTGCAGCACCTCCCCCTTGAATGATTTAGACAAAAGAATGGCTACCCCAGCTGTTTTGGTCGTGTTGGAGGAAAAGAACTGCGTAGGGAAATGGCGGGACCTCAACCTGTGACAATCGCCAGCCAATAAGTGGGTTTCCTGAAGCAAACAGATGTCTGCTTGGGAGTGTTCCAATAAGGACAGTACAGCCCTCCTCTTCGTGGGATTGTTCAAACCCTTGACATTCAAGGTGACCATCTTCAACTCCGCCATGGAAAGTCGGGACCACTTTGGCTATGTGTGCAAATCAGAGTGTGTGACATCTCGGTAACTTCCAAGTGGACATGTGTGTCTAGACTGATACTTGTAGATACCGTAAGAGCACTGGGCAGGGCAGCCCCTAACTCTCCCCCTTCAACATTCCCCTTCCCCAACTCCCAACACTCCCTCCCCACCCCTCCCCTCAACTCACAACAAAACTTCTGACCCAACACGCCTCCCCCCTCCATTCTCTCAACACCCAACTCACACCCCAACTTCCCCAACCTCCCCCCCATCCTTCCGCACCCTCCCCAGGGCACTCCCCACCCCCCCTCCCCAGAAAACCCCAAACTTCTTGAAATTGTCCCAGACAGGCCCAAGCGGACCAGTCCGTGGAATTTTACCTTAGTGGACGTCCAGCCACACGTGGTCAAACCTTCGCCCCCCCCCCCCCCCCCTTCCCCTCAAGCCAGCAGTTGAGACATTGCTATGATGAACTCCCCCCGGAGCACAGTTAAGCGGTTAGTGCAACCTCCCCTGGACCTTCAAGTGCTGTAGATGCAGTCCGAACAGCGGCCTCTTGTTCCGCTCTGATTGTTGGAGACCCCGGCCTCCACGACGCCTCTGTCGTCCTTCTTCGTCGCGTAGTCCGTTGCCAACCGTCGTCAATTGTGCATCGCCGTCTCGGCGTGTGGGAGTCCTCTTCTTCTGCGGTAATGCCCAGTATTTCGCAGGTGTCCTGCAGGTTTCGCAAATGGTGTGTCTCACCCTGCCACTTAAAGATAATACGAAAGGGGTGTCCCCAAGAGTAGGGTGTTTCGTGTTGTTTGAGGAAGTCCGTCACAATCTTAAACGATTTGCGCTTCTGAAGCGTGAGCGTGGACAGGTCCTGGTATAGCGCCACTGGGTGATCTCGGAAAGTGAGAGAGCGTGCTTTACGGGCCTCCGCCATAATCTTTTCCTTCAGTGGGTAGTCTGGGAGGAACGCTAAGATGTCCGGAGGGGGGCCATTATTCCTTCTGGCTGGTCCCACTCTGTGTGCTCTGTCGATTCGAATGAGGAAATCATCCCCTTCTCCCAAGACCATGCGAAAGAGTTCCTGCAGGTACCTAACTATGTCCGGATTTTCCTCTGATGATGGCACACCCCGGACCCTGATGTTGTTCCTTCGTGATCTATTCTCCAAATCCTCGTTGTGCAATTGGAGGTCTAAGTGCTGTTCCCGGAGAGTTAGCACTTCCTGCTGCAGGTGAGTGATCTCTTCATCTTGTCTATGCGTGGAGCTCTCCACAGCGTCCACTCTCTCGCCTAAGCCTTCCACTTCCCTACGGACTTCCCTAACCTCTCCCGCCACTTCCTGCTTCAGGGCCTGGAAGTCTTCCCTCAACGTGCCAAAGAGAGATTCCAGGAAGGATCTGGTGACTGGAGGCTCCGCTGCTACACCAGACTGCGAATTCCCAGCTGCTCCAGGTGAAGAAGAGTTCTTGTCCCCTTTGTTCTGCTGCCTGTTGAGCATCTCTGGAAGCGTGCGATCGTTGCGTTTCCCCCCTCTCTGAGCAGCCATGATGCAGGCCCCCCACCAGTCCGTGCGGTGGACTGTGCCTTTCCTCACGCTGACTCCCGAGCTCCCAGTAGTCTTCCTCCAGTCCAGGGCGGGCGTAGAACTGTGTCCACCCCAGAGACCACAGCCGAGCCGGGTCAGTAGCTGCACCGTAGGTTGGCGCGGGGGAAATTGCGCTCACCGTCCCCAGGGAGCACCGGGAGTAGCGCCGCCGGAGCGGACACCGGCGCTGGGGCCCCAACGCCAGCAGGACTGTCCAGTTGGTACCCGGGGCCTTCGGGTGCACAACACCGGCCAGGCGACCCTTCGTGCTCCGAGCTGTCTCTTTTACAGCACCCTGGTAGCGTCTACAAGTCCGCCTTGGTCAGACGCTAGTCGTGGCATCCATTAATAAGGGCCGCCTCCCAGTTCTTTGTCGTCTCTCCCCCAGGCAGCTCTGAGTGTCCGTGAGGGCGATGACTCCCCCCCGAGGGTGCGTCCGATGTCCCACCGCCTGTGTCGTACCGCAGGTCGTGCAGCCTGAACGCTGTGGGCCTCGCGGGCGCCCTACGTGCACTTAGGCCGGGGCTGGAGAGTCAGGAGCGTCACAGGCTTGGAGGGCGTCCGTGTCCCGTCGGCTCTAATCAGCACTAGGTGAGGTGGCAGCCTTGCTGGACGCTGCACCCGGCCTCCCACGTAGCCCGGGAAGGCCTCAAAGCCGGGCATTTGCGTAGCACTCCCCCCGGTTAAGTCCGTACCTTGGGGTGAGGGGACCTCCAGGCCCCAGCCAGTGAGCCCTCCGCTTCAGGCACCGCACTTGCGTCGCCGTCGGGGGTTCCCGTTGTAGCAGGGTTTCCGTTCTCCCACAGAACTGTGCATAGAGATCTAGAACCTCAGTGAGTTAGGATGATCCAAAACTCATCTCAGTGTCAGAAATCCCCTTACCTAGCTAGCTACAGTGTCTCATGGCTCATTATGGAATGATCCATGTCTTAGACAAACCAGAACATGAACTTTAGAATACCTCAGGAATCGTGGAACACATGAACACTCTTTCGTTATATAATCATTTCAAACCAAAACTGAGAGTCAAAGAACACAAGTGCAAGTTTGAAATATTTATTATTCAATGCAAAGTTCTCAAACGCAGTATCTTGTATAATACCAAAATGCAGATTATAAAAATCAGAGTCAGCAGCATAGTCACTAATCCATAGTAAGCAAAAGGTGATAGCATGTTACAATGCAAAATCTATAGAAATCTATATCACCTATATTTCGCGCACCCTATTTTAGCATATTATTTTACATCTAAGAAGGTCTCATTCGGGCTTTAGCAGGGCGAACCCATACCTCTAAATGTCAGTAGGAGTAGATCACATCAACAGCTACCAGCTCTCTTCATGCGCAGCACCAAGTGTCTACGTTCATTCCGTGTAACTCTATCTTAAACCCGCGTAGAGCCCAAAATGTTGGCATCAACATTATTTGTGTTATGTCTAATGTGGTGCGAGGATCAGGCCTCCCAGCAACCTTGTGTTAGGTTAATTTTAGAGTGTGCAGCTCTCAGTGTGCAGACAGTTGTACCAAGTGTACCAGGCAAAGCTGATAGCATAGAAATAACATATTATTCTCAAATAAACCACCTCACCGCTTCTAGGGTGAAAGCGACAACAACAAGTATGTGTCGTGTGCAAAACTGAAGCCGAAGGAAAAAAGGCTGTTTAAACATGTAATGCACTCATGCTAACTTAACGCAATATATGTAACGAAGTATCCATATGACACCCCCCCATTGGTCTGAGCACCGTCAAACATAAGGGAAAAGGCAATACTAAATCAGATACAAAAATTGAAAGCAAAGTTCAATAATCTTGAGCTAAAATAAGCTAAAAATATGTATGAATGAATATGTATGAACGCCTACAGTGGCCTCAAGTCTAAAAATAAAAACAAAACTTTCGAACCAAAAGTTATCCGCCAGGTCTCAAAAATATGAAATGTAGGACCAGGCCGCATCAATTCAAATGTCTGTAAGAGAAAAAACAAGGCACTTATCCGATATCCAAAGTCATGTGCCACATTGACGTTATCCTCAGCGACATCACGTGATTGAACTCTGCATCAGCTGAACACAGTCCATCCCTCCAATTCAGCGAGGGGAAAGTCATATTTCACAACAAAGCACTCCTCCCAGGCATGTCATGATTGGAAAGTATATGCAAAGAAAGTTGCAACAGCCTCCAGTATGAAATCACTGCCATCATCCGAAAATAGTTCAGCAATCCAATTCAGCAATGGGAAAGAACATACGTGCTCCTCCAGCATCGGATCCTCCTGTAACGTCAGAGGACAACTCGGTGGGTTCACCAGATCGCTGTGCGTCAGAAAGGCATCCGCCGCTGCAGAGATCTCCCATTGGCCCAGAACTCCATTTATCGCTGCCAAGGCCATAACTCTTTTGCCAGAACAGATCAGCTCGTGAGCCACCACGGGACGCATTAGCTGATCAAAATCGACGTCAGGAGCAGTCCTCAAGCATAGGCACAAATCAATGGCCCAATCGAACTCGCAGCTCAGGCAGTGAAACACAGGTTGGACACACGTGAAGTCGGTGAACCGAAATGACAATCTATAGGCCGTGCTTAATGCTGCAAGCGGCAAAGTTCCATAGTAATTGAGCATCCGATTACGGCACAGTGTCAGGAGGCGTTGAACGGCTTCTTGCGCAGGATGGGCATCCATGTTTTATGAAGAAAAACACCAACAAAATGCCAGCGGCTACAGCCAGCAACACAGGTAGTCCGCCAAACAAACTCGAAAAAATAGAGTGGAAAAACGTGGGAATGATACCAAAAACGTTTTCAAACGTAGTCACGAGGCCACTGCTTACCAATTTAAAAAAATGTGCGAGCCCAGTCGTGGAAGAAGCATTAAAAATCTGGTGCACTAGCTCACAGAAATGAAACGGCAAATCAGTATTTAAAAGCGCCTGCACCTCTGTGCGGGTGTTAGCTATGTGAAGGACATAAGTTTCCCGGGCCGAACTCAGGGTCACTTGTTTTTGAGACAAAAGAGCCCTTATTCTGCTTAAACCATTGAACTTCGCTTCCAAGGTTGGAATCCGTGGCCAGATGGAGACATCTGAAGACCCATGCGTGGGTGGGTATAGAACATTCTTGCAACACACCACACGCTCTGATACAGTTACCACATAAGCCACACCAATTAATAACCCACAACATAACTCGTTGTTTAAAAGCAAATAACTACCATTAGCCAATAATGTAAATGTGGGAACCACTGCTGGAACTGGCGTGCCTTTTAAAACACATGCTAAATTTGGGCGGTCCTGATTACAAGAACCGTGTAACTGAATGTGTCTGCATATTAATGAATGGTCAGGTGACTGTGTGCATTCCTCACCATTAAGATTCACTTCTTTTCCATCCTTCAGACATCTGTATGTGTATGGTAAGGACCATGCCTCATGTAGGAATGCATTGCCTAGTGGTTCATATCGTCCTATAGCAATATACCGCATACAGTTAGTAAATTTATATAAGGGAAATGGTAATGTAATTAATCCATGAATAAGCCACGTGGCAGTAGTGGTTTCAGCAACAGAGAAAGGTAAGGATTCTAGCTTCTCAATATGTAACATAGAAAATGAAGCATCACGCATTGAAAGCATGCGCTGTTTCTCAGTCAGATTAAAAGGGGCGAAAAGGGATGAAACGTTCAATGAGGTCCAGGGAACTCGACCAGCCTTAAGTGTCTGTAGGGTCCAGGCAAACTGCATTACAGAACGCAATTGATTCTGACCATGGTATAACGTGGACACTTCATCATGTACAATATCAACAACAGAAGAAACAATATTATCCAATGTGTAAATTCTGGAAGAAAGCATGTTAATACTGTTATCGACCACTGCAAGCACTTTTTCCAAATTTGCTTGATCAATAGCCCTCAGGCGTTTAGCTGCCTCAACTTGTGAAAATTTCAAAATTTCATTGTAAACAGCATAAATAAAGCGTTTAGATCTACCCCTAGCCGGGCCTTTTATAAAATCATTCAAGTCTATATTCTCATTCAAACGTGACAGATGCAGTTTTACTGCAGCCAAAGTGGAATGTTGCAACCAGGTCTGACACAATTTGCCTACTGAATAAGTAGTAACTGTGTGATCTGTTTCAAAACGGGGATCCGGCCTGATGTGTTTAAAACCTTCAGACAAACCCAAAAAACGACGTTGGCAAGAATCAGAGCTTCTTTGCCACAAAAGCCACCCCTCTGGATCAAAACTGGAAATATTAAAGGAGGAATTGTGCAATAGGTCTCGCATCTCACTTATGGACAATGTAGTGAAATTATTCCAACCTGAATATTCTTCCAAATCAGGGATGGTTGGCGCATTTAATTTTTTAGAAGTAGCCAATCCAAAACATGTTGTCTGGGAAATAGTAGAATTTAAAAACAACATGTGATTCGGGATGAGACATGCACGATGCAAAGCCTCAGTGCCTTGTACCTGCCAATCTTTGGTACCCCAAACCGATTTAAGGTCAATAGCTTCCTTCCATAACTCATAGCCCTCTACAGCTAACCTGTCAAGAAAGGACTTTGAATACAGCAATTTTGTATCGGTAAGTCTGACCTTGGACATGAATTTCTGTTTCACTTTAAAATAAAACGACTCAGGATTTGATTGATTAAAATCTGTAAAATATAAGTATTTTCCTAGAAATGTACTCGAGCTCCCTTGCAAAGGCGCAGGACAATGTTCCCACTGTGTGTAGTTTACCGGAACCCTCACGGAACTCGTTTTGTGTAAGAAATGATTCCCATAATGTTGATAGCAAAACAAATCACCATAATTAACAGAATCCAAGTACAAATCCTCAGCATCAAAGGCCGCATAATATTTCAAATCAGAGAACAATGCTTCTACGGCCTGAAGATCCCAATCATCAGAACGAATATTTTGCTTAATCACATCTCCCATGTTTACTCTAAGCACATTAGGAACATTAATAACTTCTGTGGGGCCATGTATCTGAAACCTAACCGCATCCCACACAATCCCATCAAGGACAGGCCAAGCAGTAATCTCTACTGAATGTAAGTCTCTCTTTAGTCTGTGTGCTGAATGTGAGGAGGAAAGAGGGGCCAATGTTCCATTAAGGTACCGAATTCCTGTTCTTTCTTTCACATAATGGCCATCGATCAGGCGAAAAAAATAAAACACAAACCCAATTGACATAAAAAGATAAAATGAAAATAGTTTCAGCCAAATGTATGTCCAAGGTGGAATTAGAAAATGTTTTTTAAACAACGTGGCATATTTTGCAATAGTCGATGGTTTCTTTGAAAGTTCCGAATCAGAGTCAAAAGAGAATCTGGACTGGTTAGCCAAACGAGCTTGTAAATCGGACATAGATAAATCAGCAGGATCTGCATAGGTCACCTCATCAATGTTAGTAACAGGAATAGTATTTAATAAAGGACTGGATATAGCAGGCATTTCGAGGGACACCTCCTGATCTGCACCAGATGTAATAGCCAGCACAGAGTGCCTCACCATGGAAGGACAGGATACAGCCGGTGTCATGCTATGAAGAATCGGCCACCCTGTGTATCTTGACATTGTCAATAGAAATAAATCTGTTTTCTTTACGACCTGGAAGTGGTGGTAAAATGACTGTTCTTGTGCCCTTCACTCCAAGGACTCGAACCGGCGCTCGATATGAGGGACCAAACTCTTTCTTGTTATCGATCTTCTCTCGAACCAGTTCTCCAACCTGGGGTAGCCAGCCAACTACCGGGATCTGCAACGCATCATCCGACGTGGAGGGCAAGTGTTCCTTTGCAAGACTGTCTCTGGTCTTTTGTAGATCCTGTAAAACATTGCAATGTTCATCTACGTCAAAGGCCGCGGCCTGGGCCTGGCAGTCTGCACCATCGAGGTCAGGGACGTACATCTTGATACCAAAGAGCATTTCGTATGGGGTCCGCCAACCCAGAGACCTTCTAGGGAGATTATTAAGCGCACGCTGCACGCCATAGAGGTGGGTCAGCCAGTTTCTACCAGTGCCTATAACACGGGCTGTCAAAGATTGCTTTAGGTCGCGGTTCATTCTTTCTACTACAGAATTGCCCTCAGGCCTGTAGGGACTTGAAAACTTCACCTGTACTCCCAACGAAACCATAGCATCCTTATACGCCTTAGAGGCGAAAGCCGGACCCTGGTCCGAATGGAAAGCACCACAAGCAAAGATTCCCACAAAGACACGCAAATCCTTAATGACAGTTCGCGAATCAGCGCTTCGATGCGGCCATACCCATACAAAGCGTGTGCATGAGTCAACTGCTACTAAGATGTATTTATACGCAGTATCAGAAGAAAAAGGACCGCAGTGATCCAAATAAACACAACCAAGTGGTTTATTAGAGATGTACAACTGTGTCTGAGGCGGACGCGCAGCAGTAGAAGGCTTGATCTGCTGACAAATGTCACACATAAGGACATAATCGCGCGTCTGTTTGTACAGTCCCCGCCACCAGAACCTCTGTTGTAGCTGAGATACAGTAGCTGAGACGCCCGCATGTGCAGACGCCACACCTTCATGAGCCGCTGTAATCAGAGAAGCTCTGCGATCCGAGTTGGGAACTAGACGCTCTCCAACTTCAGGAATTTTCACATAAGGAACCTTATCGGGACTTAAGTGGTATGTGTACTTCGAAGGGAACCCCGCAGGATATTTACCTCCCTTCTCCGTGGCAGCAACAGCCGCCAAGATGTCATCATCTATTTTGCTTTTGGACCTCGTGACTGCTGCAACTAAGTATTTTGATACCGCTGACTTCGCTGCTTCATCAGCAAGCGAGTTGCCAACAGCGTGGACCCCCACGCGCTGGTGGCCAAGGGTATGAATCACAAACACGAGCGGCAGTTTCTCTTTAAGTTCCGCCACTCGGACCCAGATCATTTTATGTTTTATTGTGCTAGCTTTGGAATCACGAAAATCATTCTGAATCCAAAAGAACAAGTTCTCATTATAAGACTGGACACAGTAGTAAGAATCACTTACGATCAAAGTCGTCACACAAGGATCAGCGTACTCCAATGCGAGCATAAGAGCACGAAGCTCTGCTAATTGTGCGGTGCAGTCCCCTAGTGTTTGCGTGTGCACAACACTGGACTTGAACTCATCGTTCACCATGGCACCGACTACAATGGCGCAAGCGGAAACGTAGGCATGTTTAGAGCCATGCGCAACCTGCGCCGAACCATCCGTGTAAATGATACAATGGAAATCCTCCAACGGCCGCATTGCTAAAGGAGCAGGATGAACAAATTCATACTGTAAATACTCCTGCGACCGTAAAGCGGCGTCAAAAATAAACGTGACATCCTGAGATGTCAAGGATGTAGCCCACTGAATCCACCGAGGGTGCAAAGCTTTAGAATTCGGTACACTGGCTTTCGTGACCGCCTCCAAAGCAGGACACGGGGTAACAACCAACATGCGCTTTCCCTGCGACAGGGCACGTTCCTTAAGAATTGCCATCTGCACAGCCGTTAAAACTTTCTCCACAGTGGAAAAACGCAGTTCAGCCGAAGTGTATAAGTGTGACTTGTAAGCAATAGGTACAGTATCCCCTTCATTAAAAGTCAGGTACGTGAAACCCACCGTCCCAGGGATAATTCTTATCACCAGGTTGGTCTGGTTATCACGAGTCTGTAAGTAGTCAGAAGCGAGCATATCAGCCTGCAAGGACTGCAGAATGGCTGAATGCTCAGGCAGCCAGCATGATTTGGAAAAAGATGGTTGTACCAAGGCATATAAAGGCTTGATACGCTGGGCATATTCCGGAATGTATGTCCTCCCGAAATTTAAAAAACCCAGTAAAGACTGTAATTTTTTCAGCGTTGTCGGAGAGCGCAACTGCGCGCATTTCTCCAGGAATTGAGGAGCCAACCCCTTTCCTTCGTGGTTAAGTTCATAACCCAGAAACAACACTGTGTACTCCGCAATGTGTGATTTTGCAAAGTTAAACTTGTAACCCATGTCTGCAAAGTTACAAATTATGCTATTTACTCGACACAGATGCACCCAAAGTTCGTCGTCTGTGAGATAAATGTCATCCACATACGAACATGCAACTGGATCGAAGCTCTCCAAAAGAGAGACTATGCGGGCGGAAAACACTCCAGGACTATTTTTATATCCCATTGGGAGTCGTTTAAACATTTTTTGTACGCCGCCGCACGTAAAACTGGTCCATTGGGAACTTAGACCATCTAATCTATGTGCATAAAAACCATTGGAAATGTCAAGCGTGGTTTTGAACTGTTTACGCTCAAGACTATTTACTAGGGCAGAGCCGTGAGTATTCTGTACTGCACAGTTACGGCAATGCGAGTTCAAATGCCGGTAATCCAAAACCTGACGATATGAGCCGTCCGGCTTGTTAACAGTAAAAAGGGGATTATTCATTGGTGACACACACGTTTCAATTACACCTTGATATTCCAATTGTTCAAGGATAGCCGCGACTGAAGCTTTAGCTTCACGCCGTATGGGATACTGGGGTTGTGGCTGCGGCTGTGACCGTAAAGGAATCTCATGGCTAGGGGACAATTTATCCCAGCCACACTTATTTCGGTACACAGCCGGCGCAAGCGCCAGAGCCCACTCTTCTGCAAAATGCAGCGCTTCCACTCTCGATACAGTGTGCGCGAAACTGGGGAGGATCACCTCCTCCCCTCGCGGAGCTGCGAGAACAAAAGGTGGGGGCCAGTCAGCCTCCGAAAGCAAAATGTCATACGTATCCGAAAGATTTTCCCAAAATACCCCTTTTACAGTTCGCTGCATGTCACCTTCAATTAACAGGACAATTTCAAAAAGTCTTTCAGGGGGAGCAACATGTGTATCAGCCGTTTCAATCACAATAAAAGTTTCAGTCGCTGTCACCTTCAACAGTGGACGGAGGGCCTCTCTCACTATGGTAATCTCTGCCGCGCTGTCCAGCAAGGTCAGAGCCCACGTCAGATTCCGAAGCCGCGTTCTCACTATCTGGGGCATATCGATGCGCCGTTAAGGCTGCGACTTTCTTCTTGGCAAACTGCGGTCTCTTAGGCGTAGAGTCGTCCCGCTGATCCCCTTCACTTCGCGTGCGGGACTGGCCACGTCCTTGCTGGCCACCCCTGCCCCTGCCGCCCCCTCCACCACCGGTTGACGGAGCCGATGAGTCCTGTAAGGAACGAGGAGAGCGTTGGTCAGAAGCCTGAAATCTCTCAGGCGATTTAATCGTCGCGCGATCGCGCAAATCATAAACTCGATCTGACTGCGCAGGCTGCGAAGGCGTAGGACTAGAAACCTGTGTCTGCTGTTGTTGTTGCTTACCCTGATTCTGCTTTTTAGGCCAATTTTGTTTTTTGGACTTGGGTTGTCCACCCGTTTCCGAAGACTGTCCCTGGGGCTGCTTCTTCTCTTTTTCAGAAAAAGCCTTTAAACCCTTAGAAGTGCGGCCAACCATTTTATAAGCCGCCACAATAATTCTTGCCAGCTGACGGGGTTTCTCGGCATCGGGAATTAACGCCAGAGCATTGGCCACCTGAAAGTTCACTGCATCCCCCTTGACATTTGCAAGGATAAGACCGCAAACCGTCTCAAACGAGCCGCTCAGGCGCATACCCAATTCAACCGCTGACTCTGGTCCGTGATCATCCTGAACACGTTTAAGCACCGCAGAAAGGTTCGACACAGACGGGGTGCCATAGCACCTCGAGTAAACCGCTGCAAAAGTCTTACCCCAAGTTTCACAGTCAGCAAGTTCAGGGGCTAAATCTTTCGGTAAACTAAGCGTAAGAATCCAGTGTTTTTCACCCGGAGTCGTATTAGGAAACACAGCCTCCAGCTGGTCGAATTTCTCGGCAAGCCAGTAAGGAAAATCATCCTTATCCTGGGGCTTCTTGCCCATAACGGAATTCACCAAGACAGGACTGATTTTCAAACCAGCCTGTTCCGCTCGAAGCTGCGCACCTGCGGATACTGCGCCATGAACATTACGACCAATGTAATGAACAAGCGCCCTAATCACTCCAACCGCGACTTCATGAAGACGCCGCAGGTCAGCTACACTACAAGTAGCGCGATTAGGGTGAGGAGTAAATCCACCCAAAGCGGGCCAATTTGTGCCCGGAATGGACAAAGGACCTAACCTCGGAGCCGTTAAAGAATGGGGTAGGACGCCACCAAACCAAACTCCGTGCTGCCAAGCATCGATAGGTACTTCCAGTGCCCTGTACGGAGCATAAGCCGCCGGTACAGCCGAGGCAGTGTATGAATGATAGACACCCGAATTAGCGTCCACTTCCGGAAATGTCACCCAGGAATAAAACAATTCGACGCATGTTCCGCACTCACCACTAGAACCACAGCCAAGCCTTCCACAGGGACATTATATGCCCGCAAGTGGTCGCGAACCGCGACGCGGCTATGCTGCGGTATGTCCACGGCCATGGTAGCACAGGAAGAGAAAAGAAGACAAAGAACACTTTGTAGTACAACTGGGTAGTAATTCAAAGAAACCGTTTTTAGAAGAATTCAAGCTTGAAAAGACCTATTTAAAAAATAGGTAGGTTTTTCCGACACCACCGTTTACCGGAAACGGGAATGAAGGTGTCAAGGTTTGAATGATATACTACTCGAGTGTCATGATTTAAGGCCAACAACGTACGGGCGCCATGTAGCAGGGTTTCCGTTCTCCCACAGAACTGTGCATAGAGATCTAGAACCTCAGTGAGTTAGGATGATCCAAAACTCATCTCAGTGTCAGAAATCCCCTTACCTAGCTAGCTACAGTGTCTCATGGCTCATTATGGAATGATCCATGTCTTAGACAAACCAGAACATGAACTTTAGAATACCTCAGGAATCGTGGAACACATGAACACTCTTTCGTTATATAATCATTTCAAACCAAAACTGAGAGTCAAAGAACACAAGTGCAAGTTTGAAATATTTATTATTCAATGCAAAGTTCTCAAACGCAGTATCTTGTATAATACCAAAATGCAGATTATAAAAATCAGAGTCAGCAGCATAGTCACTAATCCATAGTAAGCAAAAGGTGATAGCATGTTACAATGCAAAATCTATAGAAATCTATATCACCTATATTTCGCGCACCCTATTTTAGCATATTATTTTATATCTAAGAAGGTCTCATTCGGGCTTTAGCAGGGCGAACCCATACCTCTAAATGTCAGTAGGAGTAGATCACATCAACAGCTACCAGCTCTCTTCATGCGCAGCACCAAGTGTCTACGTTCATTCCGTGTAACTCTATCTTAAACCCGCGTAGAGCCCAAAATGTTGGCATCAACATTATTTGTGTTATGTCTAATGTGGTGCGAGGATCAGGCCTCCCAGCAACCTTGTGTTAGGTTAATTTTAGAGTGTGCAGCTCTCAGTGTGCAGACAGTTGTACCAAGTGTACCAGGCAAAGCTGATAGCATAGAAATAACATATTATTCTCAAATAAACCACCTCACCGCTTCTAGGGTGAAAGCGACAACAACAAGTATGTGTCGTGTGCAAAACTGAAGCCGAAGGAAAAAAGGCTGTTTAAACATGTAATGCACTCATGCTAACTTAACGCAATATATGTAACGAAGTATCCATATGACACCGTCTGACAGCGGGGAACGATCGCTGCAGGCAGCGTACTCACTGCGCGGTCTTTTGGCCTTCCGCGGGTCCGGGTGGAGATTCTCTGTCTCGGGTCGCCGCCATCTTGGAGCCCAGGGGGGAGCGGACTCGTCCCGGACACTGCACCGCTCCGCACCGCTCCGCTCGGCGTTGCAGCTCACTGTTGGCGGGGGGGGGAACCCGCGTCCTCCAGTCAGCCGGCTCCTTGCCACCCCGTCGTCCCGAGGTTCGCCGCCTCGTCGGGGTTGGGGCGCTGCGTCCGCTTCGGTCTGCGCCGCCCCACGACTCGGCCCCCGGAACTCTGTGAATTTTTGCTTTGCTGGGTGCTGGTAGCGGTGGTCAAGCGGGCGCCGTCTCCCTCGCCAGCTTAGCTATGCAGTGTGGCTTCGGGGGGGAGATTCAGCCTAAATCAGGGCTTGGGACCTCGGACGGGGTCGGGAGCTCCGGCAGACACGTCCTTCTACCCCGCCATCTTGGCCACGCCCCCCCTGCATTGAATTTAAACCACTTTCAGTTGTACAGAAAACTTCAGCTCAACCTTTCTGCTCACAAACTTCCTTCTTCTTCTTCATCATATAGTGCCAGCTTTATTCTGAACATCTCTTGCACAGCACTCTTTTATTAGTATTTTTTTACAACTGGCCTGTGACTTCTGAAATCTTGTTTTAATACATGACTAGACCAATACACAGCTCTCAAAATCTTCAGCAAACCTGTCATTACCATTGTGTAAGGTGTCGTACATACATAATACAAAATGTACTGCAATTCTTCGCTGTCACCATATAAAATCACAATATCCTTTGTAGTTCCTATTTATCATAATCCACATTATTTTTAATGAGCTGTTAAATGGATCTTTTAATGACCCTATTAAATCTTTTAACACAATCACTTCCACCAGAGGGGTACAGTAATGTGAACTTATGCTGCACACCTAAAGCCTTCAATACCTCACCAGATTTCCATATCTAACTTCACATCATTATTAATTAGTAAGATAGCTTGTGCGCTCCCTCTTGCAAACACTTTCTTTAAAACATTGATCACTGTATTAATATGTGCAAAATTCACCACTTCTTATTCTGTTCCTCAGAAACAATGTTAACTTTCTTTTTAAGTAGTCCCATTATATCACTGGCTGGTCTTTCTTCTGTCAAGAGACGGTACACAAGAGTAGTTTTAACTTCTGCAAACTTTTATCAGTGAAATACATCTCCTTACTGAATTTTCTACATCCATGCCATTACGTGGTCACCAATGCAAAAACAACAAATGATGGACAGAGTGCAGAACAATGTCATACATTCACCCCAGTACAGAGATCTGGGCCTAAATCTATCGTTTTTTTTGCACTCCACACCACCCCAGTTCAGACATGTCCATATGCAAATCAGCCTTGACCCTGTGCCTCATGGGAACAGTCCAGCCCGAACTGCCAAGCCATGTCTTTCCTGGACCGGAATCAAGCATCCTAGGACCGGGTTCTGGCCGTCTTCAGCCAGGATACCTTGACTCCAGTGGTGTGGAGAGCATGGGACTCACGTCTGAGAAGAGCCAGAAACAGGTCCTAGGATGCTTGATTCCGGTCCAGTAAAGACATTGCTTGGCAGTTCGGGCTGGACTGTTTCCATGAAGCACAAGGTCAAGGCTGATTTGCATATGGCCATGTCTGAACTGGGGTGGTGTGGAGTGCAAAAAAACTAAGGATTTAGGCCCAGATCTCTGTACTGGGGTTAATGTATGACATTGTTCTGCATTCTGTCCATCAACTGTTGTTTTTGCATTTTTTCACCCCGAGTGGGATGGGTATGCTCAGACGAGAGTCCCATGCTCTATACACCACTGGAGTCAAGCACCTGGCTGCAAACGGCTGATAGCCAGAAACCAGTCCTAGGATGCTTGATTCAGGTCCAGTAAAGACATGGCTTGGCAGTTCGGGCTGGACTGTTCCAATGAGGCACAGGGTCAAGGCTGATTTGATATGGACATGTCTGAACTGGGGTGGTGTGGAGTACAAAAAAACGATGGATTTGGGCCCAAATCTCTGAACTGGGGTGAATGAAAGACGTTGGGGCATATTACCAACAACTAGCGATAATTTTTGTCTCTAACTTGTTTAGAGACAAAAATTATCACCGCACATCGGCGATTTTTATCGCAGATAAACCTTGCTATTAGCAAAGTTTATCGCAAATGCGATAAAAAACGGCCGCAATGCATGAATATCGCTGAAAAGTCAGCGATATTCATGCATTATCGAGCAAATGCTCTTAGCCATGTTATCCACCTCCCATTGGATAACATGGCTAAGAACTGCTCAGGGTAGGTGTTAGCTTTTGGAGATATTCGCGCTTAGCGCGAATATCTCCAAAAGTTGGTAATAGGAGATAGCGATGTTAGGGACTGTTTCCAGTCGCTAACATCTTGGCACGCCCACTTTGCATGTCATTAGTGATAAATGTCACTGACATGCAAAGCAGGGCCCAAGATGGTCGCTATCTCCTATTAGCTGTCACTAACTGGTGTTAGCGACAGCTTGGTAATAGGGAGATAATTTTATCTCCGCTTTCTTGGCTTTTAAAGCCAAAAAAGCGGAGATAAACCCCCTTGATAATATGCCCCGTTGTTCTTTATTCTGTCCATCAACTGTTATTTTTGCATTTATTACCTGGTCAGGAGACCCTGCCTCAATTCTGCTTTTTGTTTTGACAATACCTGGGTGACATTCGAGGCATAACTTATTAATCAGTTTCCTCAGTTCAACTGAAGCAATAATTTCGCCTCCCCTAATTAAACAAAATACTTTATTAAGAGCCAATTTGCTCTCTAATTCCCAAAACGGTTTCATATCAACATCACATAAGCATTTCCCTGGCCAACCATTCTACATAACCTGTAAACCGATCAAGAGTTTCATCCTCGGCATTCCCAATTTTCCAATCTTCTTTGCATGGCTCTATTTTTGCTTATGTATGTTATCTATATTATTCCTAACATTCGCAACGAAACACTCAATTTATATGTTATACTTATTATCTTCCAGAGGTACAAACATCCATGAAAAGAACTCAGCAATTACCTTAACACTAGGTACATATTGTATCTTGTATTCTGGATAATTTCTCAATCATACCAGATTCTTCGTGGATACCATCAGTGGTTAACAGTTTGGTGAGGGTTTATAATTACTTCAAAGCTAATATTTGCTACCCCTCAAATAGTTTCTGAAATATACTACTACACCTAGACACAGAAAAAAGTTTCTATTTCGAATACAGAATACTTTTCTTCTGCCAGTAAAAACAACCATGCAAGAAATACGATAATACATTCTGTTCCATTCTGTACTGTGACAGTGTCACCAAACCTTTTCCATTAGCCCCTGTTGCTTCCTTAAGGTCAGACACCTGTAATGCTGGTACACAGTAAATTGCAGTTGTCACAGCATGAAATGTCTTTTCACACTCAGAACTCCATTCCGACTTTTCACTTTCTCCAACAGCCGTCTGAGAAGAAAACTCACACTAGAATAGTTCTGTAGAAAAGTTAGGAGAACTCCTTAAGTCCTAGAAATGATATTACTTTCTGTATACGTTTCCTTTTTACCAATGAATCCTTCCTTGTTAATAGTCTGGTCGAGATAAGTCACTGCTCTGTTCTATGACCCTGCAGGGAGTATATTTGGTCATCAATCCATTCTTTGCTAACATGTTCAATTATATTTTAACATCAAGTCGAGCTCCTCTTTTGTTTTTGCTTACAACAAGAATGTCGAAATAATAAACGTTGCAGGAGGAACATCTGGCGGGGATACTAATCTAAAGGGCTTTAGGAAACACTTCTGCCTTTCTGAGGAGATAAAGGCTGTTAGTATTCTGCTATACTATACTGTACTAAACCAGCATGAGCCTTTAACGAGTGTCAACATCACTGATATATTTTTGTTAGATTCCCTAAAGTGTCTGTTTACATTAGATTTTTTTTGTAATGATTACTTCCTAACATCTATCATTTAAATAGGAAACGTTTATTTTAACATTCAATCCATCAGTCTTTTGCTAGGATACATGTGTTCATTTGTACCAAGTATGCGGCTGCCATACTTTTAAAACTGACGCAAATGTGACATACCTTCCTGCCGCAGGTATGTCACATTTTCCCACATTGAAAGTGACGCACCAGCGGCACAATGGGCTTGTAAATAAGACCCCATCAGGTACATGCATCATTGGTGCCGTTTGCGATTCCTTAATTGCGAAAATTAAGGAATCTCAGAATCTGCCCCTTTGCGACCGGTATTTTTGCATTTGGGATGCATCATCCCAATGCAAAAATCGCAAATTGAGAAATCGCTAAATTGCGATTATTTGCATTTAAGGAATCTCAAATTGAGATTCCTTAAATGCAATGCATGAAAGTGTTAAAAATAGTGAATTCGCCAATAGGGCACGCAAATTACCATGAAGTACAACTTCATGGTAATTTGCAAAAACTTTGAAAAATGCACTAAAGTGCATTTTTCAAAGTTTCATGTTGCGCACACACATGCCCTAAGGGCATGTGTGTGTGCAACATATGTGCACAGATCAATTTCAGGGGAGCAACAGGGTGTCCTTTGGACACCCCTGCACCCTTGAAAACGCAATCTCAATTTGCGATTCGCTAATTGCGATTCGCAAATTGAGATTGTCTTTCCATTCATTCCTAAGGGCCTCTAGGCCTATAGGAATGAATGGGGAGGTATTCTAAGAAATCGTTATTTTTTTAGTGATTTCTTGATGCATTCCATTTTGCTATTCCTTAATAGCGAATCAGTATTTTTCGCTATTAAGGAATCGCAAAATGCTGCATCTGGGGGTTAATCTGCTGCTTTGGGACAGGCATGTTGCCAAGACAGGCCGGCCAGGATAGTGTAACAGGGGGTGAGGATGATTTACCCAAGAACATTAGCTCTGTCTTGTCCCGTTTAGCTTAAGATGAGATAGTTCCATCCATTCGGCTACCGCCTCTAGGCAGTTGCCCAGAGCGCAAGGTGAACCCTCCGGGTGGTTAAATGCCACCACCAGTTGGGTATCATCTGCGTAGGTGATGATTTGAATGCCGAATGGAAGTACTATCCCAACAAATGGGGCCATATAGGTGTTAAATAGCGTGAAGTTCAGGGAAGAACCCTGACAGACCCCACAGCTAAGAGGCCATTGATTAGATGTTGTTGTATCCTCAGTGACCATGAAGAATCAGTCCTCTAAAAAGGACTTTAGCCAGGCAAGAGTCATGTGCCTCACTCCAAGATTCTTTAGACGCTCAAGCAGGATGGTATGATCAACAGTGTCAAAAGCGGCACTGAGATCCAGCAAAATAATTGCTGCTGAGCCGCCCTGGTCAACCTATCTCCTGGCTTCTTCCTTTATGTTATATCCTTTTGTATAGCACACAAATCACCATGAGGCATCTCGGCGCTTACTCAGAACCCTACCCTAGGGAGGAAGGAGAAGCAAAGAGGAGAAAGCCTTAATACAGGAAAGCCTTTAGACGTTTCCTAAAAATTTGATATGATGAGATTTCTCGAATGGCAATGAGGAGGCTGTTCCAGTATTTAGGAGCTAGGTAGGAGAAGGCCATGCCTCCTGACCTGTGGCGTCTAATTCGGGGTACATGTAACAGTAGTTGCGAACTAGATCTCAGTGGCAGGCTAGGTATGTATTTCACCAGCTTGCTCTGTAAGTATTTTGGGCCTTGCCCCTGGAGGGCATTGAAAGTCAGACAACAGACTTTAAAGATGGATCTTTGCTTTACAGGCAGCCAGTGCAGCTTTCTCAGCAGAGGCATCGAGGATGATCTAGCAGGCATATTCAGAACCAGCCTGGCTGCTGTATTTTGGATCACCTGTAGTTTTTTAAGAGATGTTGGCCCCGCTTCTGCTAAAAGGGCATTACCGTAATATAAACGGCTAATAACCATGGCCTGGGTCAACTGCCAGTAAGGCATTTCTTCTCCCATACTTTGGACGAAACCATGTCTGGGACTCGTGGAGAAGATTGTTTGATTCCAGGTATTGGACTGGAGTGGCGTTGTTGTGTTTTTCAACCAACTTACTCAGCCAGGGAAGAAGAGAAATGGGTCTGAAATCGGCCAGGTTAGAAGATTATAAGGTTTTTTTTTTATAAAAGGGCTCTGACCTGGGCACATTTCCAGGGTTAGGGTACCCTTTCTATGATGATAGAGGCATTTTGGGTCTTCAAAGTTGCAGGGCAGATGACTTCCGTGACTAAAGTCAGACGTTGTGGAAGGGCTGTATCCATAGGTGAACCGGAAGTAACCCTAGAAATAAGTGTGCTCAGAGTCACCTCATCTAGCAATGGAAACTCAGCTAGTGAACACTGTGGATTGGGGAGAGAACTCTTGTTGCTGGAGACTGTGGACCCACTCTGGTGGGGAGGGAAGGATTGGGATATCAAGTGAATTTTTTGATGAAAATATTTAGCCAGATTATCACAACGAACTTGTGCATCTTCTGAATTGGGGACTTTATGTGGTATGATAGTGAGGGATTTACCAATACAAAAGATTTCTTTGGGTGAATTCGCCGCTGCTTTAATCTTCTCCTCATAAAAGGAGGATTGAGCGATTTTAATTTCAGCCTTGCAATTTCTTATTGCCTCTCTGGACTCATTTTCCTTTCAGCTGCTAAGTTCTTCTCCATCTCATTTCAAGTTTCCTGCAGATTTGTTTAAGTTCTCTTAATTTAAGGGAGTACCAAGGAGCCAGCTTTTGTTTGTGAGTCTTGCCGGAAAGTTTTTTTGGGAGTAGAGTGTCAAGTGAATTTTGAATCCAAGAGTTAAAATTATTATTTGCCCTTTCCAGATCTAAATCGGCGTAGGGAGTAGTGGCAGCTAGAGTTATAGACCACCGGCTAGGGGACAGGTTTGCCCATTTCCTTTCCAACCGCGGAGTGAAACTCTCTGCAGGGGGAGGGACAGCAGTTTCCCAGACCAGGGGGAATAGCAGGTGATCAGTCCAAAGGAGTGGAATGGGAGATCCTGCTGAGAGAGCCTGATCATTGCTGAGCACTGAATCAAGAAGTTGACCCTTGGTGTGCATGGGGGCAAAGCCTTTCTGCACAATTTGAAGCGCCAAGAGGCTCGCTAGTAAATCTTTTGCTGTGTGGTCAGACGGATCATCCAGATGGATATTAAGGTCACCCAGTACTGCAAAATTAGCGGAAGTTAGAGCTGAATCAGCAATGAAAGAAGGAAGTGAATTAGGGAAATGACCTATGGGTCCGGCGAGCGGTAGAGGAGCAGGCCGGTAAAGGTATTAGTAGATGAAAGTTCCAGGGAGAAATACATGCTTTCAGTGTCAGGTAAATCTTCCATAGAGGACCAGCAGCAGTAATTGTCTTTAAAGACAATAACTAGTCCACCGCCTCTACCTGTTTTCTGGTCAACTCTGTGTATTAAGTAAAATGATTTCAAGATCTGGGTAATGGCTGAGTCAGCTTTATCCTGCAACCAGGTCTCTGTCAGGAAAAATACGTCAGGGTTAAGATCTTCAATGAGGAAGGCCATTTCAACTGAGTGTTTGGGGAGAGAGCGGCAATTTAAAAGATACAATTTAAGAGAAGGCTTAGCCTCCTGGATAGCCTTGCTATTGGGTTGGAACTTAAAGTCGCAGTGCGAGCAATTGGTGGGATTATTAGCGAGGGACAATGATTGTGGGCAATTAGTGCCCATGGCTCCTCGCAAATTCAGTAGTGTCTGAGCGTTATAGGTAGAAGTTTGATGGAGATTGCCAGGGTTCGCTGCCCCTGGTCCCAGCCGGGCGCGAACGGGCGCAGACGGGCTTGCCTTTGGCACACCTTCCCCGCGCCTGCGGCGCGCTCGCTGTGCGCGTCCGCTGCGTGACGGCTTCATGGGATTTAAATAGGCCGGTGCGGGCTAACACTAGAGCGTCAGACTCTCAAAATGGCCACTCGTGAGTGTCCCACCGGAAGTGAGGAGAATGCCCCTTACTCCGAGCGTCTACTCCCTCCACACAAACAGCATAGAAGGCTGCCGTGGACCGGGGAGACTGATGCACACAACACAAGCCACAAAGCATTCCAAGTGTGTCAATAGTGGCGGTGGGCTTATGCTATGTGGTACAGTGTCTAGTTTCTGGAAATTGGGTAAAATAAATACATAAGTAGATCCTGTGACTAGTTGATGAAGCATGATAAAAAAGCCTGGAAAATAAACGTAAAAAATTGTTTAACGATAGATGCATCATTGTACTGATACCTTGGATAGTGAGTGAAACATAGTGAATAAAGCATTGGTGTAAAAATTAAAAATTGTCAGTTCAAATGCATCATTGTTCTAATAAGCTAGATGGAGGATGTGACATGAAGAAATCAATTAGAGATAACATAGGTATTCTGTGTAATGGGGCAGACATCTCTTGTAGGTGGTATAAGTAGGTTTAATCAGGTAGAATTAGTAGGTAAATAATCACAAGAAGATTCTTGGTAAATCAGGTAGTCTCTGGTAAAGCCCCACCAGGAGCAAGGTCCACTCTGCTCAGCCCATCTCACCAACTGATCTTACCACATACAAAGCCACCCAAACATTCCACATGACATCATAGCAGGCTGAGCAGGCAGAGAGAGAACCAAAGAGGAGAGACATGAAAAAGGCAATAAGCACATTATAACACATCCCCCTCTTTAATAACTAAACAAACAAAGGAAGAGAAGAAACAGAGAATGTATTAAAATATAGAACTAAAACATCCCCTAACCATACAAAAGAAAAGGAGAAGAAGAGAATGCATTAATACATGCAACAACAGGAAGAAGAGAGAATGTACTAATATAAAACCAAAAGGAGAAGAAGAGAATGCATTACTAAATGGAACAAACTTAACCCTCCTCTTGAATAGTGATCATAAGCACAAAAAGAAATGCACAGATGGAAAGCGCACTTCCGACAGAAAGAAGAAGACACAGTATCAACACAATACAAAACCTCCTTCTCCCTGAAAATGATCAAAAACAAAAGAAAAAACAAAACAAGAAAAACCATCCTAAAAACCAATAAATCAAAACCGCACACAAAACCTAATGTGCAATGCACAAAACTGCAATAAAACAAATCAAGCACAATACTAAATCCGGATAAACTGGGGCAAGACAGGGATCTACAACCCTTAACTGCACAAATCCCAAAATAAAGGTAACAAGTGTGTACCCGTCACACACAGACCGTGTAGCCAATTTAACATACACCAGAAAACCAAAATCCTATGGTAACCCTTAACCCCATGTGTGAAGCAATCACACACAGCATGTGCACACTAATCGAAAACCAAGGGTAACTTAAAACCAAAGACACTCTCGTAAACCTATGGGCAAGCTTAAACCCACGACACACACACGAAAAACTAAAGGTAAACCCTAACTCAATTGTCAAAAATACTAGACAAAATTGACAAAAACTTAAAAATTCAGAAAAAACCAAGCACAAGCGTGCAAATAAGACACTCCCGCAACACACACCAGAACACAGAATCAAGGGAACAACCACACACAAAGGAAAACAAAACATGGATCACGAAAACCCATGACAAAACCCAGGAAAACCACAAAACACATGACACCCACGCACAACCGTACAAGGGACACACCACCAGAGTCAAGGAAAAAAACAAACATACTCATCAACACCACCCCAGAAAACAAGAGACAAAAATACAAATGACCAGCTAAAAAATAAAAATGTCTCAAGCTCCGGTGAGCTGTCTCAAGTAAAGAATGTTGTAAATACAGGAAGATTTGCGACGTCTTCCGTAAAACAACATTATTCAGACAAAACACACACTTCAAGGTTACACACAAATCAACCACAGTAACATGCCCCCAATACAAAGTTGTGAATATGCAAATGTAAGACAAGGTAATATTAACATAACAAACTAAAACAATAAACGTGGTCACCGTAGTCTAGGAAGATGAGCGATACCTCACCCGAAAATCCAGTCAATAATCCTTCATCCATAGTCCAAAAGTTGCAGGTAGCATCCAGAGTAAGTAGAGAATTGCGCCACAAACAGCACCATCAACACGAGAACTCCCCTCATGGTTGAGCGTAGAATCACCATAAAATCCTCATTAGCGCATGTAAATCCAGATTTGCGCATGTAAGACCAGGTTTGCCACAACTATAATAAAGTTAGCCTTCACGTAAATGAAATGTAGGCAAAAGTAAACAACACCCGCCTGCGATGTATCTGCTAGTCAAACTTGGAGGTGAAACGTCGTGAAACTCAGGATAACAAAGGGATTCATCCCAATGTCCCAAAATGGCCGCCACAGCGTCGTTCGGCGTCGCTTTCTAAGGAAAATAGACCACACAAGGACGTTGGACCTGACGCTGTCACCGAGGTCAAAGGAGAGTTGCACCAATACCAACGAGGATTCCAGTGACGTCACCACACCAATCATGCAGGCGAAGATGAAGGAGCTGCAGAGACCAACCGTCACTGGTGCCAACGAAGAGAAATGACTCGCTGTTGCCAGCATATGCGCAGAAACAAAGAGGTGAGTGAATGTAGCGAAATGACCTTCATGCGCGCAGAGTCTATTTGTAAAATAAAGGTCTCGAGTAGAAGTACGCTCTGTGTTTTTTCCAGAGACAATGCGCTGTTGGGCTCAAACAGTTCAAATCGTAAGCGCTACACATCTTCGTTGCACTGCTCCTAACATAGCGTAGTGTGTTAACACAGTGAGTCAGCTAGGACATAATTGAAGTTCACTGCGCAGCTAATTAACAAAACGCTGCGTGTGTAGCACTGTGAAGAATTCTAGGCACATAACATGACAGCTCATAAAAGTGATTATTGCAAGACAGTCAAAATCTGCTTTCAGGACAAGATGTGATTCTTCCAGTGTTTGATGACAGTAAAATCCAGACCAGCAGCCATAACATTAAAACAAGAGGGTACTCATAAATTTCCAATAAGCGAAAACAGTCATAAGCTGAAATCTTCTTGTGAGGCTGTAGGCAGGCTAATGGAAACTGGCACAATCTAATCCAAAGGGCGACCGTTGGTAGGGTCACTGGTGGGGCCTTTAGGGTGCCTAGTTTCCCCCATTCAGCTTATTAGAAGACAATAAATTCCAAAACTTTAAATCCTTTTTGTGAAAACGCTTCTTCATGTACATAAACAGCTTCACTTACTTCTGTTTAAAAGTCAAGATCAAACAATGTAGCTCAAGTAGGTTCTTTTTCCCTCGTCGCCAGTGTTAAAACGAAGTAATGGGGCAGACATCTCTTGTAGGTGGTATAAGTAGGTTTAATCAGGTAGAATTAGTAGGTAAATAATCACAAGAAGATTCTTGGTAAATCAGGTAGTCTCTGGTAAAGCCCCACCAGGAGCAAGGTCCACTCTGCTCAGCCCATCTCACCAACTGATCTTACCACATACAAAGCCACCCAAACATTCCACATGACATCATAGCAGGCTGAGCAGGCAGAGAGAGAACCAAAGAGGAGAGACATGAAAAAGGCAATAAGCACATTATAACATATTCCATACGATCGTTCATTCCTAAGGGTTTCCTGGAGTTTAGTAAATGAATCAAGTGATTTTCACGGTGTAGTAGAGCATTATGATTGTCTCTTCCTTCATTTCTCATTATAACTTCTAATACACAGAATTTCTGTTGGCTGATATTGTGTCCTGCTTCTATGAAGTGGTTGGGTACCGTGGATTTGAGGTTTTTGGTTCTTATATTGATTTCATATTCATTGATACGAATCTTAACTTTTCTATCGGTCTGTCCTACGTTAATTTTCCTGCAGGGACATTTTAACAGATACACTACATTGGATGTATCGCATGTGGCTGTCAATTGTAGTTTGATCTTGTGTCCTTTCATCGGGTGTGTTACGTACGGGCTGGTGATGATGTTGTTGCAATTATTGCAGTTCCAGCAGGCTATTGTTCCTTTATATGCGGGATTCCTTTGTTTGTTTGTTGGATTTTTAATGATCTCTCCTAGATTGTTTGCTCTAGTGTATGCGAAAATGGGTTCCTGTTCAAAATGTGGTGGAAGTCTGGTTCCAACTGTAATATTGGCCAGTGTTTTTTGATGATTCTTTTGTAGGTTCCACTCTTGGTAGAGTATTTGGAGAATATGGTTATGCAATTTTCTATGGCTTTTTCTTTAGGTGATTGCAATGTTTCCCTGTTTATCATTTTGCATCGGTTGTTGGCTTGATTCAGTATATGTTCTGGGTAAACTCTTGCTTTGAATCATTGTAACATCTCCTTAATGCGTGTCTCCCTGATGTCTGGATTTGATACGATTCTTATCACTCTTAATAATTGAGTGTAGGGCATGTTGTTTTTGAGTGATGGTTGATGGAAACTCCCATATTGGAGGGTATTATTCCTGTCCATTTCTTTTCTATATAGGTCTGTTTCGAATCCATCTTTTGTTTTAGTTATTGTTACATCTGAAAAATGAATAGATTGTTCTTGGATTTTGTGGGTGAATTGAATTCTTTTGTCTACCTGATTCAGTTTTGCTAGTTGATCACTGAGTTCTGTGTATTTTTCGTTCCATAGGATAAAGATGTGATCTATAAATCTTACAAATAGTTTCAAATTTGTCTTCCATTCTGGTACTGATAGTATGTGTTGTTCTTCAAAGTTCCCCATGAAGATATTCGCGTATGTGGGGTCAGCACAATTGCCCATAAAAGTGCCAGTCTTTCGTAGAAACCAACTGGTTTTCCATTTAAAATAACTGTGAAGTAAGGTATATTGTAATAATTCCATAAGGAAAACTTTAAGATCTTCATAGTAATCACTTTGCAATAAGGCTTGTTCCATGGGTTCTATGCCCAGTTGGTGTGGACTGGATATGTATAGCAATTTTACATCCACCATGCATAGTAGTGTTGTCTCATCCTGTGTATTGACTATATTGTTAATTTTGATCAGAAAATCTTTGGTGTCTCTGATGTAAGTTTTTGATTTGGAAACCAAAGCTTGTAGATATCGGTCCAAGTACTTGCCCACTGGTTCGTGCAGACTGCATCTTGTTTAGACTATTGGGCGGAATGGTGGATTGTTGATGTTTTTGTGAATATTTGGTACCTTATATATGGTCGGGCTTCTAGGATTGGTTTGGATCAAATATTTCGTAACTTTCTCATTGATGGTTCCCATGTCCAACGCCTTTTGAACTGTATCTTTCAGAACTGCCATAAATTGTGCATTGGGATTGCAGTCCAACTTCATGTATGTGTAATCGTCTGATAGATGTATATCGTTTTGTTCCTCATAGTAGTGTGTATTTAAAATCACCAGTGTTTCTCCTTTATCGGCTTTTTGGCAAGTTGTTTCCTTTGTCTGCTATGGATCTTAAGATTCCCAATTTTATTTGTGTCAAGTTGTTAGGTTTCATTTGTTTTCAAAATTTTAGTTTTGATAGGTCTTGTTTAACCAGTGCCTCAAATGTCTCTAAGGACTTGTGGCTGATTGGAGCCATATAGGTGCTATTCGCTTTCAATCCTTTTAGTGGGTCTTCTGTGGTTGTTGTTGTGTGTTCAATGGCCACATTTTGAAAAAAGATATCGTAGCCGTAATTTTCTCATCAGTTTAAAAAAGTTAATGTCTATCTCCAAACCCTTTTAAGGGTTGGGGTAAACAACATTTTCATACTTCAGCCCTTACTGGGCTTGCCTTTCAAGGTGGCGGTTTTGCCTGTACCTCATCTACTGTACCTTGCCTTGTGCCCTCGATTTCGGGGCATTTTTCCCTCAGGAATTTTTATACATTTTCCTGCTGCTTTCCGCACAGGTGTTTTACACACTTCTGCTTAGACTCCTACTGGGCCACTCTCAAGGGGAGCTTCTGATGGTTGCCGTCAGCGCCTTCATGTGCCTCATGACAGAGTGACTCTCCAATGATGTGTCTTCTTTTTCTACTACTACTGCCACTTTCTGTTCATGGATCAGCATCCTGCCAATACTGTCCTACGTGTTTGGCTAGTACAGGATTCACCAGTGTTTTTTCCACTGTTATGCATACTGGACCGGTATGTGTTGACTCTGTTATACCAGTTGTCTTCCCTCTGGGTTTTATTTACGGTCAGCACGTCAGAGGCTGCGGATCCATCAGTCCCTAGGATCACTTCCACTTCTTGTGAAGTCATGAACTTTCCCTTTCAAATTGAGATATCTAGCGTATGTTTTCTTTCTCTCACCTGGTATACATACAGGAGTTTTAGTGCTGATCTTGACGGCTTGTGGTGCTTTTGCCTCCCCACCCCATGTTTTTTGCTTTTCTGAGCTTTATGGTCTAGTGTGGCTGCGCTGGTTGCGGTCCCCGCCGTGGGTTGTCACCTTGTTGATGGCTATGTTGCCTCCGCAACTTATTGGGGTTCAGTCGCAGACCCACCTCCTCTTTGTGTATGGCTTTGGTATCTATTCTAAGTTAGAGAATCTGCTGCTGATGTCTCTATCAGATGAACAAGTTACTTACCTTCGGTAACTATGTATCTGGTAGAGACATAGTCAAGCTGCAGATACCTTAACACCCGCCCGTCCTTCCCGTTCTGCGAGGACCTTTTCAGGTTGGGCTTTCTACGCTTGCCTCCCTCCGGGTGGCTTGATCTTTCTGCAGGGTGACGCTTTTGCTTCACTCCAACACACAACGCTGATACTTCATTCTACACTCACGGACTAGCGCTTTATTTGGAACTTGACCTGCTGCTCTCTGCTCTTCGAGGATTGACTGAGGCGAAAACAGGCTGTGCTGTAGCTGGGGCTAGTGAGCGCTGAGAGTAGCGCCGCACTCGCTGGACCAGAGTGCTCTTGTTTGTCACATCTCCGCTGCGGGACTGCGAGGCATTCGAATCAGCTGTTGCCTCTTCCCGCAGCGGCCCCGCCCCCCCACCAGCTGAGCGCATAACTTTTCGCGGCACCCGCTTCGCGGGTGCCACTCACGGACTAGCGCTTTATTTGGAACTTGACCTGCTGCTCTCTGCTCTTCGAGGATTGACTGAGGCGAAAACAGGCTGTGCTGTAGCTGGGGCTGGTGAGCGCTGAGAGTAGCGCCGCACTCGCTGGACCAGAGTGCTCTTGTTTGTCACATCTCCGCTGCGGGACTGCGAGGCATTCGAATCAGCTGTTGCCTCTTCCCGCAGCGACTCCGCCCCCCCCACCAGCTGAGCGCATAACTTTTCGCGGCACCCGCTTCGCGGGTGCCACTCACGAACTAGCGCTTTATTTGGAACTTGACCTGCTGCTCTCTGCTCTTCGAGGATTGACTGAGGCGAAAACAGGCTGTGCTGTAGCTGGGGCTGGTGAGCGCTGAGAGTAGCGCCGCACTCGCTGGACCAGAGTGCTCTTGCTTGTCACATCTCCGCTGCGGGACTGCGAGGCATTCGAATCAGCTGTTGCCTCTTCCCGCAGCGGCCCCGCCCCCCCACCAGCTGAGCGCATAACTTTTCGCGGCACCCGCTTCGCGGGTGCCACTCACGGACTAGCGCTTTATTTGGAACTTGACCTGCTGCTCTCTGCTCTTCGAGGATTGACTGAGGCGAAAACAGGCTGTGCTGTAGCTGGGGCTGGTGAGCGCTGAGAGTAGCGCCGCACTCGCTGGACCAGAGTGCTCTTGTTTGTCACATCTCCGCTGCGGGACTGCGAGGCATTCGAATCAGCTGTTGCCTCTTCCCGCAGCGACTCCGCCCCCTTATGAGTAGAAATCATCATAAGCAGCCAAGGACTTACGCGAAGCGGAACGCGAGCGGGACTAGACCCGGACGAAGCCCGGTCAAAGGGCGGTCCCTCTGAGTTCCTCAGAGGCCGAGGAAGGCTGGAGCTGGGCCTATTCCCTAAACCTTGTGATTTCGTGATTTATTCGTGAGGGCAGTTATATTATACTTAATTTGTTGGAATCCTTTTTGAGGTGCTATTGTATTTAAGATCTCCAAAGCTCTTATTTTAACAATGACTGCAAAGAAACTAAGGTCGGGGAGAATTCTAATGGGCAGAGTATGCTCTAAAACTAAATCTAACCCTCTTAAAAATAAGGGTAGTCTCTCAAATCTCTTAAAGGGAAATTGTCAACTATTCAGTTTGTGGGAACGGGGTTCGAATAAAGTGCCTCGGGCAACCCCGCCCCTGGCTGATAAGGCTGAAAACTGCCAGGATAGGATAGTTACACAACACGCAAAGGTCCTTTATGTTCCTGAGAGATCATCTGAGTCAATTACAAATGAAGAGGTTAAACTTTGTACAAATGATGTAGCTGTCATTGCTTCATTGCCCTCAAATTCCTCCTGTACTCTTGTGAATAATCCTAACATTAACTGTGTGCAGGCCTTAGTATATGACACCCCCTCCAATCCCCCTATGCTTTCTCCCAAACCTGGCCCCAGTGGGTCTAATCACAAATTAAGCTTGTCTTCTCAGAGAGAAGATAAGATTAATAATTCCATACCCTCTGAAACAGACTTGGAGCTGTATAAACGGTATATTTCCGATGAGCCTAGTAGGCTGTCCACTTTGGCAAAGACTCCGGTAACATTCGTTCCTTCTGGTCTCCAACTTTACAGCAGTACACCTTCTAACAAATCTATTGCCAATAGTACTTCCATGAGTCCCTTTTAAATTTAACAGGCCTTGACGACTCCAACCCTGTTAGTTCTGATAAACCTATTTCCGAGTCTTTGATCTCATTGGAGTGCTTGTTGTCATCTATTTTATCTTTATTAGAGAAATTTGTAGGGGGCTCGGATTGTGTCTTGGAAACGGTAACTCAAATTTTAAAAGTACTATTAAACAATCGCAAGGAGAAGGTTCCTCTCTCCAATTCTGACGTCTGTTTACCGGAAGACAAAGGGCTGAATAATACATTCTTAGAAAGTGTACCTGTCCCCTTGGAGGTTTCCCAATCACCCAGAGTTGATAAAAAGCTGATCTCCCCTATACATATCCTTGCTTCCAATTGTGTAGTGGAACATGATTGCTCTTTAGTTGAAGTCCCGTCCACTCAGAGCGCGAAACAGGATAAGGAATGTTTTGCGATTTTCAACCAACAGAAGGTCAAGGAAAATAGAGCAGTTTTGGGAACGACTGTTTGTGGGGGAAAAGAAAAAATGGGGAAATTAAATAAGAAGGGAAGAAACAAAAGGAAGTTAATTCGTAGGTTTGAAAAAAATAGACGGAGGAAAATCTTCTTTGAAATCCAGCAGGAAACCTCTATCAAAGATGATGTGGTTGAGGAGCCTCTAAGTGGTGTCAAAGATATGGCATTGGTCTCAAAAGTATCTCATGACCCTCCCCAGTCTTCATCCCTAGAACCCATTATTATTATTTCTAATAAAAAAATGCCATCCCCGCCCAAAATGCCCTTTAATCCTTTTTCTAACTCTGTTCCCACGGGTTCTAATGTTACAAAGGATGGATGCCAAGTTGTCAAGAGTAAAAGTGAGTTACTTAGGCCAGGTCAGCTAGGGGCAGCCACTGATAGGTCCATGGATATGGGTCTGTCAGTTCTTAACCCCTTGGCTAGGCCATTTTCCGGCTTTAAGGTCGATGTAGAGGACACAAGCAGAACGACAAGCAGAACCTCCGTATTTAGAAAAGAGGAAAATATAAATGCATTTATCCTCGAGTTTTCCCCCTTGTTCGAGGCTGATTGCATTTTGAATAGAGCTGCTCTTCTTAAATGTTTCCATGAATCCGAAAAATTGGAATTAATCCAATCTTCGGATATAGATCTGATTTATATTTGTAAAACGGATGGCAGATTTCTAACGAGGGCTAAATTTCATTCCAAACTCATTGTAAATTTAATTCTTCAGTGTTCTGAGAGATTTCAGAGTAAGGGGATTGATGTCATCCCTTTTTGGGGGAACGGCTTAAAGGATGGATTATCGATCTCCCCAAGGGGATTATGCTCTTCCACCTCCCTTTTTCCATCAGCTCTGGGTAGGAAAGAACGTTTTGATGCTTACAGCGACATAAAAATCTTCCTCTCTAAGGATATTCGCTGTGTATCCGAAATCAATCCTCCTCTTCTCTCTGTGCATAACAGAAATGAAGATGAGAGCTCCCGTTGGAATTGGCTGCCTGGTGTTCTTGCGAAGAAACCCATTATGAATCAGGAAAGGCGATCTGATCTTTAGCAGTAATTTAAAAATCCTGTCTTGGAATGTAGCTGGGGTAAAGAACAACTCTGAAAAAATTGAGTTCCTCCTCTCTTCAGGGGCCAGTGTGATCTGTCTCCAAGAGACATGGCGCACTGAAAATCTTATGTTGGGAAGTGACTACATTATCCTGGAGGGTAAAGCCTCTGCTTCCATAAGAGGCCACGCAAGAGGGGGTATTGCCTGTTGCTTAACAAATCAGATAAAATGGAATTTTTCACATTTTTTGGATCCCAGTAACCTGTTTCAGGCTGTTACTTTAATTTGCCTTGATTATATGGAAATTCCGTCCCCACTAGTTTTGATTAATGTGTATATTCCTCCTGATGAGTATTTCAATCCAATTTTGAAGAAAGTTTTTTCCTATGCTAAGAAAGTGCGTGAGAATACCCCTTCAGCCCATATAATCTTGGTTGGAGATTTCAATTGCAAGGTTTCTAACTCAAGTTTGTCTTTATTTAGAAATAAATATAGGGAAGAATCCTTGCACATTCCCCAATCTGTCTGGCCCGGGAATATTAAAACTAATAAAAGAGGGAAAATCCTTTTAGAGGAGGTACTCGAGCTGGATGGGATTGTGGTTAACGGACGTCTTCCGTCTGACTCCCCGGCAAATTTCACTCATGAGTCATACCAGGGAGAATCTATATTAGATTATGTTATAACCGTTAATTCTTCCTTTGTCATATTGAATGATCTGGTAATCTCTAAAACATGTTTCAGTAACCATTCTACTTTGGTCATCTCTTTAAACATTCTCCCCCCCTTGGCTGACCGTTGGTCGCTAAATAAGGATTTGGTCAGTTTTAGCAGCACATCAGGGAGATGTCATTGGGATAGAAAGGCTCTTAGTGGACCTGAGAGCATCCTTGATGAAGCAATCTCCGATTTGGTCAATTGGGAGGGGGCTGTAACTGTACATTTTTCAGATCTATTGATGAAAGTGACCTCTTTAGCTAGATATCCCAAAAGATATAGGCCCCCAATCCCTTCTTCTAGTTCCCTTTGTTTGTTAAACAAAGAAATAAATAAATTGGTAAGAGATCAATATTTGAATATTCTTCCAGAAAGAGCTCGATATATAGCCCTGTTGAAAAGGAGAAGGAAAAGGTTGAAACTCAGATTACGCAAAGATAGAGAGGACCAATTTTGGATACAGTTGAGGGAGGCAGCCTTTCATGGCCGAGCGAGAGCATTTTGGTCCATAATAGGTAGGGGCTGTGGCGCAAGGATGACGCCCACTCCCATCTCCATTGAGGAATGTGCCTGGGTTGATCATATAAAAAATCTTTATGCAAGTAATGGCGTTTCTGTTCCCGTTGGAAGTTTCAAGACGGCTGTCTCGACCGTAGAGGAATCTCCATCTGAAAAGTCTATAGAACAGGCAATAATGGAAATGCGCGCTTCTGGAGCTATGGGCCCAGACGAGCTGCCTATTTCTGTTATAAAGCAGAGTAGTTTAAAATGGAGTAAAATTCTCCATCCCTTATTTGCATACTGCTTTTTAAGCAGGTCAGTCCTTCCTTCATGGAAAGGGAGTATCTTGATCCCCCTTTTTAAGAAGGGCGATCGACTTTCTCCCCAAAATTATCGCCAGATTGCTCTCCTCGACGCCATTGGCAAAGTTTTTGCTAAATGCCTGCTAAGATTATTGAATGAATGGGTAGATCAATGCGGCTTATTACCTCTTGAGCAAACGGGCTTCCGTAAAGGCCACGGTACCCTGGATAACCTAACAGCTCTTCAGGTGATTATGGATAAATATATCACGGTCCGGGGGGGAAAAGTATACGCAGCCTTCATAGACTTCTCCACAGCATTCGATAAAGTTGACCGCCCTCTGCTGTGGAGGAAACTATCAGCCTTAGGCATGCCACCTATACTGTTGGATTTAATACAGGATCTCCATACAGATACATGGTGCCGTATAATGATGGGAGGGGAAAGAGGATTGTCGCATCCCATCCCCTCTGCCAATGGTCTTAAGCAAGGATGCCTACTGGCCCCCTTATTGTTTTCCCTCTATGTGTATGATCTTCCTCAAGCTTTGTCTCTGAGTAGTGGTATTGCCCCTGTTTTGGGAGATAAAGCCATTGCATGTTTAATGTATGCCGACGATATTTTGTTATTAGATCTGACTCCGAAAGGCTTACAAAATCGTCTGCATGCATTACAGGTGTTTTCAGAGTTGCATTTTTTACAGATTAATATTTCCAAAAGCAAGGTTATGTGTTTGACTGGTAAGAAAAGATATTCTCATGGGAATTTCACATGGTCAATAGGTGGCCAAAAGTTAGAAACTGTGAAATCCTATATGTTTTTAGGGATGTATGACGTTACTCCGCATACCGTTACAACTACCTACCATTACAACGCGACCATTACAACGCATACCATTACAACGCATAGCGCTTTGGGGTGCTGGATAGTGGTAAGTATAATTTACTATTCTAACTCCAGTCCCCGTGGACCCTAGGGAAGGTGTTGGATAGTAAATTATACTTATTCCCTATCCTAGAGCGCCCCCCAGCGCAATGCGTTGTAATGGTATGCGTTGTAAAAGTCGCGTTGTAATGGTAGTGCGGAGTAAAAAATGCGTTGTAACAGGTGCATACCGTTTTTAGGGAAAATAATATGTGGTAACATGAGCAACAAGGCTCATATTGAGAATAACAGGCATAAGGCTCTGATGCAGGGTAAGGGCCTAAATGCACGTTATAAAGCCACAGGAAAACGGCATTTTCCCTATTTGCTGGAAGCTTTTCGTGCAAAAATTCCTGCTTCCCTGCTTTACGGCACTGAACTTATCGAAGTGAGTAGCTGGGGGTTTCTTCACTCTGTTGAAGGTAGACTCCTGCGTCAACTAACCTCTGTTAATACCGCCTGCCCTGTAGCCTCTCTCAGGCTTGAGTATGGCATGAGAAGTAGTTGGGTTCAGGGGTTAGCCGGAATTGTGAGATGGATCTTTCATCTAGCCAAATGTGATCCATCCTCATTAAGACATCTTATCCAAAAGGAATTACTAGGTCCTTTAAAGGAGTTTTCTCCAATTGTAAAAAACTTCAGAAAGGCGGTCATGTTATTGCAATTGGAGGAATCTACCCTTTTTTCTCTTTCCCTTTATCAGTTAAAAGCTTCCTTAAAATTTGCAACATGGAAGCTAAGTTTCTCGTTGGATAGAGATCAGTTAAGGACAAAGAAAGGCGATTTGCCCGTTATTAATTCCCTTAGTCTTAAAACTATGCAACTCTACACTACCTGGAATCTCCCACATGGCATTCGCCATTTTTGGTTCTTATTAAGGCAAGATATGTTACCACTGAATAATCTTTTAGCTAAGTGGAATGGTTCCTCTAACAAATGTACCTTGTGCAATGTTTCGATTCAAGATCTCACCCATGTCTTATTTATATGTCCGGCTTTGACAAAATCCCGCCGCAAATGGGTGAGACCAATTTGTTTAGAACTCGGAATCTTATCTGCTGGTGCCTTTTCTGATGCCATTCTTTCACCCCCTAATGAAATATTTTGTTCTAAAATCTTTAACTTTTTTAAATGCTTTTTAGATTTGTATTAATCATGTGTGTAAATTTCTCTTTTTGTATAATATTGGAGTGTTATTGTGTATGTAAATTTTATGTGGACTTCTCACGAGTTCCAAAACATAAATAAATAAACTTGAACTTGAACTCCTCCGAGGGTCGTAATTGGATGGCATGCTCATGTGTCATGTATTCTTTCCAACCCTACGCTCTGGGTTGCACAGTGTGGATTTTATTCGTGTTTTTCCCAAACCCCGCTCTCCCCTTTTCTATCCCCTTGGGGTCTCTTACCACCCCTTTGCTACATTGGTTTGAAGTCTATTAGCTCTGTCACATTTATCGGTCTCTTATTGGGGATTCAAGATCTTTTTCTGGTGACGTCTTGTGGTCAATTATCCTGGATCCTGTGTTCCAGACTTATTGTCTTTCACAGATATACATTAAGGTTGAAGACTTTCTGTCATCTGCCATGATGTTGTTTACATCTTATTTACCTCCAAGGGTGGAGGCCTTCAATTTTACGGGGTTGCTTCTCAGAGCGGTGCTCTGCTCTTTCTCCCTACTAGTTTGCAATATACAGTGCCTGGCACTGTCCTTATGGTGCTGTTTTTCACCATTCCATGTCTTTTCACCATTTTCGCACACTGTTCCCATATTCTAACAGTTTTTTGGTGGTGGCTCCGCGTTGTGGTGTGGAAAAGTTTCTCAGACGAAAAATGACGTCAGTGCGCTGGGAGGGGCATATATGGCACCGCTAACATCATGTCCGTGGACAATGTCAGGGCGGAGCCGTGCAGCACCGACCCTGGCACGCAGAGGTGCGGCTGCGGAAAGTTTTCCGGATCCAGTCTGACGCCTAGGGATATTCTAAGTTAAGGAATCTGCGGCTAGACTATGGCATAGATTCATCAAGCAAAAATCCGCTCGCAAAGGGGCAGATTCTTAGAATCTGCCTCTTTGCGACCGGTATTTTTGCATTTGGGATGCATCATCCCAAATGCAAAAATTGCAATTTAAGAAATCTCAAAATTGCGATTACTTAAATTGCTATTGCATTTAAGGAATCTCAAATTGAGATTCCTTAAATGCAATGCATTAAAGTTTAAAAAAAATAGTGATTTCGAATAATAGGGCTCGCAAATTACCATGAAATTGAACTTCATGGTAATTTGCAAAAACTTTTAAAAATGCACTTTTTTTGCATTTTTCAAAGTTTCATGTTGCGCACACACATGCCATAAGGGCATGTGTGTGTGCAACATATGTGCACAGATCAATTTCAGGGGAGCAACAGGGTGTCCTTTAGACACCCCTGCACCCTTGAAATCGCATTCTCAATTTGCGATTCGCTAAGTGCAATTCGCAAATTGAGAATGTCTTCCCATTCATTCCTATGGGCCTCTAGGCCCATAGGAATCAATTGGGAGGTATTCCTTAATTGCGACTCGCAATTTGCGAATCGCAATTAAGTAATTTTAAGAAATCGCTATTTTTTTAGTGATTTCTTCATGCATCACATTTTGCTATTCCTTAATAGCGAATCCTTATTTTTCGCTATTAAGGAATAGCAAAATGAGTTCTTGATGCATCTGGGGGTATGTCTCTACCAGATACATCGTTACGGAAGGTAAGTAACTTGTTAATTAAATATACTTTGTTTTTAGATTTGTTTAACGTTAGGTTATATTTATTTATATTTTTGAACTATTTTAGAAAATGTAATTTAGTTCATCATTGTTTGTTATGGGATTTGATTTTAAGTCCCTACCCCCACTATTGTCTGTGGGAAGTTGTTGCAATACCAGTGATTTCCCATGTGTGGTGCTGGACTTAAACCAGCTCTGAGTAATTCACTACTATTTTTTGTCCCTTTTTGGGAGTAAGAATTGTAGTAATTCAGTTTGTGAAGAGCAATGGACTTACTCTTGTAGGTGGGTGCATGTTCATCCCTAAACCCCTCCCTGACCCACTCTAAACCCCAACCTACTCCTCCTTAAGCCCCTCTCATTGATTGGTAAGCATGCCTCTTTTTTCCAGACACTCCTCCTGATCATTACCACATTTATTACTGAGTAAGTGGTGGAGGTTGAGATTTACACTGGTAGGTTTGGGAATAGCATTTTTGAGCTGGTAACTTCAGGCTCTGCCTCAAGTCTGCCACTTGTGTACCACTGATCCTGTTTCACTTTGTTTTCTGCTGATGTTGTAAACTTTTCTGTTGTATCGTTTGCACTGCTCCTGGTGTTTTTCTTTCCTGCTTCTTCCCTCCTGTGTCCTGCCTCCTGACAGTCCCTCCCAAATCCCCAGACTAAATATGGAGGCCACAGCATGGAAACGCAGCCGATGCATGCAGTGGGCACGCTGTCAAAGTGCCAAATGCAAGCCTCTCTACTCCTGTCTGTTCTAGGACTGTGCAGAGTGCCAGGAACTCCTGTCACATGCAGCTACACCAGCGCCTAACTCATTACCCGGACTCCAGACCCCGCAACAACATCTGCTGCCACACCTCTCCATGCTCAACAGTGGGTTCTTTAACATGCCCCCATGCCACCACTGCCTTTTCTCCTGCAACATCGGAAAATGCATGCATGCAACCACCACTGCCACACCCACAACGACTTTGCCTGAAGAACTCTACTGCCTCCTGCTCAACTCCTGATCATTCTGCAGACACACCAAGATCTAAAACCATCACCTCCCTCAGACCCAACGTCGCCTTCCTCAAGAGACCTGGCTCAACCCTGCATCTGCACCCAGCATTGCTACTGCTACGCTCAAAGGCTACACAATAGCACACCAGGACCACATGAACAAGGTGGGATAGCCATCATTCACAAGAGAATTCATCCACTACATCACCACCATGGACGACAGCACCCGTTCATGAAACACCTCAACTTCCAACTCAGAATTGACCGCAAAACCACTATCAGAGGCATCCTCACCTAAAGAACACCTGGACAGTGGCTCCTGCGACACCATCCCCAGAATAAATCACTCCCGAGTTATCAACACTGAACACTACATATTCTTCAAAGAACTCAACTTTCACCTTGATGATCCTAACGGCGTGAACATAGCCAACCTTCTCAAAAGCATGAACAACATTGGCCTCACCCAGCTAGTCACCAACAGCACACAGATCGCTGGGCACACACTGGACACCATCTTCACAGCCAGCAAACGAGTCAAGCACGGTATTCACCTGTTACAACGCATTTTTTACTCCGCACTACCACTACAACGCAGGCATTACAACGCATACCGTTACAACGCATTGCGCTGGGGGGCGCTCTAGGATAAGAGGTAAGTTTAATTTACTATCCAACACCTTCCCTAGGGTCCACGGGGACTGGAGTTAGAATAGTAAATTATACTTACCACTATCCAGCACCCCAAAGCGCTATGCGTTGTAGCGGTATGCGTTGTAAATACCGCGTTGTAATGGTACGCGGAGTAAAAGTATGCGTTGTAACGACATACATCCGTCAAGCACAGCAATACCACCAAGCTCACCTGAATGGACCACACAATCATACACTTCACCTTCACAGCAGCCCCCAGAGAAGCCACAAGAACCCACAGCACCTAACACCACAGCTGGAACAAAGTATTCAAAAGACTAAAGTCGGGGTTATGCATACACATGGGGTATTTCGACTAGCCGCATGTAGGGATGGCCCTTGAATGCTTGGACACCAGGTACCACCTCATGACAGTCATCACTCAGAGTACCCACATTCTACTCGCACACTCGGACGAAGTGCAAGCCCACCCTGGTTCCCGCACACACGACACATTGGAACACATAGAGGGACTGATGAACGCCTGGTAAAGATTGAGTCAGCCATACTACACGGGCAGCGCGATGTCCGTCCTCTGTGCTACGTACTGCAAATGGCAGCGAGTTTATTGCAGCGTCTCATCTACCTACAACCCTAAAAGCATGATGTACTGAGCCCGTATACTGATGCCCTCAACCTGCCGACTATTGGGGAATATTGTGCTATTATGGAATGATGTGCTAAGCCAGCCCACTTGAATGTAAGCTTTTCAAATGAATGTACCACAAGTCTAATGCTATATTTGATTGTTGATGCTGTAACTGTCATGTATCTCTGTTGATTGCAACAAATAAAGGTTTAATAAAAAAAAAGTATTCAAAAGACAATGGACTGACACCCTTAACACCTCCATCCCTGACACCATTACCACCCTTGAACAAGAAGCCAAGAACTTCACTACCTGGATCTCCGACTGCACAAACAGAGTCGCCCCATCAATTCCACGAAACTCAAGGGATCCACCAAACATGCAAGCTGGTACACCCCGGTACTGAAAACCACAAAGAGTAATTGCACGCACCTGGAAAGGAAATAGTGCACTAGCAAGGAGTCCACCAACCGGACGACCTTCAAGGTATTGTTCAACCAGTACCACCAACTCCTTAAAGATACGAAAAGGAATGCCCTAGCTGATCACATTGATGCCAGCTCCAATCACAGCAAAGAACTCTTAAGCATCCTGAAGGAGTTATTCAACCCCTCAGTAACTAGGAACACCATCACCCCCTACTAGGAACACTGGGACACCCTGGAAGACTTCTTCCATGACAAGATCTCCACCATTTACAAATGCTTTTAACCCAAGCCTGCCCCACCAACATCTTCAGCCACCTGACTCCCACATTTGTAACCCCCCTAGCGCTGGATCATCACGCAGGGCACCTCTGACATCATGCTCTCCATCCACTCCAGAGCACCTACGGAGTGGTTATTGGATTTTGGATTTAAGTCTACCCTCTATAAATAATCCAGATATTTGGACTGAAACAAATTCACATTAAAACCAAGGTTGTCCTCTTCACCCCAGCTTCTCTACCTATCAGATAATAGCATGACGTAAGGGGGGCAGAAGGTGGGTTGGATGAAGGGATAGATAAAAGGACTGCAAAAGAAACTAGAGAGGAGTTTGACAAAACACAAAATCAGTTCACAACACCAGTAAATAGAGAAACAGGGGGCTCGATGCAAGATTAAATCCTAAATCTGGATATTTCCGCATCACCATTTGCCTCAATGATGGACATAATGCTGATCCTCCCAAAAAACCTGCGAGGATTACTAGAGGTGACAATGATGTACAATGACATTTTAAAATCACAGAAGGCACAATTACAAATCTTTGCAGGGGAACTAAAACAAAGGAATGACAATATGCAGACCTTAGTAAGGCCATTTGATGAAAGCAAGCAATCCATGAGTAACGAAGACCGCAGGGAGTCAGAGGGGCTGCTTTCCAGGGGGATGGTGTTCCAAGTGGTTATGTGTCCAAACACCCAATTTTGATTTTAAAAAAGCATGGGGAACCATTCGTCATACGGAGACAGATAGAAAAGGCCCAGGGATTGGTAGGGAGGGCAAGGGAAGGGAAAAAGGAGAAAGTTGCCAAAAATACATTATGAGGGTCAAAACAAAAAGCTAAAGATAAAAAAAAACATGGAACCATACTTAATGTATCTAATAACCAAGTACAGGGAAGAGGAGGTTGGAAAGGGAGACTTCAAGCAAGAGAGAACCTAGAATTGTTAAAAAGGGAGGCATAAGTGGAGGAAATGGAGGCTCTGTTGAACCAGGATGGGGAAGTAATGCAAATAAAGTAAAAAGGAATACTAGCAGGGAAGATGTAAATGAGATAACCATAGTCTTGAAGGGTGGAGATGTAAATAAGCTGTGGGTTTATCTTGAACCCATACAAAAAGGAAAACGAGGAAAGACAGTAAGGAAGTGAGTCCCCTCAATTGCACCCAGTTATTGTACTCCTTCTCAAAATGCCCCAGTGTTAAAGCAATAGTCTCAAAGGACCTCAGATAAGTAGGGTTTACAAACAATAACAAAGGTGTTACTGTATTGATGTTTGGTTAAGACAGCGCTTGAAAAGGCAAAAAGCGAGGTGTTAAAGGAAGGGATGAAATTTGTTCCACAAAGAAAAATACCAGAAGCTAGCTACTCTAGCTAACCCTTTCTGAGGTATCATGCAGGGTTGTCACCAAGGCAGATCATGCTGATTGAACAAGGGTACATGATGGTCCGATGACAGAAGCACGCATGGCTAAACCATGAGTGCCTCTACTACGCTGCCTAAACTATGATTGCATCTGAAAAAAGCATTCCTTCACCTTGCATTCCTATACCACACCATTTCATGGTAAAGGCATGTCTGATATAGGGATGTGTCGTAAAGAATACACCCTATACCACCTGCCCTTAGCCCTAACACCTACCCGGCCCTCCCTGAGCCCTAAAAAGTCCCTCAACCCCACGCTAAGCCCTTAACACTAACTCAACCCCTCCTGAGCCCTAAACACTACCCGACCCCACAAGCTCTAACAACTATCCCAACCCCCCGAGCCCTAAAAGCTACTGTGATCTTCCCTGAGACCTAAATACTACCTTCACCTTCCAATCCCTAAAAACTAGCAGAGCATCTCCTGACCCATATAGACTGCCTCAACCCCTCTACGAGCCTTAAGAACTAGCCGACACCCCGAGGTCTAAAACCTACCCCGACCCTGTTGAACCTTAAAAACTACTCTGACCGCCGCTGCCCTAAAAACTACGCCAACCCTTAAAAACTATCACCATTCTCCCAATACCAGCCCCACTAACCTCACTGCGCCCACTCCTGATACTTCCTGCTCCTGGGCCCACCCATTCCAGCATCTAGAACGCACATTGCATTAACCATGCATATGTGTGGTTAAGGCATATACATGGTTACGTCAAGTGTAGTTGTGCTTGTATTGGAACAACACACATGGCTCTGCCTACGTTGTTCAGCCCATTTCCTGTACATGACTATTAGATGGTAGCAAGAAGGAAGACCTAAAAATAATGATTCCACACTCCAGCTCAGAAGGAACTTGGGGGGTCGGTAGATGTGAGAATAGTTACACTGTACTTTGTTCACCAGCCTATAGTGAGGATGGGTGGTTGAGCGATATCGACTAGGATAAAGTTTGGTCGCACAGCTTGGGGGTTCTATCATGAAATATCAGTAGGTTTGCTGAAACACCATATGCAGAAAGGTTAAAGAGGTAATGTATCAATAGGATATTGCATGTTTACAGGAAACCTGGCCGTGCATCGAAACACAGACAGTTAATGGGTTTGTGCAGGTAAATGGTACAACAAAGAAGAGGCAGCGCGGGCGCCCATTTGGGGGGTTACTAATTCTTACATCTATCAAGATTGCAAACAAGGTATGACCAATAAAAGAAAAATGTAATTGGATGGCTGCCTGAAAATGTATAACTCAGACAAGAGATACAACTGTATGTTAATAAATAATATCTATCTACCGACGGGGAGTGCTGAAGAGTATGAGTCTGAATTTAGGAGATTTAAGGAGGATGTGGAATATATGTGTACACATTTTTCTAAAGATATGATTATATTGTTGTGAGGTTTTAACCATAAATCGGACACAAGAAATTCTGATCTCTTGTTTAAGGAGATAATGTCATCCTTTAGTATTAATGCTGCCAGTTTCCCTGCCAGCTTCCCTGCCAGCACGTTAGCTATGCATGACATTGCATTAGTAATATCCTTGGAATCAAAAGGTTTAGTTTGTGCTAATGGGCTCAGGGTTTCTGACAAGCCTGCATGCTACACATTTAAAAACTGGTCGCAACTTTGCCCAATTGATTACATTTATTTGCATTCCTGGTTCTTTAGATAACATTAGGAGTTTCCATGTACTTCAAGCAGAGGGAAGCAACCATTATCCCCTGCAACCGTAAATAAACATTGGGGTTAATAGGATTAGAGAAACGGTTTTATCCGTACAGATAGATTACCCCAAGCATATCACTACCAGAATCAGAATCAGAGTAATGCCTGGTGAAACTAGCCAATTTCATGCAGAGCCAAGAGCCTACACAAGCCCCTGAAAATTGTATAGAATGATATGAAAATACAATTATTCAGGTTGTTCACTGCCAAACGGTAGATGTGAACGCTAACAGGTAGATGAAGAAAAGGGTGCGGGTGGCACTGAGATAGGTATTGATTGGTTTGATGGGGATTGCAGAAAGTTAAAGTCCCAGGCTAGAAAAGGGATAAAATCTTTAAGACAAAGTTTGAACATGAGATCTATGTCAGCCTTCAAAACACCAAGGGAGAACATAAAATAATGGTCAGAGATCGGAAAAGAGTATATAAGGAGATATGCTGGGAACATTTGTTAGAAGCCATACAAAATAAACAATTTGAAATTGTTTTGGAAGCTCTGCAGATGGACCCAGGCAAGGAGATGGGTGCAATAAAATGTATTGTGGAAGAACAAGCATGGGTCAAAGATTTAAAAGAAATGTATGGAGCTTGGTTGGAGTGTCAGACTATGGAATCAATAGAATTGATTTGTGTGGATGAGGATATTACAACCCAGTACTCTCTGGCCAATAGTAAAAACATCATCTCAAAACTGGTTCTGACAAGAGCTGCAGGCCAGATAACATGCCTAATGTTATAGTTAAAACCAGGGTTGACTGGTGGGCAAAATTCTTCCATCAGATGTTTCAAGGAATTTTGGCCACAGGACGGTTTCCAGACAATTGGAAAGTAGTTACAATTAGACCTATACACAAGAGGGAGGATACAAAAGACCCACAAAATTATAGTCTGATTAACTTACTGGATGTGGGTTAAAATCTATAGTCTATAATCCTAGGTAGTCTTTAGGAATGGGCTGAATTATACCATGTTGCACCCCCAGAACAAGTGGGCTTTAAGGAAGGCTACTCTAAGCTAGATCACTGCTTCTGCTTATGGTCCCCTGCATGGAAGTGTATGGAGCAAAGGGGCAGCTTTTGCTGCTTCATATAATTCCAGCCAGCCTTTGACTTGGTGGACTGGATCATTTATAGGAGACATTGGCGACACAAGATATCCCAAGAGCTTTCTAACAATTACGAAAGATCTGGATTCACGCAACTGGGTTCAGGTAAATACAGACACTGGTGGGACCTTGACCCAGAAAAACCCAATCATTAATGGGCTGAGACAGGGATGTATCTTGCCCCCTAACTCTTCTCCTCATTTATAGCAGACTTACCATCAGCTTTAGCAGTTGCAAATGGTATTTGCCCCAAAATGGATGTGATACATATAGCATGTCTCCTGTATGTGGATGATCTTATTTTGGGTCTGCGGGAGATAGGCTTACAAAGGAATCTGGATGCGTTCATGGAATATTGCAACAACAAAAAGCTAGTGGTAAACTTTGAGACGACTAAGGAATTGGGTATTGGCAAAAGATCAGCAAATTTTGGGTGGTACTTAAGATCAATGAAATTTGAATCTGTTAATAAATTTACTTGCTTAGAGGTGTGGTTTGAGAAGAGCGTACTGTGGAACGATCACATCAGATCGCTTAAAGAAAGAGCCCTTGCATCAGTAAGTGTTCTGAAAAAATGTAATAGAGATTATGGAGAAATGTCCCTAAGATCAATTTAAACAGCCTATGACACTAAGATCCGCCATCAATTTCAGTATGGAATGGAGCTGAGTTGTTAAGCTTAAGTGGCAAAAGGAATTAGGATTCTGAGGCAAGGAAATATCAGAAAAGTCTATAGTTCCAGTCAAAGTCCACAATGACCCAGGTAGTAAGAATGGAAATAGGTACTACCTCATGGGGTCAACTGGTACACGTGCAGGCAGTTTGATTCTGGTTACATTTGAATGCAGGAGATGGGCAAAAGGCATCTTCATGGTGTAAGAATGGGATTACGCATAGAAAATTGAAGTGGGCCAATGGTGTCAGGAAAAACCTTGAGGACTAATGTATAGTAATAGGTCTTAGGATGGGTTCCCAAAATCTGCATATATAAGCCATGAGGAGGAAACTCAGCTTCATAACGAAGAATATTGCCAGATAACACAATAGGCTGTATCCATAGGGGAATCCTTCAAGCCAATTTCTGCTCAACTCATGGCAAAATGAAGAGGGGTCCCTTATGTGGATTAACTGACTAACCGTTGGCTCAGGTATGAATTTTAAGGGCAGAAAATCATAATTAATCTGTGTTATAGCAGTGACAAGGTACAAATGGCAATGAAGGATGTATCTGGTAAATGTGCCTGCGGCTTGAGTGTAAAATGCAGTAATCTACGTATCGTATTGAATTATTTGAAAGTTAATACCCTGCCAGACCCTTCAAAAAACTATTTTAAGACCGCTTTAAAAAAATATGACACCCATAACCATGCACAAGCAGGGCCACCTATAATGGCTACGTGTTATCTGGATGTTTCTTGTGTCACATGGAGGTTTATGATTGCCGTTAATAAGCTTTTACTGCATTATTAGAAGTTATACCATTTTGAAGCTAGTTTTAACTTCTTTATGTGTAAATGCCAGTGTTTCCTATGTAAGCCTAGGATAAGAATGTATTCACATATACTTTTACGATGATTATGTTTTTATGAATTCTATGAGATTTTAATGGCTTATATACGCTTTTATGATGTCTAATTGTATATACACTTTTTTAGAACAACTACTTTTTGTGAGGTTTTGTGCAGTTTAAAGACCATTGTCTAAATAAACATTCTTTTTGACTGACTTATACAAATGACAGTAATCTGCGAATACCACTTCATGAGATGAACCCAGATATGGACAGTAGTAACATTTCAGTTATGAAGGCGTGCTTGGTCTGTCACTTCAGTTCACTGAACCAGTTGTGGATTTTAGGTTTCCTTTGACTAGAAACAGGCATCTCTGCACATGCTAGATTGGAATGGTTGCAGGGCAATAAAAAAGGCAGGATAAAAGTTTTAAAAGCAGTCTGGAATCTGTATACCCTGCAGGGAACATTCCTATCCCAACATTATCTAAATTCCTTTATTGAACAGTCAAGTTCATTTCCTCTGCAAAGTTTATTGCAGGTCCTTAATATCCATTCAAACTAACTTCATCCACATCAATCCCATTTTCACTACTCCACCCTAACCTCTTCTATTTCTCCGTCTTCAAAATCCCACCCAAACCTCCTTACTCAAAAGATATCAGAGTCTCTTTGCAAAATGTTCAGACCTGCATAACATTACCTGTGGGTTCTTCATTCTCTTCTTCTGGACCACATACTAACCTGCCAATGCTGTCAATACCTACAACTGAAGCTGGCCCTCAGAGCTACTCTGCCAATCCTCAGAGCCCATCATATTCATTCTTTCAGTTCATCAAATGCCCTCTAACTTCCCACCAACTTCAGACATGCTCTCACCCTCTACCACCCCTGGTGGCATCAGCTCATACACCACTTCAAGGAGCCTCAGCCATAACATCTCTGGCAATTCTGACACCAGTCAGCTATACCAGATGGCCTCTACCAGAACCTCCCACGCTGTACCACAGAACATTACCCTGTCTTGCTTTCACCCCCTTTCACTGTCAGTAAGATACTTTGATCATCTATGATGACCTTCAGTGATGAGAACACCTATCCCTTTTGGATTGCACATCCCCACAATCAACACTCAGTACCCCACCATCTTATTGACTACTAACCTAAATCTGATAGCTTGTAGGTGAGTGGAATTGGCACGTGGAATCCCTTTGCTACACTACACTGGCCCTCAGTGTCCTCAAGCACCTCCTCGTCCTCCTTTCAAAGCTCATCTGACATTTATGGATCCCACTTGATTTACGGTCTTCCACTGGCCTTCGGAGATTGTCATATCTTTCTGGAATTCCTTAGTTAATTTCTGCCAAGCTCACTCCTGAGAAATCAATATATCAATATATTATTCTATGCAAATGCAGAATACACCGCTGATGATGCAGAGCTCACCGGATATCTCTGTCAGCACTGCAACCTTTCTGCTGGCCCTTAAACCTTAAGACACCTCCGTTTTGTGAGCACTCGGATCCTCTATGCCAGTATGTGACCACCTCCCCATTGGTATATTTCAATAACACCTATTCTGCCCTTCTGAGGCTCTCAGCTGACTCTCTGAACTATCTTTTTGTACCATCCTTTACTTGACCTTACAGTCACTTGACTAGCTTGCGATCCGCTTTGAGACTTTGGCTTTCAGAGCTTCCTCCAGTACCCTGTCAGCCTTCACACTGCACTGAGAGCCTTCAATTAGTAAGTTTTGCCAGCAACCCCTTTGAAATGTCATGCATGACCCCAGCTTTGCTACCCATGAAAGATTGAGTTAACCCCTTTGCCTGCCTTCACAGATAACTGAACACATACTTTGATTTAAGTACCCCAATAGCATCTTCAGAATACCTCGTTTGACTGTATTATTTTATTTGCCCTAAGAGTGCATCTGTTAGTCCCCAAACCACTTCTGCTGGATCTCTGCAGGCGTCACAACCCTCCCAAATCTTCCTTCACCCTTAAATCCCCACCATCCATCTTCCAATTCTTTTGAAAAGAAAGAAATTCACATACTACTTTACCAGTCTTGTTACTGAGATCCCCTTTGCACGTTATTAACCATTTTTGATAACTTGAGCCATCCGAATTTTTCTCCTGCCATGCTTTTTAACTATCCACCTTTAGACCCCTCTGCCAAGTTTCAATTTCTTTGTTCTCCGATTAACCCTCTGTCCACTGTGACAGCATCAGACAGGGTCTGTTATCAGTTAGAGCTCGAAGTGTAAAAGTCATGATTTTTAATGCACTTACATGATCTAATTTTTGGCAAATACTTAACAATACTTCTATCAGCATGCTGAAAAAGGTGAGGATATCTAGGCCTTGAAAGAAAATGCTAAGCGTTAATACATTTTTTTTTACAGGAGGACTATTGTTATACATATGGCCTAGAATAACATAGGTTTCCTTTCTTCCCTCTCCTGATCTCCTTTCTTCTCCTCCTGGTCTTTCTATACCTTTTGGTCTCGGTCATTCTCCTTGTCCAGTTTCAAGTCCTCAATTTCTGGGTTGCTTTGGACCTCTTCCTGGCCCTGATTTCCCCAGCCCTGGGTCTCATTTCCTGAAGCTAGCGCTACTGGTACTGGTCCTTCCTGGGCTTCCTCCTCCCTGGTACTTACTGCCCCTTTCTTTTGTTGGCCCTTACTGGTCTTCCTAATCTTTATCCTTTCCTTCCTCAACTTACTGATCATGCTCATGTTGATCCTGCCCATCAATTGGGCCCTTTTCTGCTTGGCCATCTTGTCCTTGTTCTCAATGGTCTGGCTCTCCTACTCCTTCTGAATAGGGTAATTCTCACCCTATTGGCCATAGTTCTGTTCTCTTGGTTCACCTGAAACTGTGACCCTTGGTTTTTGTCTGCCTTATTAGGTCCTTATTAGAAAATGAGTCTCTAGTTGGCAAAGGTATGTACCCTGTCCAGGTAGGGACCACAAGTCTTGTCAGGGTAAGCTTGATACACACTATAAGGTAACCTGTGCTTACTCTCTAGTAGCTTGGCACAGAGTAGGCATGCTTATCTAAAGAGGCATTGTGTAAAGTATTTATGCAACATGCACATACTGTACCACAATGAAAACATCATAAAAATACTCCACACAAGTTTAGAAACATAGGTAATATATTTATGAGAAACTCAAGACCAAAACAGCAAAAATTCAATAGGTAGAATCAAAGTTATGAATTTTGTTTTAATAATAAACAAAAATATTGCTTAGAAGTTAATAGCTCCAAGGGGTTACTTGAGGTCAGGCTAGACTGGGGTACATCAAATGTTCTGGCTCATCGGAATGGAGTGCAGGCCAGATACAGAACTCAGACTGGTCTCACTGATACAGTACCTTGAATCGAGCAAGACTCAACGTTTAAGTCTCAAAGTGAGGTGCCTGGAGGCTCTGATTTGGCATCAATCCGGTGGATGGAGGCATAACGCTGGCGCTGATCCATGCTGTCGGTAAAAGCTTCTGCATCTAACCCCTTTTTGATGCATGCACTGAGTCATCTTCGAGCTGCACTGTCTGTCGTCATCAAGCTTGCAGTCCTTCAAGGCGATGACATTGATCAGCTCCTGCGTCAAATTTGCAGAGCAATGTGTCGGTTATGATCAGCACAAAGTCGTCACTGCGTCGATTTTGAAGCAAAAACAGCTGCAGATCCCACTTCTGAGGCCCAGGGCACCTACGGCAACGGAGGACTCACAGATGGCCATCAGCTGAGCTATAGGAAGTCTTTGATAGCCCTGAGACTTCTAAACAGGGGGCAAGCCAGCAAGTCCTTAGAGTATCTCTGGATTCAAGTGAGATGGGTTCAGTCCTTGTCCTCAGCAGGGCAAAGATCAGCAAGCGGCAGGGCAGCTCAGCAAAGCAGTGATTTGTCCAGAATCACACTGGATATGAAGCATCCCTGCTAAGCCTCGAACCCTGGTCCCCAGCTTCGAGGTAGACTGCTCTAGCCATTAGGCCACTTCCTCTCCTTTGTGTAGGAAACAGTACACTGCCTTTGCAGGTGTAAATTCCAGCTACCCCCTCTCTTCCTGCCCATGAAGAACAATCAGAATACATATAAATGCAGATGAGTTCTCTGTCACAACAAGCCATCCTGTGTTTGTGGCTGTCTAAAGTGAATTCAGTGTAGCTGTGACCCCCGCCCCCCCCCCCCCCCCACCCCCCGACATGTATTGAAGACAGGCTACAGGCACACAGAGCTAAGTTAAGAGCAGAGAAATGTCCACTGTCTAAAAGTGGCCTTTCGAAAATAGAAATGTTAAATCAATCTTGAACACTAAGGAGGATTTCTCATTACTATTTCAAATATGTGAAACATGATGCAGCTTCTCTTTTCCAATCAGGCATTGCAGCTTAAAGTGAATTAAGGACTTGCCAATGTATTTTAGAGGAATAGGCCTCACAATAGTGAAAACCAAATGTAGCTGTTGATCACTACCAGGACATGTAAAACTTACCAGTATATTTCCTACGTTTTACCTACACAACACCCTGCCCTTAGGGCTTCCTAGGACCTACCATAGGGGTGACTTATGTGTAATGAATGGGGAGTTTAAGGCTTTGCAAGTGGTTTTAAATGCCAAGTCAGCATGGCAGTAAACTGCACACACATGCCTTGCAATGGCAGGCTTGAAACAAGTTTGAAACACTTTATTCCAACTAGTCCTCCTTTCTCTGGCATCCCTGGTGCCCGGTCTTCCTTGTCTCTCTTGTGCTTATCATAGTCTCCTGGCCATACTAGTGATTGACCTCTTGGTCCTGATCTTCATTAACCTCATCAATCTGTTTCTGATTGTCCTAGTATAGTTCTCTTAGGGTTTGATTCACAAAAGTAATCTGAGACAAAAACCTAACTTTACAACGTTCGGTATTCACAGAAGGCATTTAGGAGTACTCAAGTTAGGATTTTGTCTCAATCAATCTCAAGTTTTTGTCTTAAGTTAAACTTAAGACAAACTTAAGTTTAACTGAGACAAAATCCTACCTTTATGACTAAGATTTTGACTTAGTTAAACTTAAGTTTGTCTTAAGTTTAACTTGAGACCAAAAAGTAAGTTTACCTGAGACAAAATCCTAACTTTAGTATTCCTAAATACCTTCTGTGAATACCGAAACTCGTAAAGGTAGGATTTTGTCTCAGGTTACTTTTGTGAATCGGGCCCACTGTTCTTCTGCTCCTTTGCACCACTGCCATCTTCTCAATGGGGCTTCCAACATGATTCTAAAAGGAACGGAATCCTAAGGGGGAGGGGGAAAATTTATAACATTACAACACATACCTTTACCACACATCAAGTAACTATAACTTGTGCACACAACATGACCTTACATATTACATCACTCATGACATGTTCTATGACATCATTGATAACATAGGAATGCACCAAAAGAAAGGAAGAGGAAAATTACCCACACACATCCTCCTAGAGAACCATAGTTTTCCCAGCTGGTGCTCGAGCAGGCAGATTAACAATTTGTGCATGGATGACAAGCAAATTCATGAAGCGTACATAATTTTTGTTTGTTTCCCTGCTCGAGCACCAGTTGTGGAAATGATCAATTTTAACATCTGTTAGACCTGTCATCCTTGGGGTGGCCTTTCCTCAGACTTTTTGCCCTTTGCCTACAGTGTTTGGTGATGTTATGTGTTTGCCTTAGGACATGGAGCACTTTACCACAGCTAACCAGTGCTAAAGTTCATGTGCTTCTCCCCTAAACATGGTGACATTGGTGTATACCTGATTGGCATATTTGTTTTACTAGTAAGTCCCTTCCAAAGTGGTATAACTTATACCCAGGGCCTGTAAGTCAAATGTTACTAGCGGGCCTGCAGCACTGATTGTGCCACACACGTACAAAGCCTTTCAAACCTGTCTCAGGCCTGTCACTGCAGTGCTTGTGTGTGCAGTTTACTGCCAATTCAACTTGGTATTTAAAACTAGATGCCAGACCTTAAACTCCTCTTTCATTGCCTATGTGACCCCTAAGGTAGGCCCCTAAGTAGCCCCAAGGGCAGGGTACCATGTAAGTAAAAGGTGGGGCATGCACATCTATGTTTGACATGTCCTGGTAGTGACAAACAGCCTGTTTCATTTTTTACTACTGGGAGACCTACCCCTCTCATAGACCAGCATTGGGTATTCCTTAATATACTATTAAGCTGTAATTCTTGATCAGAGAGGAGTCGTTTTTCATGTTTCACATCTTTGAAATGGAAATTATAAATCTTCTGCACTGGTGAACATGGGCTTAACATTACTGTTTTAGAAATGCCACTTTTAGAAAGTGGATATTTCTCTGTACCTGGCAACCTGTCTCCAATTCATGCCTGGGGTGGGCGACAGCTACACTTTGTGTATTCCTTCTAGACAGCCAAACACAGAAAGGTAATGGTCAACTGCATTTTGAGCAGTCATTTGCATTCATCTGCCTTTTGATGGGTCTTCCTGGGCAGGAAGGAATGGGATGGGCTGACACTTATGCTTCAATTGGTAGTGCCATGTCAACACAAAAAGCACTGATTTACCCCATATGGATAGCCTTTCATACGGGACTGGGCTGAAAGGGTTCCCTGTGCACTTCAGAGAGCTGCTTTGAAGTCACCCGCTACATCAAAGGCACTTTTGAGTATAAGTACTGGGTCTCTGACTACCTAAAATCAGACACTTCTGGATATTGAACTGAACCTCTTTCAGAAAGACTGCTGTGCTGCTTAAAGGACTCACCCAGACTGGCTTTCTGTAAGGACTGCTTTTCTGCTTGTTGTCCTGCTGCCTGCTGCTCCCTGACTCTGCTGAACAAGAGCTGCGCTCTGCTTTCCCTCCAAGTGATCTCCAAAGGCTTGCTGGCCTGCCTCCTGTTTTCTGAAGTCTCAGGGACACAAAAGATTACCTGCAATTTATGTTGCTAGTGCTGCTGGAGTCTGCCTTCGGGGAGTCCTACCCTTGCCTGAGGTCCACTCTCCAAGTTGCGGGCCTTAGAAGTGGGCTCTGCTGCTGTTTCCCTCCAAATCTGTGGCATCAACACCTTGGCACCGATCGGAACTGATGCATCGCCCTCCTCCCTTTGACGCTGATCCAAAGGTTGTTCAATGACAGCAGTTCTACAACTTGCACAGCGCTATGACTAGGCATTGCCTTCAACTCAGTGAAGCTCGACGGTTAATCCCGACTGCGTGGAAATGATCAACACTTCGTGCCCTCAGCTTCTCTCCATCAAAGGTACTTTCTTAGCAGGCTCTGCATAAGTCCTGTAGCCGACATACCCTCCATCGAAGTCGGCCTGAACTTTGCATTTGTACCGGTTCCTCGTGACCTCAAATACTCTTTTGACTGCCAGTGACTTCTAAGCACTGTTTTTGCATTTAACCTTTGACAAAACATATCTCGCCCTCCATTGACTGGACTTTTGTCCTTCTGGTTATATTTCGCTCAGGTAAATATTCTTTGTTTTTCTAAACCTGTGTGAGGTCTTTTTGTATTATATTGATTGTGTTGCTGTTTGTGTTTAACACAAATACTTTACTCATTGTCTCTTTAGATATGCCTGACTGCTCTGCGGCAATCTACCAGAGAGGGAGCACAGGTTATCTCTTAATGTGTATCTAGCTTACCTTGACTAGAGTGGCATTTCCTGCCTGACCTGGGTGCATTACTCGGCCAACCATGAATTACATTTCTAACAACATCACTGATGGCATCTGAAATAACATCATTAATGACTTCCCTATGCATGGCGAGTGCACAAGTTATTGCCACTTAATTTAGCTATGATAAATGTGAGTGTTTTGTTAGTTTAAACTGTAAAGTTTAAACTCACATTTTTACCTAACTAAAACATCACTTTTACCCTTATTTTTTCAGTGCCTTTCTAAGGCATTAAAGGCTTGCGTGGTAAAGGTATCTGTGTGGTAAAGAATGCATCATAAAGGCATGCATGGAAAAGACTGTGTGTTAATGGATGTCTCCGACGGATCTCTTCCTCTTTGCAAATTAGTTACCACCTAAAATTGGGGGTCACTAGTTCATCAAAGGTTTGCAGCCGCAGTTGCAGTAATACACTATCGAAAAATTATTTTCTAAACTGGAAATGGAAGGAGGGAAAGCCCTTTCATTACCTATTCTATTTACAACTCATTTTATTTTTTTTCATTTTCAAAAACTTTATTTCGATTTCATATAGAAACCATAAAAGTATACATAAACAATTTAAAAAGAAAAACACAGGTTTGAGTTAATCAGGCCAAAAGATCACAGTACATATTTACATGGTTATTAAAAACAAAATTCAACAATATCTTTTTCTGATCACCAAAGCAGATCTAATAAAATTGAGAACGGCATTACAGATATGTGCAGTTGACAGTGATAACAAATGACCATATGCCTCTTTCTAAAAACACGTTCCAAATGTTGCCAGCAATGGTTTAAGGAAAGTGTTTCTTGGTGCTTTGTACAAGGTGCAGAAAAGCATGAGGTGGAGAGTATTTTGTGAAACTCTATTGTTACAAGGACAATAGGGTAACTTCTCCCACCACCCACCCTGCTTTGGGAAAGCAAACAAAAAGTGTAAGGTGCCAAGGCGAAATCTCGTGAGGTAAAAACGCCATTGTGTGTTTGTAATATATGACAAATAGAGCTGGGGGACTAATTTTCCCCTTACATTTATCACGTGGTCAGTTGTTTTTAAGGAACCTAAACATTTACTAAAGGCATTTTTAAATAGTCTCCTTGGCATCACTACCAAGCAATTCAGGATTGGTGAACATCTTACTTAAACCTATGTTATTAAAAGTCTCTCCAACATATCGCACCCACGGGATTTGAGTATAGTAATCAAGTTTAAGGCAATCTTGAATAATTTCTTTAGTTAATTTCAATTCTTCCGATTGCCAAACCTTAGCCCATAGTGTTAAAGGGGCAATGTGAATAACATCACTAATAAACTCGATTCCAATTTCTCCATGGCAAAATATATTGGATGTACCCATTGGAACAGATAATAGACGTTTGATGAACTTATTTTCAACAATTTGTATTTTTTCGCAATTATGCGAGCCCCAAACTCCTGAACCATAGGTCAAAGCAGAAACACACTTAGCTTTGTATAATAATGTCATTTCTGCTACACGTCGCTGGCCTAATTTGCTGGCAAAGCGGAAGAGCGCTTCAATTAGCTGTGCAACCTTCTGAACCCGGGCTGTTAGCAGGGGCTCCCAGCTCAATTTTCTGTTAAAGATGTTACCCAGATAACAAAAGTTATCCACCTTCTCAATGATGGCATTCTTTACCACATATTTACGTGTTTTTACATTTTTTGGACCACAAGTCATGGCAAAAGATTTAATAAAATTAACACCTAATTCTAGTTTGCCCATGAATGAGTCAAAAGCATCCAAAGTGATCTGCATACTATCAGGGGTAAGTGTCATTAAAACAGTGTCATCTGCGTAAGACAACATTGCAATTCGTCTTCCATTTATCTTTGGGAAGTCAGCAGATGTTTCTAACAAGAAACCCTCTAAGCCGTTTGTGTAAATCAGAAATAAGAAAGGTGCTAAAATGCATCCTTGTCGGACGCCTTCAGTGGATAATATGGGTTTCGATTTCTCACCACCACGGCCATATCTGACCCTAACCATTGTGGCGGTGTGTAACCTGCAAAGCAGGGTAACCAGTGGTTCTTCAAAACCTATAGAATCCATCATGGACCATAATTTGTCCCTACATACTGTATCAAAGGCGCTGGACAAGTCCATGAATGCCAAGTGTATAGAACCATTCTTGGGACCCATGTACTTGCCCATAATCAAAGCAAGGTTCAAACACTGCTCGTTTGTTCCTTTGCCTTTTCTAAAACCGTATTGTGAGTCCACAATTACACCTGAAGACTCGGCCCAAGTTTCCAGCCTTGCCAATATCACCCGACCCATCAATTTACATGTTGAATCTATTAACGATATTGGCCTGTAGCATCTAGGATCATGTTTGTTACCCTTTTTAGGTTTCGACCTGGCGAGGGGCAAAGCCCCTCCCAGATCGAAAACTATTGTCTACAGTAGGGATGTTTGGACCGCCTCTGTCTATCATTGGCTAGCTCCATAAATGGAGGCTAGCCATTGGGAAACAGAGGCTGTCAATCGCGCTTTCTCCAGAAAACGCGATTCGGGGGCGTTTCTGGTGCTTTTTTTAAGCCCCGCCCCTTTGTCCCGGGCCGCGCTCCGATTGGCTGCCGGCCCGGGACACCCCCGTGACGTCATTCCCGGGCCGTGCTGTGATTGGCTGCCGGCCCGGGATACCCCCCTGACGTCATTCCCGGGCCGCACTGTGATTGGCTGCCGGCCCGGGACCTGGCTTGTTTTTGCTTGTGTTAGAAACCATGGCTCCCTTATTGCACCTCTGGCAGTGCAGCAGGTGTGCTTACCAGGAGGGCGACGGGCCTCACTATGTACGCCTGGTCACTTATCCTTTACTGCAATCTAAAGAAGCAAGGAGTACTACAGAGGTCTTTGAACATCAGATGGTTTGGGCAGCCTCAAACGATCTCAGAAGGAAGCGCAGCAGAGAAGCAAAAAAAACGTGGATTTGATTGGGCAGATATATCTCGCGCACACGGGGTGTAATTTACCGTTCTAACGAAGTTAAGAAAAGCACTGCTCGAGTCCTATGCAAATCACGAGAGAACTTCCACTGCAAAACGATGATGCACTTCTTGGAAAAATGCGGAAATCGTTTCCTCTGAGTTTCTTCTTTAGGATTCCTGATTGGAAACAGGTGAATGACAACACCTTTTAAGGTTTTATTTTACCTCCTTTATCAAAAAAATACGCGCCTGAGCATGTTCTAAGGAAAGGCGTCTTAAGAGACTGCAGACAAAAAGCTATCAAAAAATTGCCATTTAAAGTAATTTTGCTGCTTATCACCAAGAGTGCTTGGAAGGCGGAAAGTGTGCGTGCGCCTGTTTTCCTTCGGTGCGCACGTACTCTTTATCTCGGCGGCAGAACATGCACAATGCGATGCAGGGGTTGCCATTTCGAGTGTGTGATGCGGATGAATAGGAGATGTAAAAAGGCATTGGGATGCATACTATACAAGCATGATTCATGCTTTTTACCCATGAACGGAGCACAGATAAACGCAGGGAGGGGGTGTCGTGTAAGGAGTAAGACGTCGGGCACCTTACGCCCTCTGAGTCCGGGCCCATATTCGGAGCCAAAGGTAATCACTGGGCCCTTATTATGTGGAGTTGGGAGGCCGCATAATTTACCTCAGTTCGGCTTGACGAATGCCAGCTGAATGATTTAAAGCAAATGGCAGATGGCGCGTGTGAGAAGTCAGGCCAAAGACACGAAAACCAACATGCTACGTTACAGGGCTTTAAGTGGGCCGGGTCTCAAGGGGTCTGAGCATCATCATCATCAGATTCATCTGCATGTTCAACTTTTTCCTGGTCATCCTTCTCTGTAACTACAGAAGAAAATGGTTTTACATATCAGTTATTTCCTCTGTCCAACTTTTGTACATTGTACGTGGCGTGACTTTTGTACATTTTTTTAAGTCTTCATTCACACTCTCTGGAAGTCTCAGATCCCGTCACTGAGACGTGTTTGCCGTCCTTGGTAATTTCCAGAAATTCATAAGAGCGTTTCTGTATACTTCTGCAAATGTCTGGGTTTCTTCTCCCTTCCCTGTAGCGCCAAGATACGGTCACGGGTAAATGTGTGCTCTACACATAACAAAACATTCTAATCTAATCCTGGAGATTACCTCACTCATTTAAAGGGTGAGACGAAGATGCGCTAAAAGAGTCCCTCGCGTGCCGTCCCCATGGTAACACTGTGGTCTGACCCGCAGTCACTTGAGAGCGTGCCCTGCTGGTTTGGGAAGGGTACGCCACCCGGTGCTGTATGCGCGTGGCTGCGCACTTCTAAAGTGCTCGGCGGAGTCTCCTGGACCATTAGCAGTTTTTCAGTTACATTTTTAAGTAGCGAACAGTGCTACCGTTTCTCATTACGTAGCGAAATATAATGCAGAATTCACACGCACACACATTTCCGCTATATCAACACATCTTCAAGTTTGCCAGCCAATGGCTTACTGCAATTTGATGTAGACGGGTGCACTCAAGCTCATTCCAGCACGAATGCCCCATCACGTGCTCTAACCATTAAAAATCATTAGCAATTCTTTCTGCAAATGAGTGATTAGTGAGCACAAACGAGAAGGGTAGCTCAACTACAGAAAAATGTCCAGTCGGGGGTTTCGAACAATTCTTTCTGCAAATGAGTGATTAGTGAGCACAAACGAGAAGGGTAGCTCAACTACAGAAAAATGTCCAGTCGGGGGTTTCGAACAATTAAAATCTACTTGAAGACAAATTCCTGCAATCCGGATATCCACTGCTGCATTTGGAATAGGTTGTTTTTCCTTTTTAATATCATGTCAATACCAAATTGTTTTTTAAGTATTCATTTGTGCAACTTTTATTGTTTTGTAAATATAAATCAAATTTTGATTGATTGACTGAATACCTACCTCCTGTGTTTTTAGGGTGACATTTTTGTGCTCCTGAAGAGATCCGGCAGTATGGTGTAGAAACAAATACACTAAATTTGCCGGTTACAGTCTGTGCTTTTCTAAATCCTAAATTTTTTTCAGTGCCTTCGACAGATTTAATATTTATTTTCACTGAGTTACACTGCACATAAACCACAATTTTATGATATATATGAATATGTTTTTTTGTTGGAAGTACACAGCTTTCGCTAAAGAAGCTCTTTGAAAAAAATCTCTTCTTATTTCGGGTGTAGTTTGTGTATACAAAGTCATTTGGAAAGTTTGTTGATTGGAAAAGTGTGTGTCTGCCCTTCATTCCACTTGAAGTCTAGGTGTATGCCGTACATGTTTGCCCCTGTTCATTTGTGCTTCAAAAACACTTCTGGGAAAACGCTAAGGCTTTTAGGCCAGGCACGTTTTTCGTTCTGGGTGTGGTCTTTGTTATGTTTGTCTATTGGCACTGTTTGTATTTATTCAATGATCTCATACCGGCATTGATGCACAGTGACAAGCCTGTGTGTCTGTCTCTCTTGCTCGCTGGTTTGCATACTCACACATTAGCTGTTGCATAATCCGTTTCTCGTCCTCTTTGTAAACAATGGTGGTCTCTTTTACAAACATTCGGGGAACAGGAAGGGAGACTGGGCCAGAGAAAGAGGTCGCCATGCCTTTGGCATATGCTCCTCCCCCCTCATTTCATCTGCTCCTTCCATGAACAAGCGGCTGTGGGAAATGTCTGGCCCTGGTAAACCTGCGGACGCAAATACATTTATAGGGATGAGTGTGTTTTGAAATGAACCACGATACATATGGGATTGTCGGCAATTTAAAGGTGAAATAACGTGATGTGGTCACATTCCTTCCTGCCTTTCAAGTCAACACACTGCATGCTGGGACATGTAGGAAAGCAAAACTACAGGATCTGCAATGCAAACTACTTTGCCTACATAGGCTGGTCTAGCTAAGGGCGTAAGACGTGCCCACGGCCCTCCTGCAGGGCGGCACATTGTTTGTGGTGGTTGCAACAGTTCTATGACTACACTCTTTCTGAGCCTGTCACGGTTACTGGCCTGTCTGTTCTGCCGCTGTGAAATGCTGGGTTGTGTCTCTGCCTGCTCTGCCATTGTGAACTTCTGGGAGTGTGCGCATATCCGCCCTGTATCTGCGACCTTCTAGGAGCGTGCCTGTCTGTTCTATACTGTAAAATGATGAGCGCGAAGCTGCTTGCTCTACTTACTTGTACTGCTGTGAGGATTACCTGCCTGCTGTATCTCCGTGATTTGTTGAAACGAGTGCCTCTCTGTTCTACCTATGCGACCGGCTGGGAGGTGTGTTTGCCTGTTCTCTATCAGGAATCCTAGGAGACCTGCCTAACTGCTCAGATATGTGCCTGCCTGCTCTATCTCTGTGAACTAATGGCATGGGAGGCTAGTCTGTCTTGTTTCCTGATGGACACTGTTTCTGTATCCCAAGGGCCGTGTACATCCCGATGTGCTGCAAAATAAGTTTGAATCCCAGCTGTGGTGCAAATTGTGTACTAAGGGGTTGTGTGCGTGCCTGGGCGTGTGTGTGCGCATCTGTGTGTGTTTGCCTGTGTATTTGAAAGCATCTTTGTGTGTGTGTGTGTTTGCCTGTGTATGTGCAAGCATCTGAGTCTGGGGATGTGTGCGTCCCTATGTGTGTGTGCCTATATATGTGTGTACGCATCTGAGTGTGTGTGTGCGTGCCCGTGCAATGGAGGAGCTGAAAGCCAAGGCGCAGGACTTCTCGCCCGCCCTGGCTCCTTCTTCCAGTGTCCTCGGTCTCCTCAGCTTCTTGGGTAACCTGATGGATGACTCTAACTTCACAGTCCTGCACTGTGCACTGGAAGTGCTCAACCTGTTGGTGCTGAACATTGGTCAAAGCACTGGACAGTACCTGCATCCCGTCATCTCCGCCACGGTCAAAGTCTTGGGGGACAACAAGGCAGTCATCAGGCAGGAGTACATGAAGACCTACATGAAGCTAATGAAAGTCGTAGGACCACAGGAGGTGCTCTGCCTATTGCTGGAGCATGTGAAGCACAAGCAATCCCGAGTCAGGGAGGAGGTTGTGAACATCACAATTGCAGCTCTGCTTACCTACCCAAGTGAAGATTTCAACCTGCCTCAACTCTCCCGGGACATAGCCCCCTGTCTTGTGGATATTAAACGAAAGGTACGCCATGCAACGATGGAGGCATTTGCTGTGCTGGCCTCGTCCATGGGTTCAGATAAAGCCAACCTCTTCAAGGCCGTGGATATTGTGGAACTTAATGAGGAGGGGGGTGGAGTGATGCATGCAGTCCAGGCAAGGCTAGCCAGAAAAACCCTTCCCAAACTTGATGCACAAGGTCTAGTAGACTATGCCACCCCTCTACCTACCTCTGCTCATGGAAGAGGTGCTCACATTCTTCAAGGAGCGGACTCAGACTGGCTTCTGTCAGGATGTAGGACTCAGAGTGCGCGCACACTCCCAGCGGTGACAGTGCCCTCAGGCGTCATGGATCCTACAATGACCTACTGCTTCTGGCTGATCCCACCGTTGGTGCCAGGAGGGTGTTAAGCGCAGGTAAAGGGAAAAACAAACTGCCTTGGGAGAATGATTCCGCTCAAGTAGTGGGAGTTCAAGCGAAGGATTCCCTATATGCCAAGGAGCTTCTAAAGGTAACTGTGATTTCTTTCATTATTTAGTTTTAATGTATTGTATATTCGATGTTTCAAATATTGAGCCTGCTTTCAGAACTAGAAGCTGCTAACGGAGAGGCTTGTTTATCTGTGAGCACCAACTCTTCATATTTTAACATTAGAGATGCCAACACAAATTGCAGTGCCTCTTTGTCATAAACCCAGGGCAGTGCTACCACTCATGCTGTTAAAGATTCTGCAAGTCTGGGCTGGCTACTTTCTAGCTCTGATTGTTTTACGTGTGACTGGTGGCAAAGCAGCTAAATGGTGCATACAAAATCCACAGCAGGTGACTCATACTCCTCCTCATCACAGACCAAAAATAAAATATCCATATTGATTAACATGCATCTATTTACATTTTGTAGCAAATGTTTTAAATGCGAAAATAGCATACTGGAAACCTTCTCTGTATACCTGGGCCCACATCCGTGTTTGCCTGCTTAGAAACCACACTACTGTGTTGAGTTAATTAGCACGGTGCGCCGGGAAACAAAATAACCGGGTGTCACACTTCAGCTGCTGCCTCTTTTGAATAGACTGTTTGCATGATTTATGTCAACATTTATCGCAGTTAGCTTTTGCTCTGGGTGGGTGTGTGTGGCTCTGGGTGGGTGTGTGTGGCTCTGGTTGGGTGTATGTGGCTCTGGGTGTGTGTGTGTGTGGCTCTGGGTGTGTGTGTTTGGTAGTAATTGCTGTCTGCTGAGCTCGTCCATAGGGTACAATAGGTCTCACATTTGCGAGAGATTAAGCTAATGGCAATGTAAATGACAATGCCATTTATTTATCTGTTTTCAAAACCAACACATAAATAAAAATGTTGTCATTTACAATGCCAATAGCTCTAACTTTTCCAAAGGCGAAACCATTGCATTGTAAATGCTTGTTAAAAATTGGAACCATAACGGCCTCTTTCCAAGAGGTCGGAATAGGACCAAGTATTAATGCCTTAAAAACATTCATGAGCAAAGGAGACCAGAACTCTCGATTATGTTTAAAAAGATCTAGTGGAACTGAATCAGGACCTGGGGCCTTTGCAGATGCCCCCTTAGTAAGGGCAAGCTCTACTTCAGCAAGCGTTATTGACTCACTCAGCTTCTTTGCTGATTCCATGTTAACGTGGAGGTCGTCGTCCTCCTCCAGGGTAGCAGTATATAGTATCTCTTTGGGATTAAAGATTTTATTATAATGAGTTACCCAGGTGTCCTCTGGTAGGTGAACTCGAATGGTGTTTTCGTCCCCTGTTTTCAAAAAGGGCCTGTTTATTACTTCCCAAAAGAGTCTATTGTCCCGTAGGTCTACTGCCTTATCTAGATCTTCCCATGCTTTAGATTTGAGTTCTTTTTTCCTTTTACTAATTGCCAATCTATATTGTTTCCTAGCTAGTGTAACCATATTTCTATCTCTAGGCTTTTGCCGCAATGCTTTGGTTAAGGTTGTTTGTGCTGCAGAGCATTCAGCATTAAACCATTTAGGCCCCTGATCTCGGTTCTTCCCCCCTACCTTTACTAGTAGGTGTGTGGCTACATTTTCCATTAGCTTCTCAAAACTAGTGATTATATGGGCTGGGTCAGGATTAATCGAAATGTCAATATAAGCCATATTTTCCTTAAAAGTATCCATCTCCAGTTGTCCAACCACTACTTTATTCCATTTCACCGTAATACCCTGATTCTTAGTATGTACTATCGGTTGTTCCTGGAACAATTTTGGATCAGAAGCAATGGAAAAGCTCAAGGTTAAGGGGTTATGATCACTAGCCGGGTTTATCTCAATTTTAAAATCTTTTAGATAATTAAAAAGTCCCATGGAAATAATTGCAAAATCAATTATGCTAGTTCTACCCCTTGTGCCCTGAAAAGTTGGTATATCCACATTTCCCGAGAAACTATTCATGTCAAGGATACATAGATTATTATTTATTAAAACACTGTTTATGGCTTCTCCTTGTTTTGTATGTGAGAAATGAGCCATACAATGGGTATTTAGATCCATCATCCCACAAGCTCTAAACCCACTGAGTTTACACAACTCACAATTAAAATCACCCAACCACATAATCAGAAGAGGGAAGACTCTGTTTCTTACATTGGCAATCTCTTCCTCCAATTTGACAATAATTTCCGTTTCATTAGGGTCAAATATATTGTAATACCAATTTATAAGAAGAACAGTTTCCACGAAAAGGTTCTTGATAATAAATAGTTGGTACCAAGGTGTTTCCACCACTAAGTTAACGGTCGTTAAATTGTGTTTAACTGAGATGGCTGTCATAAGTCCGCCCTTAGCTCGACCTGAGTTTGACGGTATTGCCAAGGTGTTAAAACCTTGAAAACCGTCTAAACTCAGAGCGACTGTGCTCCAGGTCTCCTGTAAACAGGCTAGATCAAAGGAATCTACAAATTCTACCCAGGCCGGGTCCTCCAATCTACGGGCCAGACCTGCTATATTCCAAGAAAGTACACGAAAGTTGCTGACATTCTCATAAGTATTTACAACTCATAAAAGTGCTTTTGGACATAATGAGAAGCACTTTTTGGCAACAAACCATGTGATTTTGCGACATGAGACCATTAAGGCTAAAAGTGACTTTGATGCTAGCACTAACTCATAGGTATAAATGTCCCAAACGTTTCAATGTATCCATGCTATTTTCTCAGACATGGCACATAATGCAACTCCATTACACCATGGGCAAAGACACAGCAAATTGGGAAACCTTATAGAGTTGTTTTGTGCTTCATAAATGCTCCACAAATGCCCCTACTCCTTTAAACTTACCTGCAGTGGTGGCTAATGATAAGGATAATTAGAACCTGTGCAAGACTACATGAAACAGTTTATTCTCCTACAGGTACGTACTGGTTCTTACTCACAAAACCATTGGAATCAGGGCAAGATATAGGATTATTAAGAGGCTCAAAGTTATCATCGCCTTTTCTGCAGAAAATCAGTGCATTCTGGACTTATTTTTTCTGTTGCAGTTCAATTAAACAAATCAGACTAAACACCTTAAAAAATGGGCCTGAGTCACAAAGGTAAATTACACTGCTGAGTAAGTTTACACTTTGGAACAAGTTTACTACTTTTTGCTATTCACAAACTCAGAATGTAAGTTACTACTGAAAAAAAGCACGTCCAGCACTACACATGGCCAACCACTCCTATTGCAGCAATATACTATAGAAAATAATACATTTTTCAGTACCAATGGTTGGCCAAGTGTAGTGATGAACTTAGTAAAAACGTTTTAAGTTATTACAAAAGTGTAAGTTACTATAAAAGTGCAGTTTGTGAATATCGAAAAGTAGAAACCTACTCAAAAGTGTAAACTTACTCGGAAGTGCAGTTTGTGAATCAGGCCCAATGATTTGTAAAAGCTAAGGCCAGAACTAGAAATATCGTAACCCAGTGACATAGTGCCATCTGATAAATAGGGTAGTCTAATTAAAATAGAAACAATTGCAAATGCCCATTATGGAGTCACAGTATAAATATTTCAATCTCATTAATGAAAGAAGGACAACTATGGGACTAATTTAGAGTTTGCTGGATGCAGTTGACTGTGTTAGGATGATGGACGACAATACCTTCACCAGCATGAGGAACCTAGACCTACCAAATTTAGAGATGCCCACTGGCCTCATGTTTAACTCTCTACATTGACAGGAATTACTGTCATGGTGTTTCCTGTCTAAGTAGAAAAAGTTTGACGGATGGTGCCATCAAACATAAAGGTCAGCTGGCAAACTTAATTTCTTTTTAGTTTTTTTCATAAACAAATTTCTAAAGTGGGACTTTCTATTTCAAAATCAGAAAAAAAACGATTGCCCCCCTACTCATTGGAAGTTTTCTTCCAGAAATTGGGGGTAATTTGTTTTTCTTTCACAAATTGTATGCTGATTAGGGCAGAAAGATTGAAGTCCTTCCTGTGACACTCCCTACTCCCTCGGCGATCATAGGGATTATTCGGTCAACTGAGCCATCGATCTTAGGAATGGGACTATAATTATTTGAACTGAATGTCTCTGGAATATGAATGAATATTATCTGTAAATCAGAGAAAAAGACATATAGGCATCAAGGAGATAGAACAAAAGGAACTGACAGAGATTTTTTATTCATTGATTTTATTTCAAATAGTGTAGGAAATAAGGCACTGAAAAGACAAAGATGACTGACCATACTAGGCATTAGGTGTTTCCCCAGGAAGCTGGAAGGGTGAGGGACCGCTTTTGTTACCTGGGGCCAGGTTTATGGCAGTGCAGCAGTTTTATAGGCACTGCAGAGTTCCTTGCATATCCATCAGTTCTGAGGTAACAGTAAAAGTGACAAGATAACGCTGGTGATTAATGTACCTGCTGGAGAGGGATCAGACTTTTACCTAGTTGCAGTTTTAACTCATCTAAGGTAGTGAAGAGGGTAAATATGCATGCTGCAAAAAGCGTGTACCATGCAGATGACATAACAATATTTTTTATGTGCATAGTTAGTGGTTTACTGCTTTGTGACAGAGATCCTTTGGTTACTGTGTAGTTCATAAGTTACAATCGTAATCTCAGTTAGAAAGTTGTATTTATTTGCCAATCCTTCATTATCCTAATTGTACTGAAAAGGGTTTGTTTGGGTAGAAGCACATTTTTATTAGTAAGTCAACCCTAAGTTCTGTGTCACGTTCTGAATCCTTTGCTTCCCCAGCTTCCCCAGACCAAGCACTGTTAAAAAATGACTACCAGCATGGATGACATGTGAATCCTACACCTTGTAGTCCCCTTTGTCTTACGTAACATTTTCTACACACTGTTTTACACATGTATGATTCATTGTGGCTGTATGTGTGTGTGATGTAAAATGCTTTGAAGGCCTACACTGGTATGAGAGGCACTATAGAAATAAATGAAATACATGTGAGAAAGGGGCTATGGAGAAATGAGAGGCACTGTTGGAGAGGGATAGTGAGGGAATCATTGGAGCACCCCAGTAAAGATTGCTGTATCCTGGTGCAGTGTAAGGTCTTAATTTCTTATGCTTTAAAAACAAATACAATTGAATATACAATGAAAAATGTGTTGTAGAAACAAGGATGGATACCAAATTTTCTAGAGAATAATGTAGGGAGTACCTCTATAGAGATAGTGTGGGATGCTCTAAAAGCAGGAATCCGAGGGGAAACCACACAATACTCAATACGGGTCAATAAATTGGCCAGAGACCTGCATAAATCGCTATCGGAAAAATTACAGGATTCTGAAGAAGAACTCATCAGAGCAACCCATAATTCTTTAACGTTAGAAGAGCTCACTAAAATTCAATATCAGGTAGCAATTGATAAGGCTGCTATTAGGAATACATTTATCACCAAAGCCACAGCACATAGTGAGAAAATCTACGAAGTAAGCGAACTAGTTGGCCATCAATTAGCCATACGTATGAGGCAACAGACATCTCAGAACTTCATACGGGAAACATCAGACCCAGTAGAAGGCTTAATCTCAGAAAGTAATAAAATTGTGAGCACTCGGATCCTCTATGCCAGTATGTGACCACCTCCCCATTGGTATATTTCACTAACACCTATTCTGCCCTTCTGAGGCTCTCAGCTGACTCTCTGAACTATCTTTTTGTACCATCCTTTACTTGACCTTACAGTCACTTGACTAGCTTGCGATCCGCTTTGAGACTTTGGCTTTCAGAGCTTCCTCCAGTACCCTGTCAGCCTTCACACTGCACTGAGAGCCTTCAATTAGTAAGTTTTGCGAGCAACCCCTTTGAAATGTCATGCATGACCCCAGCTTTGCTACCCATGAAAGATTGAGTTAACCCCTTTGCCTGCCTTCACAGATAACTGAACACATACTTTGATTTAAGTACCCCAATAGCATCTTCAGAATACCTCGTTTGACTGTATTATTTTATTTGCCCTAAGAGTGCATCTGTTAGTCCCCAAACCACTTCTGCTGGATCTCTGCAGGCGTCACAACCCTCCCAAATCTTCCTTCCCCCTTAAATCCCCACCATCCATCTTCCAATTCTTTTGAAAAGAAAGAAATTCACATACTACTTTACCAGTCTTGTTACTGAGATCCCCTTTGCACGTTATTAACCATTTTTGATAACTTGAGCCATCCGAATTTTTCTCCTGCCATGCTTTTTAACTATCCACCTTTAGACCCCTCTGCCAAGTTTCAATTTCTTTGTTCTCCGAGTAACTCTCTGTCCACTGTGACAGCATCAGACAGGGTCTGGTATCAGTTAGAGCTCAAAGTGTAAAAGTCATGATTTTTAATGCACTTACATGATCTAATTTTTGGCAAATACTTAACAATACTTCTATCAGCATGCTGAAAAAGGTGAGGATATCTAGGCCTTGAAAGAAAATGCTAAGCGTTAATAAAAATTTTTTTACAGGAGGACTATTGTTATACATATGGCCTAGAATAACATAGGTTTCCTTTCTTCCCTCTCCTGATCTCCTTTCTTCTCCTCCTGGTCTTTCTATACCTTTTGGTCTCGGTCATTCTCCTTGTCCAGTTTCAAGTCCTCCATTTCTGGGTTGCTTTGGACCTCTTCCTGGCCCTTATTTCCCCAGCCCTGGGTCTCATTTCCTGAAGCTAGCGCTACTGGTACTGGTCCTTCCTGGGCTTCCTCCTCCCTGATACTTACTGCCCCTTTCTTTTGTTGGTCCTTACTGGTCTTCCTAATCTTTATCCTTTCCTTCCTCAACTTACTGATCATGCTCATGTTGATCCTGCCCATCAATTGGGCCCTTTTCTGCTTGGCCATCTTGTCCTTGTTCTCCATGGTCTGGCTCTCCTACTCCTTCTGAATAGGGTAATTCTCACCCTATTGGCCATAGTTCTGTTCTCTTGGTTCACCTGAAACTGTGACCCTTGGTTTTTGTCTGCCTTATTAGGTCCTTATTAGAAAATGAGTCTCTACTTGGCAAAGGTATGTACCCTGTCCAGGTAGGGACCACAAGTCTTGTCAGGGTAAGCTTGATACACACTATAAGGTAACCTGTGCTTACTCTCTAGTAGCTTGGCACAGAGTAGGCATGCTTATCTAAAGAGGCATTGTGTAAAGTATTTATGCAACATGCACATACTGTACCACAATGAAAACATCATAAAAATACTCCACACAAGTTTAGAAACATAGGTAATATATTTATGAGAAACTCAAGACCAAAACAGCAAAAATTCAATAGGTAGAATCAAAGTTATGAATTTTGTTTTAATAATAAACAAAAATATTGCTTAGAAGTTAATAGCTCCAAGGGGTTACTTGAGGTCAGGCTAGACTGGGGTACATCAAATGTTCTGGCTCATCGGAATGGAGTGCAGGCCAGATACAGAACTCAGACTGGTCTCACTGATACAGTACCTTGAATCGAGCAAGACTCAACGTTTAAGTCTCAAAGTGAGGTGCCTGGAGGCTCTGATTTGGCATCAATCCCGTGGATGGAGGCATAACGCTGGCGCTGATCCATGCTGTCGGTAAAAGCTTCTGCATCTAACCCCTTTTTGATGCATGCACTGAGTCATCTTCGAGCTGCACTGTCTGTCGTCATCAAGCTTGCAGTCCTTCAAGGCGATGACATTGATCAGCTCCTGCGTCAAATTTGCAGAGCAATGTGTCGGTTATGATCAGCACAAAGTCGTCACTGCGTCGATTTTGAAGCAAAAACAGCTGCAGATCCCACTTCTGAGGCCCAGGGCACCTACGGCAAAGGAGGACTCACAGATGGCCATCAGCTGAGCTATAGGAAGTCTTTGATAGCCCTGAGACTTCTAAACAGGGGGCAAGCCAGCAAGTCCTTAGAGTATCTCTGGATTCAAGTGAGATGGGTTCAGTCCTTGTCCTCAGCAGGGCAAAGATCAGCAAGCAGCAGGGCAGCTCAGCAAAGCAGTGATTTGCCCAGAATCACACTGGATATGAAGCATCCCTGCTAAGCCTCGAACCCTGGTCCCCAGCTTCGAGGTTGACTGCTCTAACCATTAGGCCACTTCCTCTCCTTTGTGTAGGAAACAGTACACTGCCTTTGCAGGTGTAAATGCCAGCTACCCCCTCTCTTCCTGCCCATGAAGAACAATCAGAATACATATAAATGCAGATGAGTTCTCTGTCACAACAAGCCATCCTGTGTTTGTGGCTGTCTAAAGTGAATTCAGTGTAGCTGTGACCCCCCCCCCCCCCACCCGACATGTATTGAAGACAGGCTACAGGCACACAGAGCTAAGTTAAGAGCAGAGAAATGTCCACTGTCTAAAAGTGGCCTTTCGAAAATAGAAATGTTAAATCAATCTTTAACACTAAGGAGGATTTCTCATTACTATTTCAAATATGTGAAACATGATGCAGCTTCTCTTTTCCAATCAGGCATTGCAGCTTAAAGTGAATTAAGGACTTGCCAATGTATTTTAGAGGAATAGGCCTCACAATAGTGAAAACCAAATGTAGCTGTTGATCACTACCAGGACATGTAAAACTTACCAGTATATTTCCTACCTTTTACCTACACAACACCCTGCCCTTAGGGCTTCCTAGGGCCTACCATAGGGGTGACTTATGTGTAATGAATGGGGAGTTTAAGGCTTTGCAAGTGGTTTTAAATGCCAAGTCAGCATGGCAGTAAACTGCACACACATGCCTTGCAATGGCAGGCTTGAAACAAGTTTGAAACACTTTATTCCAACTAGTCCTCCTTTCTCTGGCATCCCTGGTGCCCGGTCTTCCTTGTCTCTCTTGTGCTTATCATAGTCTCCTGGCCATACTAGTGATTGACCTCTTGGTCCTGATCTTCATTAACCTCATCAATCTGTTTCTGATTGTCCTAGTATAGTTCTCTTAGGGTTTGATTCACAAAAGTAATCTGAGACAAAAACCTAACTTTACAACGTTCGGTATTCACAGAAGGCATTTAGGAGTACTCAAGTTAGGATTTTGTCTCAATCAATCTCAAGTTTTTGTCTTAAGTTAAACTTAAGACAAACTTAAGTTTAACTGAGACAAAATCCTACCTTTATGACTAAGATTTTGACTTAGTTAAACTTAAGTTTGTCTTAAGTTTAACTTGAGACCAAAAAGTAAGTTTACCTGAGACAAAATCCTAACTTTAGTATTCCTAAATACCTTCTGTGAATACCGAAACTCGTAAAGTTAGGATTTTGTCTCAGGTTACTTTTGTGAATCGGGCCCACTGTTCTTCTGCTCCTTTGCACCACTGCCATCTTCTCAATGGGGCTTCCAACATGATTCTAAAAGGAACGGAATCCTAAGGGGGAGGGGGAAAATTTATAACATTACAACACATACCTTTACCACACATGAAGTAACTATAACTTGTGCACACAACATGACCTTACATATTACATCACTCATGACATGTTCTATGACATCATTGATAACATAGGAATGCACCAAAAGAAAGGAAGAGGAAAATTACCCACACACATCCTCCTAGAGAACCATAGTTTTCCCAGCTGGTGCTCGAGCAGGCAGATTAACAATTTGTGCATGGATGACAAGCAAATTCATGAAGCGTACATAATTTTTGTTTGTTTCCCTGCTCGAGCACCAGTTGTGGAAATGATCAATTTTAACATCTGTTAGACCTGTCATCCTTGGGGTGGCGTTTCCTCAGACTTTTTGCCCTTTGCCTACAGTGTTTGGTGATTTTATGTGTTTGCCTTAGGACATGGAGCACTTTATCACAGCTAACCAGTGCTAAAGTTCATGTGCTTCTCCCCTAAACATGGTGACATTGGTGTATACCTGATTGGCATATTTGTTTTACTAGTAAGTCCCTTCCAAAGTGGTATAACTTATACCCAGGGCCTGTAAGTCAAATGTTACTAGCGGGCCTGCAGCACTGATTGTGCCACACACGTACAAAGCCTTTCAAACCTGTCTCAGGCCTGTCACTGCAGTGCTTGTGTGTGCAGTTTACTGCCAATTCAACTTGGTATTTAAAACTAGATGCCAGACCTTAAACTCCCCTTTCATTGCCTATGTCACCCTAAGGTAGGCCCCTAAGTAGCCCCAAGGGCAGGGTACCATGTAAGTAAAAGGTGGGGCATGCACATCTATGTTTGACATGTCCTGGTAGTGACAAACAGCCTGTTTCATTTTTTACTACTGGGAGACCTACCCCTCTCATAGACCAGCATTGGGTATTCCTTAATATACTATTAAGCTGTAATTCTTGATCAGAGAGGAGTCGTTTTTCATGTTTCACATCTTTGAAATGGAAATTATAAATCTTCTGCACTGGTGAACATGGGCTTAACATTACTGTTTTAGAAATGCCACTTTTAGAAAGTGGATATTTCTCTGTACCTGGCAACCTGTCTCCAATTCATGCCTGGGGTGGGCGACAGCTACACTTTGTGTATTCCTTCTAGACAGCCAAACACAGAAAGGTAATGGTCACCTGCATTTTGAGCAGTCATTTGCATTCATCTGCCTTTTGATGGGTCTTCCTGGGCAGGAAGGAATGGGATGGGCTGACACTTATGCTTCAATTGGTAGTGCCATGTCAACACAAAAAGCACTGATTTACCCCATATGGATAGCCTTTCATACAGGACTGGGCTGAAAGGGTTCCCTGTGCACTTCAGAGAGCTGCTTTGAAGTCACCCGCTACATCAAAGGCACTTTTGAGTATAAGTACTGGGTCTCTGACTACCTAAAATCAGACACTTCTGGATATTGAACTGAACCTCTTTCAGAAAGACTGCTGTGCTGCTTAAATGACTCACCCAGACTGGCTTTCTGTAAGGACTGCTTTTCTGCTTGTTGTCCTGCTGCCTGCTGCTCCCTGACTCTGCTGAACAAGAGCTGCGCTCTGCTTTCCCTCCAAGTGATCTCCAAGGGCTTGCTGGCCTGCCTCCTGTTTTCTGAAGTCTCAGGGACACAAAAGATTACCTGCAATTTATGTTGCTAGTGCTGCTGGAGTCTGCCTTCGGGGAGTCCTACCCTTGCCTGAGGTCCACTCTCCAAGTTGCGGGCCTTAGAAGTGGGCTCTGCTGCTGTTTCCCTCCAAATCAGTGGCATCAACACCTTGGCACCGATCGGAACTGATGCATCGCCCTCCTCCCTTTGACGCTGATCCAAAGGTTGTTCAATGACAGCAGTTCTACAACTTGCACAGCGCTATGACTAGGCATTGCCTTCAACTCAGTGAAGCTCGACGGTTAATCCCGACTGCGTGGAAATGATCAACACTTCGTGCCCTCAGCTTCTCTCCATCAAAGGTACTTTCTTAGCAGGCTCTGCATAAGTCCTGTAGCCGACATACCCTCCATCGAAGTCGGCCTGAACTTTGCATTTGTACCGGTTCCTCGGGACCTCAAATACTCTTTTGACTGCCAGTGACTTCTAAGCACTGTTTTTCCATTTAACCTTTGACAAAACATATCTCGCCCTCCATTGACTGGACTTTTGTCCTTCTGGTTATATTTCGCTCAGGTAAATATTCTTTGTTTTTCTAAACCTGTGTGAGGTCTTTTTGTATTATATTGATTGTGTTGCTGTTTGTGTTTAACACAAATAGTTTACTCATTGTTTCTTTAGATATGCCTGACTGCTCTGCGGCAATCTACCAGAGAATGAGCACAGGTTATCTCTTAATGTGTATCTAGCTTACCCTGACTAGAGTGGCATTTCCTGCCTGGCCTGGGTGCATTACTCGGCCAACCATGAATTACATTTCTAACAACATCACTGATGGCATCTGAAATAACATCATTAATGACTTCCCTATGCATGGCGAGCGCACAAGTTATTGCCACTTAATTTAGCTATGATAAATGTGAGTGTTTTTTTAGTCACATTTTTACCTAACTAAAACATCACTTTTACCCTTATTTTTTCAGTGCCTTTCTAAGGCATTAAAGGCTTGCGTGGTAAAGGTATCTGTGTGGTAAAGAATGCATCATAAAGGCATGCATGGAAAAGACTGTGTGTTAATGGATGTCTCCGACGGATCTCTTCCTCTTTGCAAATTAGTTACCACCTAAAATTGGGGGTCACTAGTTCATCAAAGGTTTGCAGCCGCAGTTGCAGTAATACACTATCGAAAAATTATTTTCTAAACTGGAAATGGAAGGAGGGAAAGCCCTTTCATTACCTATTCTATTTACAACTCATAAAAGTGCTATTTTTGCCTTTGTGACTTGGAAATGACTAGCGATCCCTTTCAACCCATACGGAGGAGCACACCAAACAGTATCAGGAGCTTGTGTGGCAAGAATAAGCTCGATAGAGTTCCCGTGGTAGCGTAAACATTAAAGGAGAAGCACCGTGTCTAAAAAGATTGCCGCCTCAAATGGGGTTAAAACATATGAAAAACGTCAACAACAGAATCGGGCCACATCGCTAGTCATTTCCAAGTCACAATAAAATGCTCTTCACCGTATCTAGATGACTTCACGGCGCAGGAACAAAAAGGTACCCAGGTTGCCCTGAAGAAAAACCCGATATACTTAGGAACGGGTTTGGAAACGCGTCGGCTTTTCCAAAGGATTCATCCTTTATTCACCAAAGGCAAAAAATAGTAGTCCCAGGCTGTTGGACTTAATTTGATTTAAATAAAAGCCTATGGTGACTTTCAGTCCGAACCGGCCAAAAAAAACATGCAGACAGGACTGTATTAATTGTTTCTGGTGTACCTATGAACTAAATGATATTAATTGTGAAATCTTTATGTAATCTAATTTGCACATAACTCTTGTTTCACATTTTGAACAATTTTCCAATTATGGTTTCACTATAAGTGTTTAATGTTTATGCACAGTTTGTATTGGTTGTGTTGAAACCTCGTATTCACAAAAATGATTTTCATTCTGTAAACATGTGAAAGTATACATGAGCTTTTTAATTAATTTGAAGCTTTGCTGCTGAAAATTAAAAAACAGCACCCAAACTCGAGACCAGGCACCATTGTCTTTTTCCAAGTTTATAGTGTCCAGTCTGGCCTCGTAGGACAAAACCCCTGCATTAACAAAAATTTTCTCAGACATGGCACATAATGCAACTCCATTACACCATGGGCAAAGACACAGCAAATTGGGAAACCTTATAGAGTTGTTTTGTGCTTCATAAATGCTCCACAAATGCCCCTACTCCTTTAAACTTACCTGCAGTGGTGGCTAATGATAAGGATAATTAGAACCTGTGCAAGACTACATGAAACAGTTTATTCTCCTACAGGTACGTACTGGTTCTTACTCACAAAACCATTGGAATCAGGGCAAGATATAGGATTATTAAGAGGCTCAAAGTTATCATCGCCTTTTCTGCAGAAAATCAGTGCATTCTGGACTTATTTTTTCTGTTGCAGTTCAATTAAACAAATCAGACTAAACACCTTAAAAAATGGGCCTGAGTCACAAAGGTAAATTACACTGCTGAGTAAGTTTACACTTTGGAACAAGTTTACTACTTTTTGCTATTCACAAACTCAGAATGTAAGTTACTACTGAAAAAAAGCACGTCCAGCACTACACATGGCCAACCACTCCTATTGCAGCAATCTACTATAGAAAATAATACATTTTTCAGTACCAATGGTTGGCCAAGTGTAGTGATGAACTTAGTAAAAACTTTTAAGTTATTACAAAAGTGTAAGTTACTATAAAAGTGCAGTTTGTGAATATCGAAAAGTAGAAACCTACTCAAAAGTGTAAACTTACTCGGAAGTGCAGTTTGTGAATCAGGCCCAATGATTTGTAAAAGCTAAGGCCAGAACTAGAAATATCGTAACCCAGTGACATAGTGCCATCTGATAAATAGGGCAGTCTAATTAAAATAGAAACAATTGCAAATGCCCATTATGGAGTCACAGTATAGTTATTTCAATCTCATTAATGAAAGAAGGACAACTATGGGACTAATTTAGAGTTTGCTGGATGCAGTTGACTGTGTTAGGATGATGGACGACAATACCTTCACCAGCATGAGGAACCTAGACCTACCAAATTTAGAGATGCCCACTGGCCTCATGTTTAACTCTCTACATTGACAGGAATTACTGTCATGGTGTTTCCTGTCTAAGTAGAAAAAGTTTGACGGATGGTGCCATCAAACATAAAGGTCAGCTGGCAAACTTAATTTCTTTTTAGTTTTTTTCAAAAACAAATTTCTAAAGTGGGACTTTCTATTTCAAAATCAGAAAAAAACGATTGCCCCCCTACTCATTGGAAGTTTTCTTCCAGAAATTGGGGGTAATTTGTTTTTCTTTCACAAATTGTATGCTGATTAGGGCAGAAAGATTGAAGTCCTTCCTGTGACACTCCCTACTCCCTCGGCGATCATAGGAATTATTCGGTCAACTGAGCCATCGATCTTAGGAATGGGACTATAATTAATTGAACTGAATGTCTCTGGAATATGAATGAATATTATCTGTAAATCAGAGAAAAAGACATATAGGCATCAAGGAGATAGAACAAAAGGAACTGACAGAGATATTTTATTCATTGATTTTATTTCAAATAGTGTAGGAAATAAGGCACTGAAAAGACAAAGATGACTGACCATACTAGGCATTAGGTGTTTCCCCAGGAAGCTGGAAGGGTGAGGGACCGCTTTTGTTACCTTGGGCCAGGTTTATGGCAGTGCAGCAGTTTTATAAGCACTGCAGAGTTCCTTGCATATCCATCAGTTCTGAGGTAACAGTAAAAGTGACAAGATAACGCTGGTGATTAATGTACCTGCTGGAGAGGGATCAGACTTTTACCTAGTTGCAGTTTTAACTCATCTAAGGTAGTGAAGAGGGTAAATATGCATGCTGCAAAAAGCGTGTACCATGCAGATGACATAACAATATTTTTTATGTGCATAGTTATTGGTTTACTGCTTTGTGACAGAGATCCTTTGGTTACTGTGTAGTTCATAAGTTACAATCGTAATCTCAGTTAGAAACTTGTATTTATTTGCCAATCCTTCATTATCCTAATTGTACTGAAAAGGGTTTGTTTGGGTAGAAGCACATTTTTATTAGTAAGTCAACCCTAAGTTCTGTGTCACGTTCTGAATCCTGAATTTGTGCTTCCCCAGACCAAGCACTGTTAAAAAATGACTACCAGCATGGATGACATGTGAATCCTACACCTTGTAGTCCCCTTTGTCTTACGTAACATTTTCTACACACTGTTTTACACATGTATGATTCATTGTGGCTGTATGTGTGTGTGATGTAAAATGCTTTGAAGGCCTACACTGGTATGAGAGGCACTATAGAAATAAATGAAATACATGTGAGAAAGGGGCTATGGAGAAATGAGAGGCACTGTTGGAGAGGGATAGTGAGGGAATCATTGGAGCACCCCAGTAAAGATTGCTGTATCCTGGTGCAGTGTAAGGTCTTAATTTCTTATGCTTTAAAAACAAATACAATTGAATATACAATGAAAAATGTGTTGTAGAAACAAGGATGGATACCAAATTTTCTAGAGAATAATGTAGGGAGTACCTCTATAGAGATAGTGTGGGACGCTCTAAAAGCAGGAATCCGAGGGGAAACCACACAATACTCAATAAGGGTCAATAAATTGGCCAGAGACCTGCATAAATCGCTATCGGAAAAATTACAGGATTCTGAAGAAGAACTCATCAGAGCAACCCATAATTCTTTAACGTTAGAAGAGCTCACTAAAATTCAATATCAGGTAGCAATTGATAAGGCTGCTATTAGGAATACATTTATCACCAAAGCCACAGCACATAGTGAGAAAATCTACGAAGTAAGCGAACTAGTTGGCCATCAATTAGCCATACGTATGAGGCAACAGACATCTCAGAACTTCATACGGGAAACATCAGACCCAGTAGAAGGCTTAATCTCAGAAAGTAATAAAATCAGAGAGGCATTCTGGCACTTCTACAGCACCTTATATTCACAGGAAGGAGGGCCGATATAGACAGTATGAAAGAATACTTAAATCAGGGAATACCCAGTAGACTTACTGAGGAAGACCGAGATGATCTAGAGGAGATACCAGTCCTGGATGAAATTGTAGAGACAGTCAAGGCTCTGCCTAGAGGAAAGGCAACTGGCTTGGACTCCATCCCTCTAGAGTTTTATATTACTTTTTTAGATAAAATTAAAGAGATTTTCTTAGATCTATGTGTGCACATATTTAATGGGGGACAATCACCAAGGTCATGGTCAAAAGCAAAAAATAGTAGTATTCCTGAAGAAAGATAAACCTTCGAATCAGATGGGCTCCTATCGTTCCATCACCTTAATCAATGTAGATTCAAAAATATATTCTAAACTAATAGCGAATCGAATGGCACCATTATTCCACAAACTTGTCTCAAACTCCCAGCACAGGTTTATACCTGGAAGAGGAACTACAGATATGTGGGTAAAAAACCTAGGACATCAGCATAATTAAATGACCCAATAAGCTAAAACTAGTAGGTGTGAAGAATGAACAAAAACATAAAGTTGTATACAAAATTTGAATTTAATATATATTAATTAAAAATCATATAGAAAGGCAAACTATATGATCAGACTAAAAATCTAATTCATTAAAAGCAAACATAAATGTCATACTACGTTACAATTCCTAAAAATCATGCACATGGTAAAGAACAATACATTCATATAGTTAAATGACATAGACATTCAATTATAAAGCAACTCGACGCGCGTTTCGGCAGAAAACCGCCTTCTTCAGGAGTCTCTGCTGATAATCTAGGGAAGCAATTTATAAAGAAAAAAAGAGGAACTACAGATCACATCCATAGAGTGATCACCCTTTTTGACAGCACAGAGGTGATGGGAGACCCAATGGCGCTCATCCTTTTAGACGCCGAAAAAGCCTTTGAGCGGGTCTCCTAGTCATTTCTGTGGCTGGCAATGGGTCATCTGGGCTTTAAACAAAGATTCATCCAGGCAGTACAAAAACTATATACCAACCCTAAAGCTGTAGTGATGATAAACGGCAATCTCTCTAAAGAATTAACAATATCAAGGGGAACTCGACAGGGATGCCCATGCTCCCCGCTGCTCTCCGCCATCTACATGGATCCCTTTATTCGCAATCTGGAATCTAATGCTGGTATTACCCCTATACTGACCCAAGGCCATATGACCAAAATTCTTGTTTATGCCGATGACATAGCCATTGTAACACCAGATCCGGCATTAGCCTTACCTATAATTGAAACTGAGGCTAAAAACGTTGGTAATATGGCCGACTACGCTCTTAATCAGAGTAAGACCCAAATAATCTTAAATGATAAATGCATCATGGTAGATCCTCGAGTAACAATAAATGCGACCTACTTAGGGGTATGTATCTCCTCCAAACTCGATAAATTGGTCGAACTAAATCTGAGCCCCCTGCTAGACAATAATGCAGAAAGATCTTCACTGTCTGAATAATTTACACTTTTTTTTGATCGCCCGTGTAAACGCTTTAAAAATGGTATACTTCCCTAAACTGCTTTATATGTTTAGAGCAATCAACCTAGAAATCTCTGAATATTGGTTCAAACTGATGGAGCGCACCTTTTCTAGTTTTATTTGGTCCTATTCACAACGTCGAAGAGCCTACAAGCTCTTGACTCTTCCAAAAGAAAAAGGAGGCTTAGCCCTCCCTAACCTTAAGTTATATTATTGGGCTTGTATGCTCTCATATAATCATGAACTCTTTTTTCTATTAGATAATAATGAGACAGTCTCAGGGGAAGACCAACCATCAATCCATCGGTTGGTATTAGGTAATAAGAGCAAAGGGTATCTGTGGCAATTTCTCTATGATAGCTACCACAAAAAGGTCAGTCTAAAGACCTTACTGGGGGGGTTTAAAGCGTGGAAAGCTGTGAGGAAATTACTGGGCATAGGACGACTCTCGCTCTACTCTCCTCTAAGCAATAACCCGGTTCTCCCTGAAATCTTTAGTGGGGTCTGTATTGAGAGATGGACTACAACTGGAATCACACACTTTCAATGTCTCTTCTCAAATGAAGGGCTACACTCGTTTGAAACCTTGCGGGAAATATATCACTTGGAGTGGAGGGATTTTTTAAAATATCTGCAAATTAGAGATTTCTTAACACGAAGAACTAGAGAAAATACCTCATTTAATAAAATTCCGATAGCAGAAATGTTAAAAAAAAAAAAAATGTCACAATCGGTGAGATGTATTCTCACATGTTATCCCTTCTTCTGAACGACCTCGAGAAAACAGCACAGAAGTGGCAAGGAAAATTAGCAATCACCACGGAAGAATCTAATTATGCCTATGATTTATTCCAAACCATTCTTATGTCAACCAAACTACAAACACAGTTTTATAAAACCTGCTTTTTTTTGTATTACACTCCTGATAGAATTGCCAAATGGGGGAGTGGGAGGGGCACTTGCTGCTTTAGATGCACATTATCTAATGCGCATAGCGTACACATATTTTCTTCCTGCGCAAACCTATCCTCCTTAAAACTGAACATTGAACGGTTTCTAACTGTTATCCTAAAAACCGGAATAGTTCTCTCTAATGAAATGATTTTGCTTGGGGCAACTAATCTCGCAGAACCATCCTCTGGACATGAACTAATATTTATTGCCATGGCGCTCCTAAGAATCTGTATCGCCTCTGCCTGGCTAGACCCTAATCCATCATCTTTTCAACAATGGTTTTCTAGACTGTTAGCTATATTTAACTTAGAAATGGCTATATATAAAAGAAAAGGCAGAAGGCGGAGGGCCATGGGATTGAAAATCTGGAATCCTCTAATTGAGTGGTCCCAATCTCAAAGCAATTCTCTGTAACATAAAGCCATAACCTGCTGGATCTAAAAACTGCAAAATGTACTTTGGTATAGTTATATATTATTTGAAATCAATAATTATTTAGATGTTATCTTTATCTCCCCAAATAGAAGGGACATGTTTTGGTTGTTTGATTAACCTATTTAGCCATTAATGTACAATGTATGAATTCATCGAATTTTCTAACTTCTCTCTGTTTATATGTGAAAAACAATTTGTTGAACTTGTCTGACTTGGGGGGGGGCTTTATACATTTTGGGAAAAAACCCCCAATAAAGATATTAAAAAAAAAAAGAAAAATGTGTTGTAGAATGCATCATTTTTGCAAATTTTTCCCTCAGGTTCGCTCGCTACACTCGCTCCCTATGCGCCGTATTTGCCAGAGCTGCTTTGGGTTCTCAGTCCAGCCCTATTTGACAGTTCCACTTTTATACTAATTTTCCAGACAGAAGATGCGGATCTACTGTTAAGGTTTCAGCACTAATTTGGGGAGATTATCTTATATATATTACACATTCTGTCTGTAGCTCAGATACAGCCTTTGCTCTAGGTGATGGCTCTCACAGCAGTGACAATAAGGCTGGCTTCAAGCAGGAGTATCCAAAATAAGGAGATAGTGATGTATGAGATCACAACACATGGCTTCCATCAGCTTTACTGAGTAGGCTACAGGAACAGACCAAAGGGCATACCCAACCTAGAAACATAGTCACATTTAAAAAAAAAATCTGGACCTACCTCTCAGTTTTACCATTTAATCTATGATGTCTCTCAGGAAGAACTAATCAGTAGCTCCTTGACAATAAGTACCTCACCTAAGTTCTGTGGATAGCCTTCAGTTCTGGGTCTCCACCCTCCTCACACAGAGAAGCAGTCAGTACATGTTCACTGTCTGGGAAAGTTGTATCTACTCTCCTTCACATGTCATGCTAAACCAGGGACCATTCAAAATGCATTCCACTGGTCCAAGCACGTAAACTATCACCATACATGGAGTCTTATTACTACCCACTTGCTACAGAACTACAGCACGTGCATGTAATGTCAGTGTAAAGGTATAGGAGTCACACATACTACTATACTGGTCTTGACACTCATTGCCTCTTTGCTGGCCGTACAGAGACTTCTGATACATAGGTATCTCTACCATCTAGCCCTCAAATCACAGTTTCACAGACCACTCATCGCTAGCGCTGCAGGCTTGATTCCAGTGTTATCATAGGTGGAAAACAAAGTCCTTTGTGACTCAGAATTCCTCTGTGGGCCATCAGAGACAAAATAGACGGAGCTGCATTCAGCCCCTCTTCTTCTCATAGAAGTCTTCTTATGATCTTGAGCTCACCTTTGTTGATTACCATTGTCCTTTCGCCCTCTTTGTTAGGCATTAGTCACTTTTACTGACTTCAGCCATCTGAATTTCTCAAACCCTTTCTGCTGGTCTTCACAGACCGCACTACTTTATGCCCATTCCCCTTTATAGTGTAACTCTCCTGGCTTTTTCTAGTCTTCCTAATTTGGGTCATTCTGATTCACTTTGCTGGGTCCCTGTACTCGTGGTTCACCTGGTACTGCATGCACTCATTCTGGTCCTCAATAGATATTGTTGGATATGGCCTGGTCATTTTGGTCATTGTGGCTCTGGGTCATCCTGCTCCTACTAACCCCCCCACCCTGGTCCTGATACCCTAGTTCCTGGTCCTCCTCTACTTAGCATTTTAGGCCCTGTCTATGAATTTCTGACGGTATACAGTCCAAATATCAAGTCACAAATATAGAATTGCAGTAATATTGAATTAAAAATATAGAATGGACAAAATATCGAATGGACAGAATATAGCCAACAAAAATATTGAACAGAATTGCAGTAATATCGAATTCAAAATATAGAATGGATAAAATATCAAATGGACAGAATATAGTCAACAAAAATATTGAATATGAGGTAAGTATGTTAATATCGATTTTTTAATAATATCAATCAAGCAATCAATCAGAGTACTTGTATAGCACGCTACTTACCCGTGAGGGTCTCAAGGCGCTCTGGGGGTGGTGGCGTCATTACTGCTCGAAAAGCCAGGTCTTGAGGCGTTTTCTGAAGGCGAGTAGGTCTTCAGTCTGACCTAGGTGGGTAGGTAGGGTGTCCATGTTTTGGCGGCGAGGTGGGAGAAGGATCTGCCACCGGAGGTAGTATGCTGGATGCGGGGGACGGTGGTGAGGCTGGGGGAGCGGAGCTGGCGGGAGGGTGTGTGGAAGCTGAGTCTGCTGTTCAGGTAGGCTGGTCCGGTGTTGTGGAGTGCTTTGTGTGCGTGGGTAAGGAGTTTGAAGGTGATCCTCTTTTCGACAGGGAGCCATTGGAGGTCTCGCAGGTGGGGGGTGATGTGGCAGCTGAGGGGTACGTTGACGATCAGTCGGGCGGAGGCGTTTTGGCTGCGCTAGAGACGACGCAGGTGTTTGGCTGGGATGCCGGTGTAGAGTGCGTTGCCGTAGTCCAGCCTGCTGCTTACGAGGGCCTGTGTTACCGTTCTTCTTGTCTCGTCGGGATCCATTTGTAGATTCTGTGGAGTGTGCGGAGGGTGTTGTAGCAGGAGGAGGATTCGTAGTTGACCTGTTTGGACATGGAGAGGGTGGAGTCAAGGATGAATCCTAGGTTGCTTCCTTGGTCGGTTGGCGTTGGTGCTGTTCCCAAGGTGGTCAGCCACCAGGAGGCATCCCAGGCTGAGGGGGTGGGTCCGAGGATGAGGACCTCCGTCTTGTCGAGTTCAGTTTCAGACGGCTGCTCCTCACTCAGTCGGTGATGGCCTTCATTCCGTCATGGATGTTGGATTTGGCGGAGTGCGGGTCGTTGGTGAGGGAGTGGATGAGCTGAGTGTCTTCGGTGTAGGAGATGATGGTGAGGTTGTGGTGTCGGGCCACTTGAGCGAGGGGGGCCATGTAGATGTTGAACAGCGTCGGGCTGAGGGAGGAGCCCTGGGGGATGCCGCAGATGATGTCGGTGGCTTCGGATCAGAAAGGTGGGAGGCGGACGCTCTGGGATCTGCCAGAGAGGAAGGATGTGGTCCAGTCCAGGGCCTTCTCTTGGATTCCGGCTTCCTGGAGGCGGGTCTTTAGTGTGCGATGGCAGACCGTGTCGAATGTGGGCGATAGGTCCAGGAGGATGAGGGCAGATGTTTCCCCGTTGTCTAGTTGGCGCCTGATGTCGTCTGTTGCTGCGATGAGGGCTGTCTCGTGCTGTGGTTTCGTCTGAATCCGGATTGGGACGGGTCCAGGATGTTGTTTTCTTCCAGGTGACGGGTCAGCTGCAGGTTGACGATTTTCTCGATGACCTTCGCCGGGAACGGGAGCAGGGAGATGGGCCGGAAGTTCTTGAGATCCTTGGGGTTCGCCTTGGGTTTCTTGAGGAGGGCATTGATTTCGGCATGCTTCCAGCTTCCTGGGAATGTCGCATTTTCGAAGGAGACGTTGATGACCCTCCGTAGTTGGGGTGCGATGGTTGTGCCTGCCTTGTTAAATATGTGGTGTGGGCACGGGTCTGTTGGTGATCCTGAGTGGATGAAGTTCATGACCTTGCGCGTCTCGTCGTCAGAGACGTTGGACCAGGAAATCAGAAGGTTGGTGCTGATAGTGCACTGGAGGGCTGGGGTCTGGTGCGGTCGGGTCGGTCGCGGTGTTGAAGCTGTCATGTCGAATTTTTTAAAATGTTTTTTATGTTAGTATATGTGTGAAAAGTGTATATTTATTTTATAATTTATTTTAAGTAATTAATTTTATGGTATTTATTTTTTGGGTAATATAATTCTGTAGCGGGTTGTGGGTTTATAGGGGAATACATTTATTTTCTGTAGCAGTTTGTGGGTTTATAGGGGAATAGGGTGGGAAGTAATGTAATTCTAATTAATTAAATGTTTGAATTTATTTATTGGTATTTATCTTGAATTAATTGTTAATTAATATTAAATTGGTAATTAATTTAATTATATTTAGTAATAATTTTTTATTAATTGATTAATTGATAATTTTGGTAATTGTATTCATTTATTTTCCGTTGCGGGTTGTGGGTTTATAGGGGAATAGGGTGGGAAGCAATTTAATTGTAATTAATAAAAGAAAATCTTTATTGGTATTTATTTTGAATTAATTTTGAATTATTTTTTTAATTGTTAATTAATTCATTGTAAATTGGTAATTAATTTGTATTATTAGGTAAATATTTTTAATAATGAATTTTTATTTGTATTTTTAATTGATTAATTATTATATTATATTAAATTGTTATTACTTTTAATTAATTTGTAATTGGTATTGATATTTAATTTATTTTTATTCATATATGAAGTATTTACTTTTCCTAATTTTGCACTCACTGGAGTGGGAATAATAATTTCTACTCCTACGCTATCCAACGCTTTACCAACTGTTGCACTCACTGGAGTGGGAATAGTAATTTTTACCCCTACGCTATCCAACGCTTTCCCTACTGTTGCACTCACTGGAGTGGGAATAGTAATTTTTACCCCTACACTATCCAACACTTTCCCTACTGTTGCACTCACTGGAGTGGGAATAGTAATTTTTACCCGTACGCTATCCAAAGCTTTCCCTACTGTTGCACTCACTGGAGTGGGAATAGTAATTTTTACCCTTACACTACCCAAAGCTTTCCCTACTGTTGCACTCACTGGAGTGGGAATAGTAATCGTTATGCCTACGCTATCCAACGTTTTCCCTACTGTTGCACTCTCTGGAGTGGGAATAGTAATTGTTACCCTCCCGCTATCCAACGCTTTCCCTACTGTTGCACTCTCTGGAGTGGGAATAGTAATTTTTACCCTTACACTATCCAACGCTTTCCCTACTGTTGCACTCACTGGATTGGGAATAGTAATTTTTACCCCTACGCTATCCGACGCATTCCCTACTGTTGAACTCTCTGGAGTGGGAATTGTAAATTTTTACCCTCCCGCTATCCAAAGCTTTCCCTACTGTTGCACTCACTGGAGTAGGAGTAGTAATTTTTACCCCTACGCTATCCAACGCTTTCTCTACTGTTGCACTCACTGGAGTGGTAATAGTACATGTTACCCTCCCGCTATCCTACGGTAAAAATATTGTATATTTTTTATTACAATTATGTTCATATATATATATATGTATTAAAAAGTCAAATTGTATGGTTTATTTAACTTACATTAATTAATTATTAAGTTTAAAATTATTTAAGCATTTTAAGTATGTTTAAGTTAATTATGTTTATTATTTCATTAATTTTCAATTACTTTTAAGACATTTAAAAAAATCGATATTTTGACTAACTACATTTTTTACAACAATATTTTTGATTCAATATTTTTGTACTTACCTGTTTGGAGATAGGGATTCGATATTTTTGCATTCTATATTTTTTCCTCGATATTTTGGTAAGTCTATATTTGTGTAATCAATATTATTTCAGTGATCCATTTCTGACTGGCCACTCTGGTCTTTCTAGCCCTATTCCTGCTTATCCTTATCCTTCTAGTCCAGCTATTCTTCCTTGATCTAGTCCTTGGTCCTAAGGGCCCTAGTCCACATGCTCCTAATCTGAATTGTTATCTTGGTCCTGTCTTAGCTCTAGACCCTCCTGGTCCTTGTCACCCTGGTCCCTATTTTCTTGACCACTTAACCCTGATTCTCCTTGCTTAGGTCAATCTGTTCTTACCTGCGATGCTTGATCATCTTGGCTTCTGTCATTCTGGCCCATCCCGCCCAGGTCCCGCCTGTCCTGGTATGCCAGGCCCTGATACTCCTGGACCTCTATGACTTTATGTTCCTTTTTTCCCTTGATTGTGGTCCCATTGGTCTTCCTCGCCATAGTCCTTTTAGGTTTTGTCACCATGGCTCTGGTTGCCTGCACATCTCCTCCTGATTCTCCAAGTACTGTATACCTAGTCTTCCTCACTTTGAGTCTGGTTTGCCTAGAACTGGACTTCCTCTTCCAGCTCATCACAGTTGTTTTTTTCTGAGTGTATTCCCATAAGACTTGATTCTCTTGCTTCTGCTCCTTTGTGTTTGGGTCTTTTTATACTTAGTTCTCTTGGTTCTGGTCCTCTTGCCCATCCAGGTCCTTCCAGGCACCCGTTTCATAGCTTTTCCTAATGCTCCCTGGTCCTTACTCCCTTTGTTCCTCTTCACCCTGTCTATCCAATTCTTGGCAGACCAGTTCCTGGCCAACCTGGCCTCTTGTTTTCTGGCCTTCTTATGTCTTGCCCTCTCCACCCTTGTCCTCGTTTCACTCATCCTCGTCCTCCTCACGAAGTGCCTTGTCTTTACGGGCCTTCTGGTACTGCATGAACTAGTCTAGGCCCTCTTGGTCTTGGTTCTCTTTGTTTTAGGTCCTTCTGAGCCTGGTCAGTTTTGTCCTGGTTCTTCTGCCCATCTTGAGCCAGTCCATTTGATATTTCTGGCTGTTCTGGTCCTCTTGACCTTCCTTACTCTGGTCCTGATACCCCCAGGTCCTGGTCTTTCTGCTCTACTTTATACCCTGGGCCCTGGTTTCTAGGACATCTGGCACTCTCAAGCATGTTTCCTGTAATTTTAGTCAGGATACTTCTAGTCCTCCATCCTATGTTCCTCCTGACTTTGGTCCTCTTGGTATCCTTGGTACTGACCCCCTCATCACCCTTGCTTTTTTCTGTTATCATGATTTGACTAGCTAAATTCTTCATGTTCCTAATCTTCCTACTCTTCGTGGGCCTGGCCCTAGTCCTCCTGCTCTATATCCTCATGGTTCTACAATAATGTAAGAGGGTCCTTTTTGTTCTAGTCCTCCTTGCCCTGTCCACCCCATTTCTCATATTCATGGTCAACCTTTTCCTAGCGCTGTGGCCTGGTACTACTGGCTGTGGTCATCCTCATCCTGATATCCTGGTCCTGATCCACTTTTTCTCCTCATCCTAGTGCTCCCGGTCCTGATCCTCTTTGCCCTGATCTACCTCACACCCTAGGCCCTTTGTTTACTGCTCCTCCTAGACATTTTCCTTCTGGCTCTGGTGGCCTGTGTCCCTGGTCTCACCTCTCAGGGCATCCTGGCCATGACTGTCCTATTCTTTTTTATAGTGCTTTCCTTCCTGATATTCTGGTCTCCTTTGCCATTGATTTGCTTGATCCTGGTTCTTCTAGGTATTTATTCTATTTGGTATTAGTTTTGGATATGGTTCAGGAACCATCCTAGTCTTGGTCTCCCTGGCCATCCTGGTCCTTATTAGCCTCTCGTGCAGGTCATCATGAACCTTGGATTATGGCCATCATGGCACATATGGGTTCCCCCTGTATTGGCCCATCTAGTCCTCTTGACCGTGGTCACCTTGCCCAAGTTCTCTTCATCCTACAACTTCTAGCCCTAGTACCCCAGTTCCTAGCAATGCTGTTCCCCTTGGTCCAGCTGGCTTCTTGTATCCTGGTGATTTAGTCTTTGTTCTCCTGGTATGGGCTCTTCTGGCACTTCTGGGTCAGTTCCTTATTCTCCTAGACCTACTGATACTGCCGCCACTGGTCCCAGCGCTATTCATCCAGTTTCTCCTTGTTCATGTCCTCCAGAGCCTGGTCATGTTTTGTCCTGCTCATGTTGGACACTATTGTCCAATCTCCCTGATCTCCCAGACTCAGGTTGGGCTTCTTACATTTGATCTTCCTCACCCTGATCCTGCTGCCTGAGCTAATTGCTCTGCCCCACTTGGTAATATGAGCCCTCACCCCAGGTCCTGATTTGTTTCATGGTCCTCGTAGTCCTGTTTCCAGCACTTCTGGTCATGATCCCCTTAGGTCATCTAGTCTTCCTTGCTCTGGTCTACTGGGTGCCCTTGGTTTTGGTCCCCATGGTTTTCCCAGTCCTTGTCCTACTTGTTCTGGTCTCCTGTTTCTACTGGACATTGGCCTCCTGATCATCATACCCCTCTTCAATCTGGTCCTGATCCACATGGCCCTAGTCCTACTGTTCCTGGCCCTCATGGTCTACAAAGACGTGTCGTGGCCCAACACAGATCATCCTAGTCTTTCCTAGTTCGGATATTCCTTGACCACTAGCTCATGCTAGCCTTAGAACATCCCAGCCCTGTACTTCCTTGTCCTGGTCTTTCCTGACGTCATAGCCATGTACTCCAGCCCTATGTCCTCCGGGTCATTAGTCTCCTTTTTCACAGGCTCCTGTGCTTGTTTATTCTCCTCATCCTACCTCTCGTCCATCAGTCTTCTTGGTCCTGCTTCCCTGGTTTATGTCTCCTGGTTCCCTTCTCTATGTAGCTCTTGGTACTCTGTTGTCTGGCCCTCCTGTCTCAGGTCTTCTGCTGCTGTTCCACTTGTCTTGGTTTCCCTAGGCCTCCTAGCCCCTTTGCCCACCTGCCCCTTTCTAGTTCTGCTAGTCCTTCCGGTCTCCTGGTTTGTCTGTTCCACCTAGTTCTTGTCCATCCAAACCTGGTCCTCTCTTTGTGGTTTTCCTAATAATGCTCCTCCCAGGCCTGTTCTTCCTCATCCTTGTGGCACTTATCCTCCTAGCCTCCTAAGTCAAGAGCACATGGCCCTTGCCCTCTGTGCACTTTTACTAGCGTAGTTCTAATTCCCTAGAACATTACGTGCTGTGTTTAAACCTTATTTAACTAATTCAAATTTGAAAAAAAACAAATTAAACCATATTGATTGTCACAAGACTCATTTATAAAGTCAAGACAAGCTGCATGAATGCTTCTAGGAAGACATTTTCAAATATGTGAATACTGAACATTAACACTTTGAAATTAAATATCACAGACTCAGTTATACAGTAAAAATTCTAAAACATTTCTTTGATGTCTTCAAAAACGTGCCCAATGCATTTCGAGCCTAGTGTTGGTTCTTCCTCAGGGGCCTGAAATCTAAACATATGTATAAAATATTATAATTAATGAATTACTCTTTTTCTAGTTGTTAGTTATTGAAATCCACAACTTTGCAAGGAAACCGAAACTTATTTAAAGCCATGTCACTCCTTAAAACACATGCATTGTGTTTCTGTTGAAAACATGTGTTAACCCTTCACCAATAACCCAGTGATGTACTTGTGCTGCCAAAAAAAACTCCACAATGAACAGTATACTCACTCAAAGAACCTGACAAAGGCAACCTTGTCTGGAACTAAACAAAAAAATCACTTTAATATTCGGGGTGCTTAAAACACTGGCCACTTACCAGCTGGAATGCTGGAGCATGTGGGTCACTCACCTTCACTGTTTACTTGGTACACCTTCTAATGGCACTTCTATCCTGTTTAAATCAACCCGCTGCTTTTTAAACCTAAATGCAAATTGCAGAAACTAATGCAGTCACTACTCGTGATGCTAATGTGGTGTAAACCATCTGATCATACTAAGAAGACTCATACCTCTTCAAGAAAGCGGTCTCATGGAACTTTGATGTCGTCCACAGCGCTCGTTTTCAACTCTCAATTATGCCTAAAAAAAACAAACAACACAGCCTCTAAACAATCTTCTTCAAAACGCGCGGTGCCGCTTCTATGAGGAAACATCGTTCGTCATAAATCCAGCCTCAATTCACATACCTTTCAAGGAGTGCTGTAATCTTGTCAATGACACTGCCCGCTCAACACTGTTACTCTCAGTAAATTCACGCCGCCACGGATAAAGCTTTCAGAACAACTTGCCGTCTTTCTGTGTTTCGGCGTTACACAACATAAAGGAGGGACTCAAATCCAATAGGATAAAACGTACACCATCTTAGCACGGTGTTCTACACGCTCAGTATCTATCTACTCCACTGCTCATCAAAAGCTCTGTGATAATATTGAAACAAAATTACTCCATACCTCAAACGAGTGTGCTGAGGGATAAAAATAATAAGTGATAAATAATAAAGTGTGCTGTGTGTGTTATGTGATTTCCAGTGGTACATGGCTCAACATGGTAAAGATGTTACGTATGATTGCTTGATGCATCCTACCACAGGTACAGTACATGATGAAATGAATTATAAAAAAACATATCACAGAAAACATATCAAATCTACTTTCTCATTGAGCCCCCTTGGCTCTTGTGTTTCCAGTTTTTTAATCCAAAAGATCTCTCTTTGAAGGAGGGATCTGGTTAGATCCGCTCCTTCATGTATTTTAACTTTCTACAGTACTGAAAACTGGATCTGGGCTATTTTATGCCTATTGTCAATCCAATGTTTAGCTAAATTACTCTTAATATTGAGATTCCTAATTGTACTTTTATGTTCTGATATACGAAATTTAAGTTTTCTCTCTGTCTTCCCTACGTATAATTTCCAGCAGGGGCATTTTATGTAGTAAATTTGATTTTTTGAGTTACAATCACTGTCATGGTGTAATTGAATAATCTGTCCTGTGCGTGGATGATGTATGCTTGCCCCAATAATTACGTTATGACAATGTACGAAATTCGCGCATCTTTTCATTCCTTTGTCAACTGTTTCATGTGTACATGGTGGTGTTGTTTTCAACATTTCTTTAAGATTTTTTAACCTTGTATAGGCGAAGATGGGTTTTTGCGAAAATATTCCTTGAAAGTCTGGTTCGTTTTGTAACAATTCCTAGTGTCTGTTAACAATATTCTTGATCTTCTGAGAACTAGTTGAAAATGTAGACACAAAAACTTGTCTTTCCATGGTTTTCTTGGGTTTTTGTTTGAGTAAGTTATCTCTGTCACATGCCAAAATGCGTTGTTTGGCTTTCTCCAAAACTTCTGTTGGGTAACCCCTTTCCACATATTTTTGGTGTTGAACATCCAAATGTTTTTTGAAATCCTCCGTTTCAGAACATATTCTTTAAATCCTCATGTACTGCGAAAACGGTAAATTGTTTTTTAAGTTTTGGGGATGAAAACTTTGGAACAACAAAGAATTGTTGACATCAGTCTCTTTCCTAAATAATTCTGTGTAGATTTTAGTGGTGCTCAAACTCATGGATACATCCAAAAAGGAAATCTTTTTTTCATTGATTGTATGAGTACATTTAATTTGCTCCACGCACTCATTTAGTGTTTCAATTTTTCTTTCCAAACTTTCTCTGCTTCCAGACCATAGAACAAAAATGTAATCTATGAATCTTCGGTATATAATAGCTTGATCTTGCCAATCTCTATCACAATAAATAAAGTCAGCTTCAAATTTCCCCATAAAAGTATTGGCGTACGTTGGAGCACAAGCGAACCTCATTGAAGTTCCATTCTGTTGAAGAAAAAACTGTTAATTCCATTGAAAATAACTGTGATACAAACAAAAATGAAGAAGTTCCAAAATTAAAACCTTTTCTGCTCCGATGTTTGGTTGGGTTAACAAAGCCCATTCCACAGCTTCCAGCCCTGATTTATGAGGAATAGACGTATACAATGCTTTAACATCTATTGTACATAGAACCTTGTTCTCAGTGGGAGTGATGCCTCGAATTTTCAGTAAAAAATCATTAGTGTCCTTAATGTAAGATGGCCATTGTTGTACGAATGGTTGAAGAAATGTATCAATATACTGACCGAGTGGCTCAAAAATGGTGCCACACCCGGTCACAATTGGTCTCATGGGCGGATTGTGTAGGTTCTTATGAACCTTAGGGAGCATGTAGAGACGTGGTCTCCTGGGATATTGGACAGATAGAAATTGTTTGGTTGCCTTTGAAATATGGCCAAGTTCTGAAGCTTGTTCTAAAATAATCTGAAGAGTGGTAGCTAATTCTTCCGTGGGATCTTGATCCAACTTTAAATATGTAAATTTATCTCTCACGTGTTCATCCACCTTTTGAAGGTAAAACTCCTTATCTATAACGATGATTGCACCCCCTTTGTCTGCTTTTCATTTTTCTGTAATCTCTTAAGCGTGTTCAAATCCTGTACTGAAAGATTTTTCTTATGTGTCTAACTCATGTTTAGCTTGTCCATGTCATTCTTCACTGATTTCTCAAAAGCTTCCAAGATTTTGTGGGACACTGGTGCTTGAAATCTTGATTTTGGTCAAAATTCCAGGAGTTCGGTTTCCTCTTTTTCAGATTGTTTTGGTGCTATGTTGGTGAAAAAATATTTTCAACAGAAACACAATGCAGGTGCTTTAAGGAGTAACATGGCTTTAAATAAGTTTCGGTTTCCTTGCAAAGTTTTGGATTTCAATAACTAGCAACTAGAAAAAGAGTAATTCATTAAGTATAATATTTTATGCATATGTTTAGATTTCAGGCCCCTGAGGAAGAGCCAACACTAGGCTCGAAATGCATTGGGCACGTTTTTGAAGACATCAAAGAAATGTTTTTGAATTTTTACTGTATAACAGAGTCTGTGATATTTAATTTCAAAGTGTTAATGTTCTGTATTCACATATTTGAAAATGTCTTCCTAGCAGCATTCATGCAGCTTGTCTTGACTTTATAAATGAGTCTTGTGACAATCAATATGGTTTAATTTGTTTTTGTTCAAATTTGAATTAGTTAAATAAGGTTTAAACACAGCACGTAATGTTCTAGGGAATTAGAACTACGCTATTAACAGTGCACAGAGGGCAAGGGCCATTTGCTCTTGACTTAGGAGGTTAGTTGTAGGCACGGTTTTGGGACAAAACGTGCTACCTCTGTAGCACGCTTGGTTTACAAATATTAAAGAGTAGTTTGAGAATTTTCATTTAAAATAGAGGAGTGCTCCTCCATCAAAGCAGTGCACTTGTACTCCTTGTCACCCTAGTTTAGGATCTCCCTGAATCTGATCCTCATGGACTTTCTGATGCTGGCCCCACTGGACCTGTACTTCTGGCCCCTTCATATTCCTTATGGTCCAGCTGATCTAGGATCATCTGATCCTGCTAGCCCTGATCCTTTCCAGTTGGGGTCTTCCTGGTCCTAGTCTATTTGCTTCTGGACTCTTAGTCCTCCTTGATCTGATTTCTGTGGTCTTGGTCTTCCTGCCACTGGTCCTTCTTTTTACTTGTTTCTTTGTAATTTTTCATTTTGGTCTGTTCTACTGGATCAGATACTTTTGGAATGGGTATTCCCTGTCCCTCCGGTTCTGGTCGGGCCTCTGGGGCCCTCCTCGTCAATATGGTTAGTGGTGTTCAGAACTCAAAGAGATTTCCTTCGCAAGATTCCCCGGAGTTACGCCCATCCTAGTAACATTGTGTACATAGCTGGATCCTCATGTTAACACTGGCGCAAGGGATGTGCCCGGACAACCCCAAACTCTTGGTCTCCAGGTGAGAACTGGCCCTCCTATTGAACCGCATTATCAACTGGTCTTGCAGCCAATTCAACACTGCAACATCTTAAACGAAGCCTACATTTATTTCCTTTAAGAATATATTTGTGAGAATGATATCATGTAATACTCCAGTAAATGTCTTGCAGAGTAAACATGATATAAACACTGGGGCTGGGGCAAGGACAATTTTGAAAGCATAAAGCAGATATATGAAAGCAACGGCAGCTACTGACTACCGGACCTGCTCACGCCTTTTGTTCACACTGGAGTCCCTCAATTTGCACTGCATATCAAGCCCCTTCCACGCTCAATATTCGGGCCGCAGACGTCAGTTTGACCAAGAGGATTGGGTTCCACAGCTAGCTGGGGAATTTGCACACTAGCAGTTTCCTAGGCCCTCTTTTGCTTGCAAACAGAGAGTATCACGCTGGGTCTGTTCTCTCCAAATTCAATTAGGTGGGAGTCCTGTGTAACTAAAAAAGTGTCCAACAGAGGGCGGTGCTCAGTGTGCATATCAAGGCTCAGGGTGCATTGGATTGTCAACCAACCTCCGCTCTCTGTTGTACACTCCCCCTCCCCCCCCCACAATTCCGCCACCGCAGCAGAGTGCTCTAGTCTGAAGATCAGTCACTGCTGCACGGAAACAATGAATGAAATATCCCACACACATGGAAGGAAATTACAAGTGCTTTAAAGTGGAAAGTGACTATGAACTAAGGCATACCTGGTGTTGAGACTCGTGAGCAAGATAACTTATTGCTAGACAGCCCCAGCCCTTCTCAACACCAAGTCACGAACCATCTCCCTCTTGTTCAGTTGCACCCGGTATATTGAAAAAAATCGTTGTGTTAGAGGGCACTCACCTGCTCTCCAGATTGTTTTACCTTGGCAACGATAATTCCCCAAATCCTCTGGAGACTAACAGCGTGACTGTACTAACATGAACACACACTGTCAATCTGAAAGCCCCCAGGGGGAAAAGGGGATTAGGGCTAAAAGAGAGAAGCAAGAGAAACAAAGGGGCATATTATCAGGGGGTTTATCTCCGCTTTTTTGGCTTTAAAAGCCAAGAAAGCGGAGATAAAATTATCTCCCTATTACCTAGCTGTCGCTAACACCAGTTAGCGACAGCTAGTAGCAAATAGCGACCATCTTGGGCCCCACTTTGTATGTCAGTGAAATTTAACACTAATGATATGCAAAGTGGGCGTGCCAAGATGTTAGCGACTGGAAACCGTCGCTAACATCGCTATCTCCTATTACCAACTTTTGGAGATATTCGCGCTAAGCGCGATTATCTCCAAAAGCTAACAACTGTCCCTGAGCAGTTCTTAGCCATGTTATCCAATGGTAGGTGGATAACATGGCTAAGAGCATTCGCTCGGTAATGCATGAATATCGCTGACTTTACAGCGATATTCATGCATTTCGGACGATTTTTATCGCTGCCTTAGGAGATAAACCTTGATAATAACAAGGGGGCATATTATCAAGCCTGTGCGCTAAAATTATCGCCGCTTTATCGGCCGAAAACGGCCGATAAAGCGGCGATAATGGGCTTGATAATATGCTCTATCGAATTCCAATCGAAGCACATGTTAGATGTGAAGACATCTAACATGGGCTTCGATTGGAATTCCACAGAGCATATTATCAAGCCCATTATCGCCGCTTTATCGGCCGTTTTCGGCCGATAAAGCGGCGATAATTTTAGCGCACAGGCTTGATAATATGCCCCAACAAGGTTCCTAAGCGATAAAAATCGCCGCAGCTCGGCGATAAAAATATTGCCACTAAGCCAACATAGGGATAATTATCGCTAGTTGTTGGTAATTTGCCCCAAAGATTCCAGATGTCTTTGCTTGGAACAGGAATTCTTCAGGGAATGTCAGGGTGCTTTAAACCTCCCACTGTTTGTTGTGAGACAGGAACTCTGATTCAAGACTAATGTCTTCTTGTTGCACTAAGGAGTAAAAGCAATATATGCATGACTTTTCTTCATAAAAATAGATTATCAATATATGCGCATTAGTCATCAATGTATACTCTGATACTTCTTACCTAATGAATACTTAGCTTGTGCATGTAAGACTGACGCTTGTTCGTTCTAGACACTAAGATGAGGGGGTAACTTTGATTTTTCAACTGACAATCTAGAATAAACATTTCAACAATTACATTCTGGGAACAATTAACATTGCTTTCATTTTATATGTACATAAATGTATGCATTGGGCAATGTACCCGAATTCTGCAATAGGAATTCTTGATTAGTACTGTACTGAAATCACTCTGCTGAAACACAGTACTGGAATCACCAAAAAAAAAGAAAGAAAGAAACAACATACACTAGTATTGGTAATTCAAAGGGCCAACAATGTCTCGTATTAACCGGAGTCCTTGAACTTTCTTTTCTCAATGTCCTTTAATCTAAAAATTACGGTTGAAAATCACTGTAATGGCTCATGATCTTTGTTGAAAATAAACAATATGTTCAGAGTGCAGATTTTCCAGTCTCTATGGTGTCTTTATCATTAGAGTCTTTTCAAATGCGCAATTCCAAAGAATTAGTAATGAGTTATTCCACTATGGTTGCTGTAAAGCTTGGGTTTCCTTGATTCATGATCTCTATCTCTTGCTTGTTTTTTCCAGGGAATAAATTACTGCAGAGCGGATAGGCAGAGGATCCGTCTCAATTGGCTATTTGGAGAAAGGAGGGAGGATAGAGGAAGAGGAAGAGCAAGGAGAGACCACCAAAGTCCAAATAGGAAACAGGACCGACCAAAGGAAGGAACCAGAGACAGGTAAGTCAATCAATCAATCAATTAATCAGGGGTTTATAGAGCACGCTACTCACCCGTGATGGTCTCATGGCGCTGGGGGGGGCACTCCTGATCAGTCGTAGAGCCAAGTCTTAAGGTCCTTCCTGAAGGTGTGCAGGGTAGGGGACTGTGTGATGTTCACCGGGAGCTCGTTCCAGGTCTTGGCTGCGATGTAGGAGAAAGCTCTCTCACCAGTTCTGTGTCTGCAGATGCGGGGGACCTCCGCTAGGGCAAGGTCAGCGGAGCGGAGGTTCCTCTTGGGTAGGTGGAAGGAGACTCTCTCTTTGAGGTATTTGGGTCTGATGTTGTTGAGGGATTTGTAGGTGTGGATGAGGAGCCTGAAGGTGGCCCTCTTCTCAACAGGGAGCCAGTGGGGTTCTTGTAGGTGTTGGGTCATGTGCTTGTGATGTGGAGTTCCAAGGACGAGTCTGGCTGCAGGGTTCTGGGTGGTCTGGAGCCTGTGTAGAAGAGTTCTGTTGATTCTGGCGCATAGGGCATTGGAGTAGTCCAGTCTGCTGGTGATAAGTGGTGGGTAACGGTCCTTCTGCAGGCGGGGGAATCCATTTGAAGGTCTTTCGGAGGATGTGCAGGCAGTTGAAGCTGATGGAGGCAACAGCATTATTCTGGCGGGTCATGGAGAGAGATGAGTCGAGAATGATGCAGAGGTTTTGTGCGTTGTCGGTAGGGGTGGGTGGTTTCCCGAGGGTGGCAGGCCACCAGGTGTTGTCCCATGCGGAGGTAGAGTGGCTGAGGATAAGGACCTTGGTTTTCTCTGAGTTGAGCTTCAGGCAACTGTCTTTCATCCAGGCTGCGACGTCCTTAATTCCTTCATGGAAGCAGAGTCTGGTGTCTTCGGAGTTCTTTGTGAGCGAGAGCATAAGCTCAGTGTCGTCGGCGCAGGACACTATGCTGAGCCCATGCTGTCTGACGATGGTGGCGAGGGGGGCCATGTAGATGTTGAGAAGCGTTGGGCTCAGCGATGATTCTTGGGATACTCTGGAGTTGATGTCAGTGGGTTCGGAGAGTAAGAGAGGGAGTCTGATCCTCTGGGGTCTGCTGGAAAGGAAGGATTGGAACCAGTCGAGTGCAGTTCCTTGTATTCCCACGTTATGAAGTCTGGCTCTGAGCGTGCAATGGGAGAAGGTGTCGAAGGCTGTTGACAGGTCTAGGAGTATGAGGGCTGCGGTGTGTCCCTTGTTGAGTAGTGTGCGGATGTCGTCCGTGGAGACGAGGAGGGCTGTCTCTGTGATGTGGTTGTTGTGGATCCGGATTGTGAGGCGTCTAGGATGGAGTTCTCTTCGATGAAGGTGGTCAGCTAGGCATTCAAGAGTCTCTCTGTGACTTTGGCCATGAATGGGAGGTGAGAGATGGGCCGGTAGTTCTTCAGGTCTGGGTTTGACCTCTGCCCTCTTCCAATCATCTGGGAAGATGCCAGATCTGAGGGAGGCTAAGATGGTCCATCCTAGTTCAGGTGCGATGGTGGCGGCTGCCCTGTGGAATATGTGCTCAGGGCAGGGGTCTGGTGGGGCCCATGAGTGGGTTTTCTTCATGGTTGTGGGGATGAGTTCGATGGTGGCAGGGTTCCAGGTCATAACGTTTGGTTTGTCTGCGGTGTTGGAGCGGGAAGTGGTGTCCGGTGTCTGTTCGCTGAAGATGTCGTAGAGGGCCCAGATCTTGAGATGAAAGTAGGAGCTGAGCTTGTTGGAGAGTTCCTGGGAGGGTGTGTCGTCTGTGGCTCCGCTGAGGGTTTTGGTGAGCTGCTGTATGACCTTGAACAGTTTCTTGGCATTGGTCGCGTTGGCTGGACTTTGTCTCTTAAAAAGGCCCACTTGGTGTCTCTTATGCGCTGGTGGTATTCCTTCAGGGCGGTCCTGTGTTTGTCCTGTGCTTCCATGGTTTTCTTATTTCGCCAGGTTTTCTCTAGACGTCTGCAGTAGCCCCTGGCTTCTTGGAGTTCCGTGAGGAACCAGGCGGCCTTCAGAGGGCATTGTTTGGCAGGGTGGCAGAGGGGTGTGAGCTTGTCGGTGCAGCAGGAGATCCAGCTGTGAAATTCTTTGGCTGCGGGTTTGGTGTTGGTCGTGGTGCTGTGGGAGTCTTGAAGGAGGGTACTGTTGAGGTGCTCCTCTGTGATCTTGCTCCAGTTCCTTCTTGGTGGGCGCTGGGCGGCCTTGGGTGCAGTGGTGCTGTTGAAGGTAGAGTGGATGCAGTGGTGATCCATCCAGTGGGGCTGGGAGGTGTGGCTGAATCTGATGTTAGTTCCTCCTGCGAGATGGGGTCGAGGGTGTGTCCAGCTCTGTGCGGCGGCGTGTTGACCAGCTGCTTCAGTCCGAGGTTGGCAAGGAGGTTGCTGTTGTCGAGGTGGAAGTTGAGGTGTCCGAGTAGAATGTAGTCCATGGAGGTGATGGCGTGGGGGGAGGCCAGCTTGTCGATGTTGGTTGTGGACTGGGTGCAATGTCCCGGCGATCTGTAGATGAGTGTGCTGCATAGAGTGGTCCTGGGGCTGGTCTGGATCTGGAAGTGGAGGTATTCTGTGTTGGAATAAGGGTCACTTGTGCTGGAGGTGGAGAGTCGGAGGTGGGTCTAGTATGCAATGGTGAGTACTCCTCCTGGGCGGTGGGAGCGGTCCTTTCTCTGGATCTTGAAGATGTTGGGGACGCCAGTGGCGATGTTGGGGCCGGAGGTGGAAATAAAAACAAAACAGTACAGTCAGGGGTCAAGTACCAAGGCAAATACTGCGATGCAACAGGCGGATAAAAGAGCAGGCAGAGGGCACAACAACACAAGAAGGGAAGCAAAGGAGAAGCACAGCAAAGGGCAAACGGGACAACAGAAAAAAGAGCAATCAGGGGTCAAACAATAAAAACAGTACAGTCAGGGGTCAAGTATAAAGTAAATACTGCGATGTGGCAGGCGGCAAGAGAGGGGGCAGAGAGCAGCCTCGAACACCAAGGCTGGGGGGTCAACGGCGGTGGCGGAATGAGTGGAGCTGCCGGGGAGAGTGCAGGCTTGTGACCGAGGTCAAGGTCTTACCTTAAGTGCGGAAAACAACGAGGCCAAGCTGCGAGCACAGGAGGAAGCAGTTTAAATACCCTTGCCTGATTCTGTTCATTTGATTACACGTTGCACGCACATCTTCCGATTGTCAGTTAACATGTGCCTGAACGATTTACATTTTGCTGGCCCTTGTCTATTTGTTCCAGGTCCCCTCTAGCATTTGCAACCTTGGTCCTCATGGATTGGATGTAACTGGGTCTGGTTCTTCCCGTCCTTGTCCTAGTGGCTCTGGTCAACCTATCCTTCCTAGTTGTCCATCCCCTGGCCTCTATCCTCCTGCCGGTCATAATCATCGTCCTATCTGTCCTATTCCTCCCTTCTCTAGGCCCACTCCACAATGACTTTAATCAGGACTCTAAGCTTGTTACTCACTTTCTTTATATATTTTGTTTGGCTTCCAGATTTCGAGTTTCTGAGCAGCACTGTCAAGAAAAGAAATGAGGGTTCAGTAGAGACAGGATGTTCACCACTTAAAATAATACTAAGCATGTTAATAACAACCCTACCATTCCCAAAATACAGTGGGCTGGTGAGTAAAATGTGAGTGTGGCTGAAGGGGTCACTCATAACATGGGACCAATAGATATCTATGCCTGAAAACCACTTTATTGGGTGAATAGTAAAAAAAAAGTGTGTTTATTCAGCAGGCATCTGAATGAATAGACGCTCCTCCCATGAATTACCCATACCCATTGGTTGTATGATTGAACCCACCAGGCATTTACCCCACATGCCTTTACAATGCAGTCACTACCCCGACTGCGATGTTACCATGTGTTACTTAACCACGCAAGTCTCTGGACTTTGGAAAAGTATCAATTACTATTCCAACTCCAGTGTATGCAACAGTAGGGAAGGTGTTGGGCCTAAAAATACAACTTCAGTCCAAAAACTGCCCCCAACTGCCAGCCATTGTGAGTAATTACTTGTTAAAGAAATTTGTGTTAACATCGCAGTTCGGGTAGTGACTGTGTTGGTAAGACCATCATTGTTGATACTGGGGAAAGCATGTTTTCAATACCCATTGTTTACCTGTCTCCACCTTTCACTTCCTCATTCCACAAAAGCCCCATTACCTTGTCTCGCTCAATTTACCTTCTGTGTGTGTCCCAAAGTATTAACCCCAAAGCAACTATTACCTCCTGTAGCTGTCCCTCCCTCTGTAGCCCACATACAACACATCTCCCTGCGTTCCCTGTTAGCTGGTGTTGGTCGATTACTGATCTGTTACCAGGTTTAAAATTCTAAGCAAGCACAATTCTCGTTGAACAGAAGCCTAAACCTAGTACAAGGCATTCCATAAGAAGTGCAAAACGAGACCAGCCCTAAAAAATCATCTAAAGGTGTGTTTGCCAAACTGTGAATCACAAGCCTATTTTTGGTGAGTCGTGAAAGCCCAAACAATAAATGAATATGCCTTTAAATTCTGTATTTATATTGTCATATACTGTGGTTCAAAGACAGAGGTCAAATGTCAGGCTATGTGATGTGACAAATTGCTGCTTTTTATCATGGAGATTGGTGTTTACAGACTCCTCTCATTTTGCAGTCAGAGAAAGAAAAGTAAAGTGAATTATGTGAAAATCTTGCTGAGGTACAAATGTGTGAAAGCACATGCTTTAGGGTGTTATTTTTGTAACACACAGCAACATGTGAATACTTGTAAATGAACTGTGCACATTTAGCAGTTAGAAAAGCAAAAATGAACCACATATTTTTGTAATTCTGAAGTGTGATGGAAACAAAGATTTTAATAGGATCAGAACAAATCAAGACAAACTGTTTTTTGTTGAACGAATCACAAAAATTCACCAAAACCAGATTTCTACATGTTTCATTTCAAAAAACTTTATTCAATACATAAAATGAATCATAAAAGTATTGAACATACAATTCATCATGCCTCATAGGATTAAAAAGTTCTGATTTAAAAAGCACCATTTTTCCAGAATTTAAGAAAGACATTAGAAAGACATAATAATGACCATAAAAGAATATACAAGACATGATTTTCAACAGGAAAAATTCTATACATGTAATACTACCCATAAGTCTTCCTAATCTTTAGTGAGATTCTAATAAAGTTTAACATGGAACAGCAGATTTCTACGGAGGATAATGATGACAGATATTCGTACCCTTCCTCATAAGTGCAAGGTTGCCTCCCCTTCAGGATTGGTTTGATAAACCAGAGTCTTGGCTCCTTATATAGGGCGCAAAAAAGAACCAGATGTAAAGTGCTTTGTCTATCCCTATTATTACAAGGGCAAGGGGGCAGCCTCTCACACCAACCCCCTTGTTTCGGGAATGCAAGCAAGAAGTGCAGAATCTCCAGCCTAAACCTTGTTAGAAGGAATCGCCATTGCACATTAACAGTAAATGTTAAATAAAACTGAGGTTGGGGTTTACAGGCATAGGCAATAGCATTGTCAGTAATATTGACTATAGGCGGTGGGTTCAGTGTTTTCCAATACCTTGCTTTTATGTCCGCCTTATAGTTTCCCTCAATTCTTTCCGGATTGTCATAATATGACCCTAGTCCAATCTTTTTCAACATATTATAGACATAAGACAACCAGGGAATCTGTTTTGAGTTTTCTAAAGCCATGCAATCGGTAATAATGTCTTTGGTAAGTTGCAGGTCTTCAGATTGCCAAATTTTACCCCATAACAGTAGAGGGGACAAGCGAATTATATCAGAAACACAGGCCATACGGATTTCTTTGTGGCAGAAAATATTTGAGGAACCTTTAGGAACTGATAGGACCCTTTTTATAAAGTTATTTTCCACCACCTGGATCATGGATGGTATTTCGGTCCCCCACACCCCTGTCCCATAAGTGGCTACTGATAAACATTTTGAAGTGTAAAGGGTTCTGAGGTGCATAATATGTTTTTGCCCTAGTTTACTACAGAAACGAAAAATACCCTCTATCGCCCTTGTCATGTTCTGGGCTCGAACCTTCATGACCTGTGTCCAACTTAGTTTGCTGTCAAACAAGTTACCAAGGTAGTTAAAGTTTCCCACTTTTCCAATTATGCGATTGTTGACCACAAATTTCCTAATAGTTGACCCTTTAGGGCCACAAGACATTACAAAAGATTTCTCAAAATTCACCTTTAGGTCAAGATCAAGCATGAATGTCTTGAAAGCATCTAGACACACTTGCATGCTATTTCCTGTCAATGTCATGAGGACAGTGTCATCTGCATAAGAAAGCATGGGAATACTTTTACCATTATTTTTTGGGAAGTCACAACCCTGGTTTAATAGGTACTGTTCTAATCCATTTGTGTAAACCAGAAAAAGAAAAGGCGCCAGGATGCACCCTTGACGCACACCTTCATTTGAAGGTATTGGTTTTGTTATTTCCCCTCCAGAACCAAATCTAATAGATACAGTTGTTACTTCATGTAACCTGCGGAGCAATGTGACTAAAGGTTCCTCAAAGCCCATATCATCCATCATCCGCCACAACTTATGCCTGCAAACAGTGTCAAAAGCACTCGTCAAGTCCATGAAGGCAAGATGGACAGAGGATTTTTTTGCCTTCATGTACTTGCCTAAAATTAGTGCCAAATTAAGGCACTGCTCGTTTGTCCCCTTTCCACGTCTAAAACCATACTGAGAGTTAACTATGAAACCTGTGGAATCTGCCCAACTTTCTAATCTCGCCAGGATTACCCTACCCAGAATTTTACATGAGGCATCTATTAAGGAAATCGGGCGGTAGCAGCGTGGGTCAGACCTATTGCCCTTCTTAAAAATCGGCACTACAGTTGCCTCCTTCCATGTACCTGGAATACGCCCAACCACAACAGCCTTGAAGACATTCAGTAAGATGGGTGCCCACAGACTGACATTGGACTTAAAAAGGTCCAGGGGGACAGCATCTGGGCCTGGGGCTTTTAGTGATGCTCCTTTCCCTAAGGCTTCCTCAATCTCAATCAGTGTTAGTGAAGAGCTGAGGGTTCAAGCCGAGGGAGGTGCCACCAGATCCCCTGTCCCTTCGGTACTTGCCATTATTGAGATAGAATTGGGGTTAAAAATCTTAGTAAAATGTTGAACCCATTGATCAGCGGTAACCTGCACAACTATAGATTCTTTATTGTCACTCTTAAAGAGAGGACGATTTATGACCTCCCAAAAGAGCCTACTATCTTTTAGTTCTGCAGCCTTTTCGAGATCATCCCAAGCACTGACTTTTAATTCTTGCTTTCTTTTTGCAATAGCATCCCTTTAAGCCTTTCTGCTAGTCCTTACAAGCTCTTTGTTTCTTGGCTTTTGGCACAGGGCTAGTTTTAGCGATCGGTGTGTAGCAGAACACACAGAGTCAAACCATCTAAAGGCCTTTTGGCCTCCCTTCCCCTTGGGTTTTCTAAGGTGCTTTGCTGCATGACCACACAACTTCTCGAAGCTTTCAATAACCTGATGGGGGTCAGATCCTGGGGCTAGACATAATTCTATTTCCGTTTCACAATTAACAGCAATGTCTTCCTCCAGTTTTGTCACATTTACCTTCCCCCATTTCAATGTGACACCCTGATTCTTAATATACTTAATTGGCTGTTCCCAGATCCTTGGTGATTCTTTTGTTGGCACACACAATAACAGCATTAAGGGGTTATGATCACTTGCAGGGTTTGCCACCACCTCCAACTTATCAACATACTTGAAAAAGGTGCTGGATACCAAAACAAAATCAATTGTGCTCATCTCCCCCCTCGTACCCTGAAAGGTTGGTATATGCAGGGTATCTGGGGCAGACCAAGGGTCTACTACACGCAAATCATTTGTGATAATATTATTATTCAAAGCATCCCCCTGAGGTGTATGTCTAAAGTGGGTCAGAGGCTGGGCATTCAAGTCCTCTAGTCCACACACATTCGAGCCTCCAAAACTGCACAACGTACAGTTGAAGTCGCCGACCCAAATGAGAGACGATGTAGGGTGCCTGTTGCGTGCTTTACCCAATGCATCCTCCAAACTTTGGATTATCGAGATGTCATGTTCGTTGAAGATGTTATAATACCAATTAATTAATAGTACGGGATCTGGGAAGAGATGTTCTAATAACAGCACTTGGTACCAGTTTGTCTCCACCAGTTTCGATGTTTTCAGCTCCTGTAGTTTTGTAGACAATGCTGTCATTATTCCACCTTTTGCCCTCCCCGATGTAGATGGAACAGCCGGAACAGTAAATGACTGAAAACCCTCGATGTCACAAGTGGTCCTAGACCATGTCTCCTGTAAACACAGGATTCCATGAGCTTCCACAAAGACCAGCCATGCCTCATCTTCCAGTCTACTCGCTAGTCCGGAAATGTTCCAGGATAGTAAGGATAATAATAATGATGATGATGATGGCCCTTGTGTTCCATAGATGCTTCCCAAAGCATCTCTTGTGGCGGAGGTGCTTTGTTCAGGCAATAATGATCTATTCCTCTCATAGCCCATGGAGATGGAGATGTTTCCCACAGGCGTGACAGGAGTCCCTGGCTGAGGAGGTCCAGTATTCACATTGTCACATTCAAGAGTCACCAACACTGAATCATCATTGATGCGTGTCCCTAAATCTTCATTCTTTCCCACATTCAAGATAGTTGGTGCAATACCTTCAGTCCCGGATGGTAGTCAGTCTACCCCATCCATACCCATTAAAGGGTCAAAACGATTCCTCAGTGGGATATTATTGTTATTATTTGGGAACCAACCAGGATAATCTGCGCCCTGAAACCTTGGTCTTCGTGGGTTATAAGGGACTTGTGTGAAGGGGCCCATACTTGGTGGCTCCATAAAGCGAGCTGTCTCATGCCAAGGGGTATAATAATTTTGCGGGCCTTGATTCATTTTCATGTTGTGTGCCCAGCCCATGTGCTGTTTGCCATTTGTACTATAACCACGATGATAGGGATTACGGTTTGGGGTAGTCTGGTAGAGGTTGGGATAAAAATATTCAAGACCCACACACTGAATATCCCCCACCCTACCAAACCTAGCCTTACTGCAAATGATATCCTTAACCCAGTTTTCTCTGAAGTTAATCAGGATGCAATCACCCTCCAGGTCTTTTTTACTTGGCCCAACCCAGGGGACCCTCCGCACACTTAAGATTTTCGTAGCAGTGTCCTCGGTTAAAGGCCTATTGGTATTTAGCCAGAATTTTGTTTTGTTTAAGAGGTCCTCGCTTTTCTCATATTTATTCTCTGGGATTAATGGAACACCTGTCAGGATTGCCATATATGGGGCAGACTCCGGGGGTATGTTTACATAAATCTGTTTACCTTGTAAGGGGGTTTTACTAGGGACCAAAGGTTTACTAGCTGGAGTTTCTTTCCCTTCAGTGTTAGGCAAGGTCGGGGCAGCTGTGTTAACCGGTGTAGTCACCGCCAAAGAGTTGCTAGACTTAGGGCCTGCTGTAGTCACCTGCTTAATTTTAATTAAAGGAGCTGGTGCTATACAAGGGGTGATACCGTTAGAATCTGTAGATGTTGCCGGTTTAGGTTGCTGTAAATGTATCTGGTTGTTCTTGGGGCCCTTTTTCCCTAAACTACTGTTATTACTATTAATGTAACCACCAGTAATAACGGATTGTTTGTTATTACCTACCAGACTCTCCAGTAGGGCGGTGTTCTTGGATGTTAAAAACTCCAATTGATCTAATTTTAGATTTATGATTTGGGTTTTTTCCATCAGGGGGTTCAGCAGACTTTTTGTAAGTTTCTCAAGATCCTTATCTTCCTTATGGGATGTTTTTTTCCCCAAATTTGAAAAGCTTTTTTCCATGTTCGAAAGCTGGGATCCTATCTGAGATAATCTATCTTCAAAGGGATTTAAAAGTTTTTTAAGTGTTTCCCATACCACGGTCAGAAATTCAACATCTTTCCCTTTTATAACGCAGAATGGTACCCCACTAGTTTCATTCTCTATGACGAGATTATTATTATCGTGAGTTATCGTCAGCGAGTCTACATCAACTTCTGGTGGCAAATCAGAAGGCTGCGTATTAATCACTGGGGGCGGAGATGGTGGCTTAGTAGATAACTGAGCCTTCGCAATCGTTGCCTTTTTCCTAGCATATGCTGTTTGGTTATTACGCTTCCTTTTCGTATGTGGCCCTTGCTGTTTAATGTCAGAGATTCCTCCAATCTACTCTATAGATGTTGATTTTAGCGCCATTTCCGGGGAGCCTCCGTTGCACTCCTTCATTTCCCCTATTGACCCAACCATAGTCGTTTTTAACGAGTTAGAGGATACTGATGGTGAGTCCTCCTTCGGTATGGATATAGTGGGTACTGATGGCTGGTGAATATCTGCCATTGTTTCAATCAGGGTAAGAGGTGGGCCAATTAAACGGTCAGGGGTTTTAGCAAGAGCTATGGACCCTAGTGAAGATTTTTTGGCCGCAGCTAACTCCTGTGAGAGTCTCCTTGCAGCATCCAGTTCAATGGAAACTCGACGTTGCATTTTAGCAATCTCTGTATCTATGGCTGAGTTGGTCCTGGTAATAAAATCATCTAAGGTGCCATTTTTCAGTTTGGATTTAGCAGCCCTCTCTTTGTACTCACGTGATGACATGGTGAATGGTCACGAGAGAGTCCGAGGGTTAGGACCAAGAGGGATGGCCCAGTCCAGTCGTCTCTGACCTCGAACGGCCTCAAACGGCCCGCTCTTAGCCCGGTCTTCGCCCCGGTCACTCCCGCGCGCTCCCGCGCGCTCCCGCGCAGCAGATGCTCCACCCTGGGATATAGTGGAGGGCAAGGGGCGTTGCCGGCAGGGAGAGCGGCCACAGGTGAAGCACGCAGGGACTCCTGGACAATGGAGTCCCTGCTAGGCTGCTCGCAGCCCTGCCGGTGGACAAGTCAGTATTTCGATCTAGGGCTCCCCACCTTCGCCACACAGGGTGTTCACGGGCGCAGCGCGACCCGCGCAGCGGGTCCGGCAAGTCGCTGAATGTTCCGGTGACAGGCAGAGATCCAGTGGCAGGCAGAAGGTCTCGTCAGCCTCCCGCAGCACAAAGCAATCCGAAGAGGTTTCCCGCTTCACAAGGGAAACACTGCACTTTAATTCTGCAGTCAGGGGGCGTTGCCGGCAGGGAGAGCGGCCACAGGTGAAGGACGCAGGGACTCCTGGACAATGGAGTCCCTGCTAGGCTGCTCGCAGCCCTGCCGGTGGACAAGTCAGTATTTCGATCTAGGGCTCCCCACCAGCGCCACACAGGGTGTTCACGGGCGCAGTGGGACCCGCGCAGCGGGTCCGGCAAGTCGCTGAATGTTCCAGTGACAGGCAGAGATCAAGTGGCAGGCAGAAGGTCTTGTCAGCCTCCCGCAGCACAAAGCAATCCGAAGAGGTTTCCCGCTTAACAAGGGAAACACTGCACTTTAATCCTGCAGTCAGGGGGCGTTGCCGGCAGGGAGAGCGGCCACAGGTGAAGCACGCAGGGACTCCTGGACAATGGAGTCCCTGCTAGGCTGCTCGCAGCCCTGCCGGTGGACAAGTCAGTATTTCGATCTAGGGCTCCCTACCAGCGCCACACAGGGTGTTCACGGGCGCAGCGGGACCCGCGCAGCGGGTCCGGCAAGTCGCTGAATGTTCCGGTGACAGGCAGAGATCCAGTGGCAGGCAGAAGGTCTCGTCAGTCTCCCGCAGCACAAAGCAATCCGAAGAGGTTTCCCAGATTTCTACACATTACCATTTGTGTGCAGTATAGTTTAATCTGTAAAACTGTATGTCTGTGGAAACTTAGTGGCTAACGGCCATTTCAATGGAAAAGTCTGTAAATTATGATGCTTTAGTTGCTTTCAGAAATCATCTGCTTTATGTACATTAACCCCTTGCGTGCATCGGATGGCCCCTGGCCGTCCGATGTCACGGTGGGCGTGTGCGGAGGACAGCTAGGGGCGGTTCGAACCCCGCCAACTCATTAAAACGCCCGCACAGCAAGAACATTCGCACAGCGCTGAAGGGGTTAAAACTAGTTGGGTCATGAAAGTTTGCTGATTGAAAAATTGGGTTGTGTTCTGAAAAGTTTGTGAACCACTGATCGAAAGGAAGATCATGAACATTTACAAAACAATGTATTCTCTTGAGTGAAGAAAACATTTATGTAACATGGTTTAATGCCTACCAATTTTTTCAGAAAATCTTAATACTCATATACAGCTGCATAAAATATATGTGCCCCATATCCTAAAACTCCTGAAAAAGAAGCTTTGACTCCTAAATCTTTTATTTTAATATTAAAATGACATGAATGGTGTGACCACCTCGCCTTCCTTAGGCCTGGTCACCCCCTCCTGTCCCCGCTGACACCGACCGCTGCTGGAGAGCCTCAGCCACCCGAGAACTGGCCGCCAGAGCGCCCCAGCCACCCGAGAACCGGCCGCCAGAGCGCCCCAGCCACCTCAGAGCCCGGCTGCTCGCTCCGATTTTCCCGCCGCTGCCTCCCTGTGGCCCCGCCGCCCATTCGCCGAGACCCAGCCGACCCGCCCTCCCGGCTCCCTACTTCTGACGCCCACTCCTACGCGCAGCGTTGACGCGCAGCGGGCACGCCGATTGTGCGCCAAAGGCGCGCCAAAGGTAAGCCCGTCTGCGCCCGTCCGCGCCTGGACCGCGCCCAGTGCCAGGACACCTGGTCCCCACCGCCGATGCAAGACTTCACAACAGACCTACGACGCCGCCACTCTCAATGCCCTCAATGCCGGCCGGAACCCTGCCTGCTACCGAGCCACCCCGAGACGCACCAACGGACCCTTCGCCTGCAAAGCCTGCCGCTTCACCTGCTTCCGGACCTGCACCGCCCCGCCGACTCCAACACTAACAGCAACCACCTGAAGTGCATCCTGCTGAACACCCGCTCCGTCCACAGGCACGCCGTGGAACTCTGGGACCTGCTCGACGCGACAGCACCGGACGTTGCCTTCCTCACCGAAACCTGGATGAACGCCTCCTCAGCGCCCGACATCGCCACAGCCATCCCGGACGGATACAAGATCACCCGGAAGGACCGCGTCAACCAGACGGGAGGAGGCATCGCCATCGTACACAAGAACACCATCCGCATCTCGACTAACTCCGACAAAACCTTCTCCGCCGCCGAGCACCTGCACTTCCAGATACACACCGACCCCAAGACCACCCTCCGAGGCACCCTCATCTACAGACCACCAGGACCACGCACACAGTTCAGCGAAGACATCGCAGACTTCATCAGCCCGCACGCCCTTCCCTCTGCCGACTACATCCTCCTAGGGGACCTCAACTTCCACCTGGAGAACAATAACGACAGAAACACCACCGCCCTGCTGGACAACCTCGGACTCAAGCAACTGGTGAACACCTCCACCCACTACGCCGGACACACGCTTGACCCCGTCTTCTCATCCAGCAAGCACGTCTCCTACAGCCACGCCACCGGACTCCACTGGACAGATCACAGCTGCATCCACTTCAGCTTCAGTAGAACTACAACCCACCACCAACCGCAACGGGTCCCCCGCCGCAGCTGGAGCAAGATCACCGCTGAGCAGCTCACGGCCTCCCTCAGCCAAAACACTCCCACCAGCACAACGGACCCCAACGAAGCAGCCAGCAACCTCACCAAGTGGCTGACCGCCTGCGCCGATGACCTCGCACCACTAAAGAACCCTACCAGCAGACCCGGCAGCAAGAAAACCCCCTGGTTCACCGACGAACTCAAGGAATCCAAGAAAAACTGCCGCACCCTCGAGAAAGCCTGGCGGCTCGACCACACCACAGACAATTGGACCGCCCTCAAGCACGCCACCCGCAAACACCATCAGCTGATCCGCGCCACCAAGAAGACGTCACTCAAAGAACGACTGGACAACAACGCCCACGACAGCAAGGAACTCTGCAGCATCGTCAAAGAGTTCTCCAACCCCAGCGCCGGAACCAACGACATCACTCCCTCGCAAGACCTCTGCGACTCACTCGCCTTGTTCTTCCACCGCAAGATCGCTGACATACACAACAGCTTCGACTCACAGACTACGCACCCTACCACCGAACCAACGCCCGCCACCACCACCCTCTGCAACTGGACCCCGATCAGCACCGAAGACACCACCCGCACAATGAACTCCATCCACTCAGGATCACCAACCGACCCGTGCCCACACCACGTCTTCAACAAAGCCGTCGCCACCATCGCACCCCATCTCCGAGACACCATCAACTCCTCCTTCCACACCGCCACCTTCCCGGAGAGCTGGAAGCATGCCGAGCTGACCGCCCTCCTGAAGAAACCAACGGCGGACCCCACCGACCTCAAGAACTACCGTCCCATCTTGCTCCTTCCTTTTCCGGCCAAAGTCATCAAGAAGACCATCAACAAACAGCTTGCCGCCTTCCTCGAGACAAACGGATCCCTCGACCACCCGCAGTCCGGATTTTGGGCCAACCACAGCACCGAGACCGCCCTGATCGCAGCCACCGACGACATCAGAACCCTGATCGACAACGGGGCAACAGAGGCCCTCATCCTCCTGGACCTCTCCGCAGCGTTCGACACGGTCTGCCACCAAACCCTAGTGAAGCGCCTCAGCAACATCGGAATCCGAGAGAAAGCGCTGGAATGGATCATCTCGTTCCTCACCAGTAGAACCCAGAGAGTCCGCCTCCCTCCGTTCAGATCCGAGGCCACCGAAGTCATCTGCGGCGTACCACAAGGATCTTCTCTCAGCCCGACCCTCTTCAACGTCTACATGAGCCCCCTCGCAGCCATCGCACGCCAACACAACCTCAACATCATCTCCTACCCCGACGACACCCAGCTGATCCTCTCCCTCACCAACGATCCCACCACCGCCAGAGCCAACCTACACGAAGGGATGAAAGACGTCGCCGACTGGATGAGGAACAGACGCCTTAAACTGAACTCGGACAAGACGGAAGTCCTCATCCTGGGATCATCACCCTCTGCCTGGGACGACTCCTGGTGGCCCCGGCCCTGGGCGCCGCTCCCAAACCAACGGACCACGCACGCAACCTGGGCTTCATCCTGGACTCCTCCCTGTCAATGACCAGACAAGTCAACGCCGTTTCTTCCTTGTGCTTCAACACCCTGCGCATGCTCCGCAAGATCTTCAGATGGATCCCCACTGAAACCAGGAAGACGGTCACCCAGGCACTCGTCACCAGCCAACTGGACTACGGGAACGCCCTCTACGCTGGAACCACAGTTAAACTCCAGAGAAGACTCCAACGCATCCAGAACGCCTCCGCACGACTCATCCTGGACATCCCCCGACACAGCCACATCACCGGACACCTGAGAGAACTGCACTGGCTCCCCGTCAGCAAGAGAATCACGTTCAGACTCCTCACCCATGCACACAAGGCTCTCCACGACCTGGTCCCCAAGTACCTCAATGACCGCATGACCTTCTACATGCCCACGCGCCAGCTGCGATCAACCAGCCACGCACTCGCCACCGTACCACGCATCCGCAGAGCCACCGCCGGAGGAAAATCCTTCTCCTACCTGGGAGCCAAGACTTGGAACTCCCTCCCCATTCACCTTCAGCGAACCCAAGACCACATCTCCTTCAGGAAGCAACTCAAGACCTGGCTGCTCGAGCAGTAACATACCCCTCTCCCCCACCGCCTTGAGACCCTCCCGGGTGAGTAGCACGCTATATAAATGCCGTGATTGATTGATTGATCCAAAATTGAATGTTCTGTTTTTTCATCTGTGAACATGTTAACTTAACTTGTGCAATTATCTTTATGTATGCACTTAGTTTCAAATACTTCACACATGCTGCATCCCCATTACAAGATTACCACCACCCCACCATTGAGCGAAGTCCCATTTTTCTTCATGTACAGACAAATAAGCTCCTCTTTCACACTGTTTATCCATTCATCGGTCAAATAATACATCATCTCTACTATTTAACATGCAACCACGTAAATAGTGATGATTCAGATATTTAGCCGGTCGCTGGCTAAATAGCAGAGAATATGTGCTGTTTTGCCGTCTGCGGGATAAATAGTAGAGATTATGCACTATTTGACTGCATAATGGATAAATAGACACTTCCTTCAAATATACTCATTATTCTTTGTAGTCATCAAATAATTTCAGACTGCAGCACAAAATCTGTGTTCAATAACTAAAAGCACCTGAAAGGAAAGTTTGATTCCTAAATTTCTCATTTTAATGTTGACATGAAGATATATATAAAAAATTGATTATAATCTTTTTTAATTTGCAAATAATGTATCTTAATTCACGCACTTAACCTTTGAACATTCTTTTGTTCATTTGCTTTTTTCTTTTGATTAAATTTTGACAATTTAACAATAAAACATCCTATAGGGCAAGGAACCATGCAAGCAAAATTGTACTTGATAATGACGATTATAAGACATCCAGAGTAACTCACAGTATCACTTACGGCATTTGATAGTCAGTAATCATCCTCAGTGGGTTACAATCTTTATATCTGTATTTTTGAACTCAGGAACTAGGGCATCAATGGGCCATCGCTTTCATTATCCAGAAAGTCATTGAAGTAACTTTCCCAGCAACCCCAATTTTTGCTATGTTTACGGCGGCAACCTATGGCATTGTGTATGGGTACATTCAGCAGTTGGCATCCACCCATTCCATGTCTATATTTCAGCACACTAGGGAGAGTCTCTCTCCTCCAATTCTGTGCTGTGTTGCATTTCCCCAGCATTAAGTGAATGCACTGCAGTGTCTTTTAGTACATTTAGGAGTGTGTCCTTGTGGAGGATTCTCATGACCTCTGAAATATGGCAGTAATCATTTGAAAAAGTCTCTGCCAGAAGGATATCAATCTCGGGCATAACAAAATGGTGTAAATAAAGTCACCCAACCCTGCTCCATTCTACAAACATTCTGGCTGCTAGGGTGCTGTATTCAGGGATGCCCTAATGGTTACCCAAATCTGACCTGCAGTTGAAGATAGGTACTAAATGTGTGTGTAGTAGTCGACCAAACTCTTCCTTGATCTTGGGAAATGCTTTCAGGTTTGTGCCCCTCGTCACATCACCAAGCAATCAAATGTCTAGTGAATTCCATCCCGTGAAAAACTCTAGGTTGATGCCTTGAACAGTGTTGTGCCCACCACAAAGGGGTTTGACCAATTAGTTTACCACTTCACTCTGAATTTTGTGGCTGGGGTAACCTTCGGTGGCAATCTAGGACCATGTAAATAATGCAATGGGAAGCATTCACCCAGTGTCCAAACTTCCGAGCTGTATGCCGTGTCCAGTCCCCACTCATACAGGAAAGGTGGATCCATTCATTCACCACCACCCCTTTGGTGGTCTGGAAGGGAAACGTCCTTTTGGACGAAGACGGAATCACGCTGTGTCAACATAACACCAGCAAATGAGCAAAGTCATCTTTAGCACGCATTCGTTCAGCATGCACATCTTCACAACAACTTAATTTTAGGGGGGCGCATTGGTGGAAAGGTTCTGAGCTTAAAGTCCAACACCTTCCATACTGTTGCGCAGACTGGAGTTGTAATAGTAAATTAAACTGTAACAACATCCAGCACCCCCTTAAGGCAAGTTGTTTAAACAACTTGCGTGCTGAACAAATGCGTCCTAAAGACGTATTTGTTCAAAAGACGGATTTTGCAATGCATGCGTCCTAAACCCCTGCGGAATACTGTCATATATTTGGTCTGTGATTATGTTTCTGGATCTATCATCGCCAGGTCCCAATCGAAAACGGATTTACAACAGTTAGCTTAGGAGAGCCATGGTTGATCCCTATTCCAGAGAAAAGATTGTAGTAACGACTTCCAAGTATTCATGTATGCGAGGAACATGAGGAAACGTATGTTTTGAACAGTGTACAGCAGTCTAGGAAGGGTAACCATCATAAGTACAGCTATATTATGCTGTGTGTAACAAACTGCATTTCTTGTTCTTTGACCCATGCTCCTCATTGGTCTCTTAGGCACAGGGGCAAGAGCTTTGATTTGGACCAGTTGACTCGCAATCCTGAGTAATGACCAAACGTGTCATGGATCTTTATCACTGCCAGATCCCTCCCTTCAGGATTTCTGAGATATAAGAGTAAGTTGTCAGCATATAACAATATTTTGTCTGTCAGTGTGTCAGACCATCAAAAACCAGTGACCCATTTAGATTGTCTAATTATCAGTGCCAGCAGTTCAACTGCTATCGCAAACAGGAGGAGGGGCAAGAGACAACCCTGATTGACCCCTGGTTCCACATTAAAAAGCTTTTGTACGTTTTTAAATGCACTTACTTTCATATGCTTCAAACACTGTCCTTAATCCTCACTCAGCCCTGAAAACTGCTATGCATCTGGGGAGCACTCACCCAACGTCCAGAGCTTGGAGCAATAAGCCAAGTCCAGTTCCTCACCCATGCATTTTAGAGGGTGTCCTCACATCATGTCACTAAAAAAACATTACTCTGCCAACTACCCAGCACCAAGATGAAGCCCAGAAATTTCAAAGCGCTCTGCCAATATCTCCATGTCAGCAGTCATGCAGCTGCAGCCTGGTCAGTGCACCTGGACTGACCCAGGAGTTTTATTCAATGGAAAGGCCCCAGATTGAATTTTTTAATTCTGTATGACTATATGCTTATACTGGAGGTGTGTTTAAGGCGTCTATTTCGATGTGCCAGATAGCCCTTGCATAGTGCATAAATTGTGAAATCAGTCATCTCTTGGTGTCTAGGGAAGTTCAGGGTATGGGTGGGTGCGCATGACGGTGCACGATTGAGAGCTGTTGAGTTAAAGATTAAAGAAGTGAAAGTTTCTCATTATATCAACTGAACACAATCAGGGGGGTTACCGGCAGTACACTAACCTGGACAGCACGCCACACGCCACACGCAGCCTTCGCCCCTGGGTCTGGAACGCTGTAGGTCTCGCCGCCATCACCACTCTGACGCGGCTGGAGACTACAGCTCCCAGCGGGCTTTGCGTGGACTTCCTGTTTCCCACTGTCCTCGCGCCCGGAGGCGCTACAAAGGCGGGACAGCCCCTCGGTGGAGCGGGGGTTACCGGCAGTACACTAACCTGGACAGCACGCCACACGCCACACGCAGCCTTCGCCCCTGGGTCTGGAACGCTGTAGGTCTCGCCGCCATCACCACTCTGACGCGGCTGGAGACTACAGCTCCCAGCGGGCTTTGCGTGGACTTCCTGTTTCCCGCTGTCCTCGCGCCCGGAGGCGCTACAAAGGCGGGACAGCCCCTCGGTGGAGCGGGGGTTACCGGCAGTACACTAACCTGGACAGCACGCCACACGCAGCCTTCGCCCCTGGGTCTGGAACGCTGTAGGTCTCGCCGCCATCACCACTCTGACGTGGCTGGAGACTACAGCTCCCAGCGGGCTTTGCGTGGACTTCCTGTTTCCCGCTGTCCTCGCGCCCGGAGGCGCTACAAAGGCGGGACAACTCCTCCGCGTCGCGGGACGCGGGCGGGCAACGCCGGGCGGAGCCCGGGCAGAGGGTGGGCCGTCTGTGGCCGTCAGTGGTCTGCAGTGGTCGGGCAGGCCACCCCTCTAACATTCTTCTCAAAGGTGAGCACCGCACCTGGATTACAAAATGGCTGATGGTACGGCTACCAGTAACAATATCGATGTATCAACCCAGGGTGTTGATACCTCCGTCTCCCTCATCACATCCTTTGAGTCATTAATAGAAACTGCTTTTAATGAAATTGTGGAGACTGAGAGGAGGTTCTCCATGGGTTCCCTTACTATTAATAACAAATCGAGTGTAACAAGTAGTACAAGTTGTACAAACGGAAACATACATATAACCCCTGAAGTAATTGTGGTAAAACCATCACATCCTCCTGTTAATGTGCCCATTATTTTGGATGATGAAAATACCGACACTTATATAGCACCTGACCCCGCCTCTTCAATACCAGCTGTTGTCACTTCTAAGCCGGTACTTATATCAACACCCCCAGTATCCCTGCTGACAGAAAGTGTTTCTACTATTACAATAGCTTCCCAGGATGATGTCATTAACCTGGATAGTATTGATTCTAGCTGCAATAAACCGGGAGGAGAAAAACGTAAACGAGGCATAACTAAGCAAAGTGCTAATAAAAGGAAACAACCTTTAATCCACAAGAATCAGCCCACACCCCAAAGTTTGTGGAATAAAAATAAATCTTCGAGGGCACAAATTGTTCCTACGGAAGACAAAGACTTAGCAGACATGGACAGTATTTCCACCACAACTACTACTCACTCTAGTGGGAACTCTAATACTATATGGACTCAAACAGCATTAATGGGAGATAATTATAATCTCTCAAGACAGAATGGGAACCTCATAGAAACCATAGTGGATACTATTTTTTACCGACTAGAAAAGCAAATGATCAATCAGTTTAATAATGTTTTTAAAAGACTGGACAGACTAGATAACCTGGTCAAGAATGGAGAAATAAAAAGGAAGGGGTCTGTCATCCTGGACCAAATCAGAGCTGACCGCCTCTTAAAAGAATTGGAAACTGCAAACAACACATTGTCTTCAAAGAAACAGGAAATTACCAACTTTCAGGGGGGGGTTTGAGTAATCCTGGATCATTACCTCCGCTTATTGCACCACCTACAATTCCATCCCGATCTTCCAACGGAGGGTCAAATTTGACAAAATCCAATTTACCCACTAAACCGACCCCCACACCTGCCCCTAGAAAAACTATCACTCCCCCTATTACCAACAATTCTGTCTCTAACCGCAATAATGGTTCGACCCAACCCATAACAGCACCAAGATCAACTGCTGCTAACAACAATGAGGGTACTGGCCTACAAGGGACAAGTAAACCTTTTAAACATCAAGGGCCCGCCTTACATTTGCCACCGGATGCTTGTCCTTTTGTCCTGGTCCTAGCAGGAGTACCGCCGTTGAGGGAGGACCAGGGGGAATCATGGGTGCAATTGCGCAACAAATGCATAGATTGGCTGACTAAGCACAAAGGCGTTGGATTTGATATTTCAAGAGAGATTATATCGGCCCGCAGGGTATCGTGGGTCGGGCCCTTACTCAAAGACAAGGAAGGTGACTGTATAGTTCTTAATTTTAAAAATCCAGGGACTGTAAGAAACCTCCTCAACAGAAATAGCAACTGTTCTACCATTTCTACTGTTGCAACCATGTTACCCTTGAGTTATTTCTATAGACAAATGGCAATACATCCTCGTCCTCCTTTTATGCAATTCCAACCGTCATTAATGCATTTCCAGCCACTACCTATGCATTTCCGGCCACCGCCTATGCAATTCCAACCTCCCCCATTCCCATTTCAGATGTTCAATAGATTTGCACCTCTTTCGGATCTGGACATGCAAGATTGACCATCTCTGACTACCTCTGTTGAATCATCCTTGATACCAATATCCGAACCCCAGACTGTTTTACAACTTTTGCCTCGGACTGCTTTGAGTCAAAAACCCCCGACTCATAACCAATTGCCTTTGGACTCAGAATTATCGCTTGTTAGCTGGAATATAGCAGGACTAAAATCCAAATTGAAAATTAAAGAATGGCTTAATTGGGTTGATAATAACTGCGATATACTGATGCTACAAGAAACTTGGTGGACAACGTCACCAACAATGGAGGGTTTCTGTTGTTATAATCTAAAGTCTTCCCCTTCTCATATGGGACGGCCCAGTGGGGGTCTATCTATCTGGTCCAAAATAAAATCCGGGGTGCAAACTAAATTGATCCCTACACGGGGTAATTGTTTTATGGCTATGAAGTACATTAACAGAATGAAATTATGCATTATTAATTTTTATAATAATGATTTTGTCACCCGTCCTAATGGTAATTTTATGTTATTGTTTACTTTTATTGATGAAATTATGGAAGGGCAAAAGTATGGGCCATTTGATGGCATTTGCATTGGAGGGGACTTTAACGCTCATATGTATCGCAATAGCCCAATATGTAAAAACGGTGAGGAGCTGAAAAACCATCTAGCCTCCCGTGACCTAGTAAATGTAATGGAAATTGCAGGCACTAGTGCAAATAATATAACAACCCCTACTTTTATAGGTCAGGGCTGTGCCTCTACGATAGATTACATATTTATATGCCCAACATTAAGTGACATAATTTTAAAAGCAGAAGTCATCTGTTCCGCTTACAGCGACCACTTTCCGCTTAGAATATATTTACACAATTCACAGACCTTGAAGGTTGCAGCAAAGTTAGAGGTTGGGCCACAAAATCTGGCATTATCTACAGATAGATTAAGACTAGTATGGAAAGGAGTGGACAACAAAGACATTCTAGCCAGAGTAATTAAAAAACATCCTGAGACAGTAGAGATTTGCCTGTCATACACAAGTCCTGGTAATGATGTGGTTGACGCCTTTGGCGATCTATGTGGGGCAATTAAAACAGAATCCTCCAAACCAGCTAGGCAGAATATATCTCATGGTCCTCGCTGGTTTGATTCCTCTTGCTCTAAGGCTAATAGGGACTTGAGGGCGGCCTTAAACACCAAGCCAAGGGATGCTCCACTCGTGAGAGAATTAAGATCAAATTATAAAATTGCCCTACGAACTAGATCCGAGGCTTTAGTGATTAATCACTGGGAATCTCTCACGCGTACTGCCACACTAAAGGACACAACAGGTTTCTGGAGAGAAGTTAAGTCCTTAAGATCTTTTGGTTCTAACATCAATCCGATTAACAGCAATATAACGGGTGAGGCGTGGGTAGAGCATTTCTCCCAAATTTATGCCACATCAGCCACTCCCCTAGATACTGTCTCTCTATCTAATAGCGCTGAACCTCTGACCTTTTCATTATTGGAGGTCGAGGTTGCTATTACTGATAGCGCTAGCAATAAAGCCCCCGGCCCGGACGGCCTTTCAATTGACCAGATTAAATCAGAAATTAATTTTTGGGCCCCTCTATTATGCAACTTATTTAATAACCTGAGTGACAGCTCAATTCCCGAATCCTGGTCGAACAGTGTCATCGTACCAATATTTAAAAAAGGTGACAGGTCGGACCCCGCCTGTTACCGCCCGATCTCACTGATCGATAATACGTTAAAAGTCCTCGGATGGGTAATCTTCAAACGGATAAGGAATTGGGCTGAGGATAACAATGTTCTTCATTGTAGTCAACTGGGCTTCAGAAGCCAAGTAGGCACTGTCGAACAATGTTTAAATTTAAATTTGATCATGGCCAAATACATTATTGTTAAAAAATCCCCTCTTTATTTAGGTTTCATGGATCTGAGTTCTGCGTTTGATTTTGTTAATCGTTCTAGGTTGTGGTCACTTTTGCTTGATTATGGTTTGGATGACTCACTGGTGTACTTTCTTTCTTATTTACATAGGGACTTAAAAGCGAGAGTACGAATTAATAATGATGGTGATTTATCTAATGTCGTCCCTATTAGCAGAGGAGTCAGACAGGGCTGCGTACTCGCCCCACTGCTTTTTATTTTATATATCAACGGGTTGAGTAGCACTCTGAGTAAGATCACTAAGGATGTCCCAATTATAAATGGTTCCCCCATTACTACCCTACTTTATGCGGATGACGCAGTATTAATGGGGCCTACACCAAATGCTTTACGCATTTTAATCTCTGGGTTTGTTGCTTTTATGTCCGATCTTGGTCTAAATACCAATTTAAAAAAATCTTTTATCATGAATTGCGGACCAAAAAAGTATAATATTACATCAATTAAATCTGGTAACAACACTTTAAAATGCACCAGCACTTTCCCCTACTTAGGGTTGTTATTCTCCAACTCAGGCTCATGGCAGCCACACGCCGCCTATGCGAGAAATAAAATTGGCAAATCAATCAATTCAATTTTCTCTCTCCGACAACCAAAACTGGCTGATGTCGTTACCCCCCTTCTTAACATCTATCGCACCCAATGCCAGCCAACTGGGACATATGGAGCTGAAGTGTGGGGTTACTGTAACAGCATGGCCCTCCAGTTGGAGGAAAATAGATTGTGCAGGAGGGTGCTGGGGGGAGTTCTCTGTGCCCCTACATTCATTTGTCACAATGAACTAAGGCTGACATACATTATTGATTTTATTAAGTCTAGGCCTGCGCTTTTCTGGATTAAAATATGGTTAAATCCAGCAGCATCCTTAACGCGCAGTATAATATCTGACTGTTTGTTAAGCGATAGATCTCATCACATACCCTGGTTAAATGCAGTCAAGAATAGTCTGCAGAGCGTGGGTCAAGGTTCTTTATTTAGTTCCCCTAATTCTATTGTACCCGCTCATAAGAATAGTATTAAACGGGCATTGCTTGACTTATATAAAGAGGATCGGATGAGATCTGAATCCATTAAACCTGTTGTTACTAGATATCTGCGCATTATTGACCCAGGTAGAGATAATTCGAACAATCTTTTAAGATATTTGTCAATCCCTATAGGAAGATGGAATCGGAGCCTTCTATTCAGGTTTCGGGATGGAAGCAAAGTTAATTTGCTTAGCTTCCCCCTTGGCTATAACAAAAAACTAGAAGAGTTGGACTGTCCCTGTTCTCAGGGCAGAAAACAAAGTTTATTGCACTATCTCTTCTTCTGTGGCCACTACAAATTGTACACCCGTCAATATTTAAGGCCGATTCTTCGTAAATACAACCTTAGAGACTTCAATCGTGCATTAAAATTTTTGCAAATGCTGCATATAGATGAAGTTATATATATTGTAAGCTGCTTCATAAAAGTTTGTGTGAGATCGAGGGCAAGTATGGAACATGGATAATGGATAATAGTACTATGCCATCTGATGCATTTTGTGCACTTTATCATTCCATTATAAACTGTTTACAGATTTAATTGTATATGTGTTTTGATTTAAATAATCACTGCGGGAGTATATCAACTGAATTCTGTGATTAAGTACACTAATAGATTAATGTTTCTCCCTCTACTATGTATTTTGCACTTTATACTATGTACATCGCACTTTACGTTATATATGCTGCCTAAACCCAACTGGATTAATTTTTTTTTATATACATGTTTTTAATCTGTTTTTAAATGTACTTTTCTTTCTGTATGTACTTTTATGGATGCACTAAAATCCGAATAAAGATCATTTGAATTGAATTGAATTGAACTGAACACAATCAAGAAATCAATTATGAGGTTTCATTGACCAGAGGTCTCAGTCTGGAGGTGCACATCTATAGAATGTATCTTTACAGAAACCAACACTGTCGAAAAGGGAAATATTTAGTTCAATTATTGGTGTGCACTATGAGGAAACTCATGATAGTACAAAGTTCTTTAAAGGCGACTTAGAACCTGACATTTCTGTTAACACGTCATTCTACAGCTATTGGTGTGACTCCTTCTGAACACTCTACTAGTTTAATGGCACCAGCATATAGCAACATTTGTAAATCTATTCTTCCCTTTTCCCACTCTGAAATAAGATTGTTGAGGAATAACACCTTCTTTAAGTATGGTTGATGCTTGGATCCCACTAGTTTCCATTTTTTCCTACTCAAAAATGTCAGTAATGCCTTAAGAAGCTCTATACCTAGATGTTTGCCTTTACACACGACAAGGACTTGTTCCTTATAGGATCTACTGCTTTGGTAACATCTTTTGATCACTCCACCTTAATACCAAAGATCCTTTTTGCTACATACAGATTTAACATAGCACCCACTCCTTTAGTGTAAAGTTTAAGGTACACTAATCCATCATAAGAAAGTTTCTAAGCTTTAACTTTCTAGATTCACATCCAATGTTTCCGCAATATTGGCCACAAACATTTCTCTCCACAACCCTTCAATAATGGAATATAGAGAACCAGAATCAGAAACAATGTTGATGTTGTGTCCACTCCATCAAGTGTAAAAAACATTTAGGTTTCTTACAGTCTTCTGTCATACATTTACAAGGTTATTATCTTCTCTGGTGTCACTCTTCAAGCCATGGCCTTACACACAAAACACTTGAAAAAGTATTTTTCTCTTTGCATGACTAATCTTGCGAAATTGTCTAAGGTAGCATAATTACTAAATTTGGCCTTAATTGTGGGCCAACTTTTGAATGAAGCTGAATGTCTTTAATTTCTAATTTTGTAACACTTATGTGTGTTGTTTCCAAAATTGTTCCCCTCTTTATGTAATTCATTTATTTAATTGGTTATTAATTTGGTTGTGTAATCATTTGATAGTTATAGACATTATTTATTGTTTTTTAATTACGTTATTTAATAAATTATGCTTATTTTTTTCAGTTTAGTAAAGTTTTATTTTGTTTAAGAAAAATAGTACAGCATAATATAACAGCATGACAAAAATCAGAACCAATATGAGAGAACAATGAGAGATAAATGGAGAGGAAAAATGATTCAGATAAAATATAAAAAGGAAGAAAATGGAAGAAAGAAAGAAAGAGAAGAAAAGAAAGGAAAAAAGAGGGGGAGAGAGAAAGAGGAAGGGAGGGTTAGGGAGGGGGATAAGAGGATAAGAAGGTAGAGAAAGGCAGCCAGGTAAGGTCATATTTAATTTTTAAAGTGACAGAAGAAGAAGAAGCAATTGCAGTTCTGTGCTCATCACATATGAAATTCCACCATGTATGCACAGACAATTTAGTATTATCCTTCCAGCAAGACAAAATTACTTTGAAAGCAGTTGCAATGAAAAGGTCAAATAATTTAGCATTATATGACTGTAAGTCTATAACATCAGATAGGGAACCTAAAAAAATGTGCAACAATGAGAATGGTTCAGAAAAATGAAAAATGCGCATGCAATAATCCCACACTGAGCTCCAAAAAGTAAGAACAGAGGGGCAATCAAACAAGAGGTGTTTGAGTGTGCCAGGGTGAGAGGAAAAGGACCAACAAAGGGGGGAGGATGAAGGGGAGAATGTTGTTATGCTTACAGGGGTAATAAGAGCTCTATGGTATAGAAAAAAAAGTGACTGAGTAATACGAGCTGAAATCGAAGTCTTAAACAATTTACACCATAAGCGATCCCAAACATCAACAGATAACGAGAAAGATAAATCAGTTTCCCAAACAGTTTCAGTAATGGTTTTAGGTCTAAGACCAACATTATCTAATAACAGTTTATAAATTAGAGCAGCTTTGGGGATTTGTTGAGTAAACATAGGATATAGAGGAATGGAAGGAGTAAGGGAAGGAAGGAGATCAAAAGTAGGAAGGGTAGATAAGTGAGATAAAATGGCAGAAGTAATAATGTCATATTCTTTGCGAAAATGTACAGGTAAATCAAACATGGTTTGCATTACAGAAAATGAAATAATGGAGGAATCAGAGAAAAATTGGTATACAAACATAATATCCTTTTCTTTCCAATACTTGAAATAAAAAGATTTACCCTTGTACTTAAGATATTTGTTATACCATACACTAGAGGAAAGAAAACATTGTAAGGGGGATGAATCTTTCGAGAATACAGTGTGCAGCAGAGTATGTGAGTATTTCAGTACAGGGTGAGTAGTCAAGAATGAACAATTTGACATAAAAAGAGATTGTTGGAAAGTAAAATCTTTTAACAAGGACCGTTCGACTGCAATCCATCTGGGCAGAGGGGTATCATTGAAATTGAAAGCCAATGAGAAAGCTTGTTTTATTAAAAAGGCAGAGTGGTATGATTGAAAGTCAGGAAAGCGAACCCCACCTTCAGATTTTGGGCGTATAAGTTTATGTAAGGCAATACGAGGTCTTTTATTATTCCACAGAAATTTGGAGCAGATGGAGTTCAGCCGGTTGAAATATAATTTAGGGATTTTCACAGGAAGCATGGAGACAGTGTACAAAATATGTGGGGAAATCATCATTTTAATGGTGTCTAAACGACCCCACCATGAAAGGAAAAGGGGAGACCATAATTGAAGAAGTGATTGAATTTTTTGAGTAAGAGAGGTAAAGGTCAGTTTTAGTGTTTCACCTAAGGTAGAGGAGAACCAAATACCCAAGTATTTGATCTTGGAGGGACACCAGGCAAAATCAGTTGATGCAAACATATATTGGTAACAGGATGAGTTTAGGGGTAGGACCTCCGTTTTAGAAAGATTAAGCTTATAGCCAGAAACAGAGGAGTATAAGCGGACTTCTTCTAAAAATGGAGGAAGGGAAGAAACAGGATTAGCCATGTAAACCAGGACATCATCGGCATAGGCTGAAATTTTTGTCTCAATCGATGACAATTTGAACCCATTAATTAGGGGGTTAGAGCGGATTTTAATGAGGAAGGGTTCAAGGCAAAGAATAAAAAGTAAAGGGGAAAGAGGGCAGCCTTGTCTCGTTCCTCTGGATAAGGGGAAAAATTTTGAGAATTGATTATTAACAAAAACACTTGCACGAGGAGCAGAATAAAGTAGTTTAACTAAAGAAATGAAGGAGGGACCAAATCCAAACCATTGTAATGATTTAAACATGAAATTCCAATTAATACGGTCAAACGCTTTCTCAGCGTCCAGGGATAGGGCAGCTAGGGGGGCTTTAAATCGTTTACTGTGTGAAATAATATTGGTAAAAACACGGGCATTGTCAGCAGCAAGTCTACCTTTCACAAAACCAACTTGATCAGTGCTGATTAGCAGAGGGATAAGGGATTCGAGGCGGGCAGCTAAAATTTTGGCGAAAATTTTACAATCGTAATTAATCAGGGAGATGGGACGAAAGTTTTTACAAAGGGAATGGTCTTTGTCAGGTTTGGGGATTATGATTATTAGAGCATCCAAAAAGGATCCAGAGGCTTTGGCATTAGTAATAAAGGAGTTGAAAAGTTGTAAGAGATGAGGGACAAAAATAGAGTGCATGGTGGAGTAAAATTCAATTGGGAGACCATCTGGGCCAGGGGCTTTTGATTTCTTTAGGGAGGTAATTGCCTTGAGAATTTCCTGAGGAGTAATTTCAGTTTCTAGTTGAAGGAATTCAGTAGGGAGAGATGGGGGAGGAGGTAGGTCTTTGAAAAAACGGGAGAGGTCATCATCATCAGGGTGCGTATCATCAGTATACAGGAGTTTATAGTAGTTATGGAATACTTGTGCAATATCCTCATCAGAAGAAACCAGTGTGTTGGTTACTTCGTTGAGAATAGGGCCAATTGATTTTCGTTCATATTTAATTTTGAGATAATTTGCTAGCATTTTTCCAGCTTTATTCTGACCCCCATGAAATTTAGATTTAATCTTCAAAAGTGTGTTACAAGCTTCAACTGTGGCAATTTGATTGAGGTCAGATTTGGCTTTGATAAGTTGGAGGAGAGCGTCAGGATTCTTGGAAGAAAAGTAAGAGTGTTCTAGGGTCTTGATGTTGGAGAGTTGGACGGTATATTTAGCACGGTTGAGTTTCTTTTTTTTAGATACATAAGAAATTGTGAAACCTCGTAAAGCAGCTTTAAAGGCATCCCAATTATTCGAAACTGACGTGTCATGAGGTAAATTGAGGGAAAAGTATTCAGAGATGAAATCTTTAACTTTAGACATAAAAACAGAATCGGAGAGAAGGAAAGTGTTAAATTTCCATCGATTAAACGAGGAGGAGGTTTGGGTCAGGTCAAAAGTGGCATAAACAGGTGCATGGTCCGACAAAAAAATAGAACCAATTTCGGACTTCTGAATCGCAGGGAGAAGGGATTTGCTGACTAGAATATAATCGATTCTGGACCGGGTGTGGTGAACATTGGAGTAAAATGTATATTCGAGTGAGTTCGGATTGCATGTTTTCCACACATCGAAAAGGGGACATGAGGCAATGGCTGATTGGAAGGATTTATGTGTCTTATCAGGCTGGAATTTGGAGGAAGATAGTCTATCTGAAAAGGGATCTAACCATTGGTTAAGGTCACCAGCTATGATAATGTTAGGGCAGTCAATGGAGGAGATGAGGATTTTGACGTCAGTCCAAAATTTAGGATCTGGTCGGACAGGTCCATAAATATTTAGGAGCACCATAGTTTTGTTTTGTATAGTCACTTTTGACATAACCCAGCGACCTTCATCATCCGATTGAGAAGAGAGAATTTGAACATCCAAACCTTTACGAAATAGTATAGCAACACCACCTTTTTTATCAACAGCAGGAGAAAATACAACTTGACCCACCTAAGCCCTCTTAAGTTTCAACGATTCAACATCTGTACAATGAGTCTCTTGGAGAAAAGCAATCTGAGCATTTAACTTGGATAAATGGGACAGTACCTTTTGACGTTTAACAGGGTTGCCAAGACCACGAACATTCCACGTTACAAAATTACACATGATGGAAGGCAAGGGAGGAGGGTAACATCTGGGTCCAATAAACTGCGGGTGAACAACTACGAGGAAAGACATTGGAGACAAACATGTTAGAGATGAGAATCAAATACAGAATATGAACAAAGGCAAGGAAAATCGGGTAAAAATAGATAAACAGTAGACGAGTGAGCATTTCAAGCATAAGGAAAAGAGAGGAGGAGCAATGAAGAGTACGGGAGGTAACAATAGGAAAGGAAAAAAGGGATACAAAAAAGAGAACGGAACATAAATGAACAAGGGGAAAACATGAATGGCCTGTGAAAAGAAGAAGAAGAGAAGAAAGAAAGAGAAGGAGAAAGATAACAAACAGATCAGGGCAAAGAAGCCAGATCTGAGAGAAAAGAGAATACCGAGACAGTAGGAGCATGGAGACGCCGGCGCAGGCGCCAACCCCACAGAGCGAGGAAAACGCGGGAATATAGATAGGATATAATCAAAAAGAAGAAAAGTCGTAGCAAAGAATTACAAGGAAGAGACCAGGACAAGGCCACAACAGTCGTCAAGACATAAGATAAGTGAATGCAGGAAATAGAAAAGAATTATTTTCAGTCATTGGTGTCCATCGTGGAAGCAGAGGCAGAAACAGTTTGGAGATACTCTCGAAGCTTCAGAGGATCATCAAATGTACGGGAACGACCATTGTGAGTTTTTTTGCAGAGACATGGATGTAGGATCCCATATTGAATGTTCAATTCCCTCATACGTGGTCGCAGATTAAGGAACTCCTTGCGACGTGCATTCGTGGCGTTTGATAAGTCCTGGGCAATAAAGATGGTGTGGCCCGACCAAATGAGGCGACGTTTTAGTCTTGCAGCTTTAAGAACAGTCATCAATTCGGTGAATTCAAGAAAAAGCAGGATAATACCTCTAGGTTTGTTCGGGTTGGACGTTGGACGGCCCAAACGATGAGCACGCTGTATGTTTAGAGGAGTAGATTCTGGTTGGAGTTCCAAAAGTTCATAGAGGAATTTGCGGACGAAGGACAACATGTCGGCCCCCTCAAGGGACTCCGGAACACCATAAATACGGAGGTTATTCCTCCTGTTACGATTTTCAAGGTCCTCTGTGTGAAGTTTCAACTGCTGTATCTCCTTTTCAAGAATAGGAATTTTCGTAGATACATCCTGGACGTCACTGATGCGTTGTTCTAGTTGCAGAACCTTGTTCTCCATGACGACCCATCTATCTTCTATCTGCTTGAGCTTCTCGTTAGTTGCCACCATGAAAGGTTGTAAGCCACGAACCTCTTCTAGAATAGAATCCAGCACAGGGTTCGGAGAGGTGCGAATTGGAGATGGAGGGTCATTCTTAAGGCGTTTCGGTTTGGTACCGGTGACAGACGATCTCGCATGACCCGCGTCCTGAGACATGATGCCAACAGAGGGGCAAACTAGGAGGACCGCAGGGATGGAAGCCACACCGCAATAGCCAAAAAGTTGAGACCCTATATGTAGATCTAGAAGAGGCACTGGAAGGAAGAGGTCATATAAGAGGTAATAAGGAGCAATGGAGAAGCAATACCTCAAACCCACAGGACATGCGTCGAAATGGAGTGAAAATCAATTCAATACGCAGTCAAAAAACCATCCAGGAATATGGCAGTAGAGAAACAGCAAAGCGCCCATAAGAAATGAGACCCAAGGGGATCAGTTGATGTTCCACTGAAGATTGTAAGCAGATGAGAGGAAGGTATTGAGCATTGCGCAGGAAGCACCACAAAATGGCCGCCGCTATGCAGTATTAATGTAATTAGAAGCTATGAAGAGAGCTGTGGCGCCAAAAGTCATGGAGATAGAGTAGTAGCATGATGCGTGTCCCTTACAACATACCTTATGAAAATATGTCCATTTGTTGCAGCAGGAGGACAACGGGCTGTTGAGGCGGCAGAGATGAAAGAAAAACGGGACGCGAGCGCGGCGGCACAAAATGGCGGCCCCCCGCGTCCCGCAGCAGCTGAGGAAGGTGCAGCGGTAAAAGTTGATGAAAGCGGCAATTAGGAGAGCCGCTGCATCTCGCAACACACGGGGACCATGTTCCGCCGTGCAGGGATGCAATTTGCCGGTCTCCGCATGCGGAGAAAGTATCAGGAAAACAGCTGAGATTCCCGCGTCGTCACGGAGCTCATGGAGGCAGCGCCATCACTCGCCGGCGCGTAAGCCACGCCCCATAAATTATGCTTATTAATTACGTTTATAAATTTTAATAGTTTTAATTGCTTTATTTAATTGCTAACGTAATTTTCAGTAACAGTTTGTATTTTTTGTATTAATTTTAATTGTCAATGATTGGATAATAGAATGGGAAATGTTTTAATTGAAAATATTTTACATTTAAAAAAATAATATTTTGCAACATAAAACATGTTTATTAATTTAAATGCATTTGTTTTTTGTATAGAGAATAAGTTTATTATTTTGAAGACATTTTAACATTTTCCTATATTTGGGTCGATACTAACAAATAATTTCATGTAAAAGAATAATGAACAGGAATAGTAAATCTGACCTCACTAGAGGCCAGTACTTTTCCTATTGTTGATCAGGTTAGAGTGAGTACAGTAAAGTAGACTCCTCCAAACTCCAACACAGCTCCATTCGAAGTTGATATATTTATATTATTTTTTGTATTTTTAATATGTTTTCAATATTTCAATGTAATTTATTTTAATTAAATGATTAAATATGTTTTCCCTTAAAACATATTTATTTTTTAAAGCATGTGTTATTTTTTTTATTTTTCAATATTAAAAACTATACAATTATGAATTTTTATTTAAATACAAATTTTAACTTTACAACCTAACTATGATTAAATATAATGCTAAAGTAAAATAATAAACTTACCAGTTTTTAGTCATATTTATGGTCCACAATATTGTTGGCACATAGGTAAACAAAAGTGTCTCAACTCAATATTTTGACTCCAAGTATTTTTTCGCAATACTTGTGTATCATAATATTTATGTTCCCGATATTATTTCATACAACTCCCACTGATGAGCTGAAGTGTAGCAGGGCAGTTAGTATACGCAGTCACTGCCCACTGTGCACGTGCAAAAGTGGGCACCATCTATTATGCTTAGATCTTGTGTTCTATGTGTGTGGGAGTTGCGGGCATGCATGCATGCGTTTGTGTGTGGGTCATTAGCAAGGGAAGGCAGAGACAAAATTGGCAGATTTCTCAGGGTGAGAAACGATCATGCACTAAGGGGTGCTTAGCCCAACCCTCCAGTTGGCCCTTCTGTCGGGCGTATTGCTAAATTGACATTCAAAAGGAGATTTAGAAACCAGGAGGGGACAGAGCACCAAGAAGTCTTTGCTGCCTGACTCTTTCTGGTCCCTGCAGCTGTTTACTTGATTCTTACGCAGCCATACTATCTGGAAACAACGAGCTTTAGGCTGCAACTCTCCTCCAAAGAGAGGCCTAGCATCATCATACAGCCTGGCACCAACAGTCTGCACCTTCGGCCGCAGCCTGCTGCTTAGACCAGAGGTCAATGAAAAATCAGGCAGGAAAGATGCAGTAGAACAGCAACGATTCCATGGACCTAGTGCACGCAAGAAAAAAATGACCCTTTTGACTGCTGTTGAGATAGTAAAATACAGAAATTATGAGGGATCACCAGTGGTAGCTTCGCCCTTGGAAGAAGCATTGGGCAACCAGATACAATAGTGGTGCCCCATAAGTGAGCAACGCAGTGGGGGAGGATCCAAAAGATATAAATGTGGCATTTGTATATGTGAATGTGTGAATTGTTATGAGTGATCATGCATGATGTGTGAGAGAACATGTTAAAGTATTGGTATCTGTGTCTGTGTTCATAAGTGTGTATGAAGGAGCATGTTTATGTGTGTGTGTGTGTGCGAGTATCAAGACACATGTCTGCTGAAGGGTTATTTCTCTTCGGGGGTGGGTCATGTCCATCTGGCTTGGACCCGATATTCACATAAAGTTCCAAAGTTTAAGAAACATATTTGACGCACACTCAGAACTAAGAACCTGATTTCACTGCCATGAGGTTAGACCACCGGCCGCTATTGCAGCAGTTAGTAGACGCCGACAAGCACACAGCAGTCCAACCACAGTATTTTTATATGACCGCTGGGCTGGAGGTCGTAAAGATGGAGGTGGCATGCTGCGGCTATGGGAAAGGGCCACATGGTGCACAAGGATGAATAGGGGCACTAGATGTACCCCTAGGGCCACTTTTCAGTGCCCCATGATGGCTGGGGGCCCGTCTGGGGCCCCCAGATCTCTTTCTGACAACCTTTTCATGTTGGGGTTCCTGCCATGAAAAGGCTGTCTGAAAGTGATATTGTAATCCCGACATCGGTGGCTGCCTCAGCACCACTGTCATTCCCTGGCACTCTTCCAGGCGCCACACAGTTGGGATCCAGGAGCCTGGCAGAAGTGTCGGTGTGGCCTCAGGCTGATATTGGTCCAACCGCCAACATCCCAATACGGCGATCGATGGTACCAATATGGATTTAGAAAGTACTCAGCTGACTACCCCCCTCTTTCTGTGGCAAGAACTCCAACTGAGGGGCACTTTGCCCGCAAGAATGTATCTCCAGGAGGCACTGGCAAACACAGCGCTGTCGTCCTTATGGAACACACAGTGCCACCATTCAACTCTGAAGAAGGATAAAGCAGCTTTTTCAGCTAGAGAGCATTCCTCGATAACTCTGAATTCTTATAAGATATTATCCCCCAGAAATACTTCAACCTGGGCTATCCAAAAGTACAGAAATTAAAAATGTTAATGCTGCCAGTAGGAGTGATACCATGCACCCAGCATCTTCCACCATGGAAAAGGGTGCAGACTTTTACAGTATGCCGTTTGTGCAAAAAGGCCAGGGCGAATTCATCCATACCGTATGTTCTTGCACGGAGATGCTTCAGGAAAGCAGGCAACTGCTAAAAATCCCCTTCAACCAAAGGGGAATTCGAACAAGGAGGCATGCAGTTCTGGCATGCTTCGATCCAGCGTCACCACAACTGAACTCCAGATTAGTTAGATTTCTTGAAGCGGGCAGGGACAAAATGCCAAATTGTCACAAAAGCTTTTTGTGGCAAAGGGGCTGTTGGGCAATACCTTTTTGCTTAGTGGGAGTAACAATCGCTGAATTGACTGGGCCACTTATAGTGGCTGCTCCTAATATGTTTAAACTGGTATTTTTAACTTGCTAGTAATGGAAGTGGTTTATAGTTTAATTATGATGACATTTTATCATTTTGAATTAATCTTTTATATACTGCTTTTATTTTTTGTACATATTTGCAATGCTTTTAAGTAACTCTGCAAAATAAAATAACCTGAAACTGAAACTGACTTCCCTAGAGGGGATACCTAATAGGTTTATGTACATTAAATATTGTATTTCTTCCATAATTAATAACTGTGGAACAAATACACTAAAAAGGATCCTGATCTGCGCACTTAGTAAAAATCGTAAATGTTGATATGGAGTGTTTTTTTGTGTTCCATCATCTCAATTGGTATTTTGGTGTATTTTGGAAAAGGTCTGGGACTAGAGCCTGTCTTTTTGAACATGGCACGTTCTTTTGGCTATCTACTTGTCTCTGTACTATTTATTTAGAGTTTTTTTGTTTGTAAATATGGTTTACAATTGGTATTTACAAAAGGTTTGGTTTGAGTACATCAATACCAATAAAACCCTGTCTTGTGGACGCGGATCATATCCGTGTGCCATGCAACAGATCAGTCTTGTATCAGTGTTTGCCTTGGCATTACCCTCTTAGCTATCATTTTTTCATGGGTATCTACTGCAATGCGCCCAACATCTAAATTATTTTTTAGAAAAAACTATATTTTTTATAAAAAATGGGGAAGAACATTTGGTATATTGATTAACATCTCGACAGTCGCACGGAACGCCACAAAATGACTGAAAATTCAGTCTAAGTGGTGCATTTACCAAATACTATTGACAATGTGTCAAAGCAAATTCTGCAAAAAAATCATCTGCCAGAAAAATGTGTAGCGAAGAGAATGACACCTCACAGGAACACCCCCCTCGGGGTAACTGGCAAATTCTCACCAGACTGGGCCCCTTTTCTCATCACTGGTCGTCATTCACTTAAAAAAAAAGAAGAAAAATGTGTCCAAACAGAACCCAGAAAAGTGAAAGTGCGCTAAAGCAGAACCATTGGAACTGCTAGTGACAATGCAGTGTGATTAAAATCAACAGGCACACCTTTTCGCAACCTTTTATTCCTAATTTTTAGGCGTGGACTGTCGAATTAAAAAAGGCTGGTAGCTAACATCGCATACCTTTACCTATCGCCAACATGTTTCTCTACCTCAAAAGTAACGGCAGATTCGTCAGGGCAAAACATCTTGTCACCACACCACTGTTGGACACTTTGTTCTGTAGCGACTGTCAAGTAGAAGAAAACAATACAACACATGTTATTAAAATGACCCAGACTGCCTTGTTTCAGATTCTAATTCAAATAGCATCATCTACAGTAATTACCCTCTAGCAGCTTTCTTGAGTCATACCAGCTGGCGAGAGAAATGGGCTTAAACGTGATCCTCCTGTAGTGAGGTTTTCTTAAAATACACTTTGGCCCTCACGATTGTGATCATCAATCTGGAGTGCACATATTAAAAGAAAGGGGACAAGACACCACACGGACAACACAATTAACAATACTCGTTGTCAGACTGTTAAAAACAAACTGGACAATTTTCCATGGTCACAGAGGATCAACGCCTTTCTGTGCAGTCTTACAATAGTATTATGGCTCACTCATAGGTTACAGGACAGCCAAATCACTAATGAGGGGTATTTCTTACAACTAGTGGAATCACAAATTGTCTAAGTCATTGCTGTTAATAGACGACCATGCTCGAGTAAAATACCCGACCACAGACCTCATGTACACTATGCACCATGCTCAATGTAGGTATACCGGGGACTCATGAGTACTTCAAAAAAAGTGTGAGCCCGCCTGCCTCTTTCGTGAAAAATACTTGTATATCCATTTTCAACACACACAAGACCACGCAGCACTTATAATGTATCGTATGTACTCGTTTGTCTCCTGCATTCTACGTAAGCTAGATAGCACAGATATGCGATGTCCAAGTTTAGTATTGCACGCATCAATCCTCATGATGTGGTACCACACTGAAGGCGTTTAAAAATCAATAGAAAAGACACCGGCAGATGCTCATCTATCGATAATTTCTGCTACTGTCTAGACAAGGGGCTGCCCGACAGGATTGAATATAGGCCCCCGTGTCACACATGCCTCGAGGAAGACCATGAACAAAGCAGAAATGCAGAGCCCCCGGGTCCCGGATCGCCTACTCCTCATCGTGCAATTGAACGCAGAGCGCGTTGTCTCCACCGAATTCGGAGACACGCCCGGCTTTTCCATGTTAAAGCTTTACTTACGCTGAGAAGCCCAAGAACACAGGTCATATGACCACGTCAGTGTGGGCGGCCGCCATCATAAGATGGGCAAGTATACATATTTGTGCAATGAAGCGGGATACAGTTTCAAAGTTCTAAAGCTGAATACACTTCGGATCAAATGTCCTTACACAAAAACCTCGAATAGAGGAGAATGCATTGCCAGCCCAATAGGCACAAGATTAAAAAGGGGAACAAACAACTGGTAGTACTCATGGGCAGCCATATTGTAGTGGTATCAAATGATATGCTACACCCTAAAATTTATTTTGAAATTCTTCAAAATACAGCTGCCAGCCTCAACAATGAAGCACCATTCTTACTATGAAATATTGCACCAAATCAGTTACCAAGATATACCTATGGGAAATGTTTGAAAAGTGGTTGTAATGCATTCAAAGAAGGCTAAGGCTGCCGATGCAAGAGAGTATGCAATGAAATGCATGGCTGCAGTTTCTACCTAAAGCAGCAGGTCAATCCACTGGGGCCCCAGTGGACAACAAAGAGCAGAGCGTTTATAACAAAGGTGCCTACAGCTTGATTCTATTCCACTCTATGATCTCATTCAGCCTAATTTGGTCGCTTTTCTCTCTATAGATCCATTGTGCTTCCTTGGTTAATAACAGGTTCTCCATATTTTGCATGGTTCCCTTGACTTTTTCTAAGACAGTCCAGGTGAACCTATGCTAGGTTTGAGTACAGTCTGTGGGCTGTCACTTGCTTTTGTCCTAAATGTAGATTTGTGGGTTGATTGTTTTGTTTGAGTGTCTATGTGGTTTGTGGACTGACACCGATGGTGATGCTTGTGAAGTACTTGTTTGAGTGAGTAGTGACTGTGTCTTTTGTGTAAGAATGGCTTGCCTTAACAAGCAGTGCTGTATGTTCTGAGGGTGTGGCCCCCTTCTTGAAAATGTCTGGAATGAGCTCAATTTGGTTTGTTGTCGTCATTGTGTTCTGCAGATGTCATTGGAAGAATTACACTTTAAAATTCAAAGAATAAATTGTATAACATATGCTACATTGCTGCACGCTACCAATAAAAGTAAAACAGTAACAAAGTATAGATGTGTGAATATTGCCACAATGGTAAAGAAACATTAGAATTAACACTCAATAGGGAAAAAAATAGGCCTAATAGAAAAAACCAAAAAAAACAAAGTATTTGTTCTTTACACAAATAGGACTCAATACAAAATGTTACAGCATTATCCTTAGATACATTATATTAAATATTAAAAGGCATTCACATTATCTGAGTAATTAGTTGCTGCTAAAATAAAGGCGCCTCTCTTATCACATTGCAAAACGATAGATTTGTACTGGCTTGGAATACCTGGGTTTTAAATAGACTTCAATGTGCTCATTTACGAGAGCTAGAAAGAAAGCTTTTAAACAGCTGTTCAAAGCTGTCTGTCCGAAGCAAGCTGTTTGTCAGAACAAACTGAGGTAATGAATGGTTTTTCATCTTTTTGAGGTTTTTGTGCGGACATTGCAATACAGCAAGGCCTTTTTCTCCTAACAAAGCGTAAGTAGCTAACGCCTGCTGGTCGTAAAGCACAGCTGAGTAAACAACAAATGGATATACCCAGAGCACAAGCTACAGATCAAGCTGTGGGAACTAGGTTTTAAATTAGTACAACACAGTATGAAGGCACGTTAGAAATGCAGTTTCATTATTTTGGATAAAAGAGAAAGGATTAAAAGTAAGGACTTTCTTTCTTGTTGCTTTTCTAAATAAGCACATCTGTGGATCTGATGGTAAGTAATTACTGCCCTTTAAAAAGTGACACACACTTTTTATGTTTCAGTAAATCTTCTTTGCTTAGTGTTATAAATACATGCATTTAAAGGCAAAAGGAAAGGAGTAAGGCTTGCTTTTCATAAGTGGAAACATCAAAAGGGTTAGTGATCATTATTTTAAAAAAATTGCTACCTGAAAAAAAATGTTAAAAGTCATTGTATTAAAATTGTTTTTGCACTATCCGGATTTTCATAATGTCTATTACCACTATTGTGAAAATCCAATAATATTTAGCACTACAGAATATTACCTTGTACAAAGTGTGTGTCAAGATTTCAATGTCTAAATGGTCAAAATATACTGTACACAAAAAAATGAAAAAGGTGAATATTAGTTTATCTAGCAATGACAATATTACTGAATTTTAGGGACAAACTTACAATATGATCCTTAGTATGGTCTACTGGCTGCAGTCTGAAATGCACTTACAAGTTATGCAAAGAGTAGCTGTACAAACATGTAAATTACATTGTAAGCCTTTGTGCACAAGAATTCTGGGCGCACTATGGCATTCAGAAAACTGGAATTTTGAGCAAATTCTTTAGGTGCTAGAAAGCACATTGCACAGGAATGAAAACCAAAATAAAACAGCAAAAGTGCATCCTACCTTTAAAATTACCAGCACACATGCATGGAGTTGAACTGCTTTTCAGCTGTGCTTCTCCAGAATTACTTTGAATTGTAAAGGCCACATGGAATAGACTTTCTCAGACAGGGGACAACAGGTTTAAGGGTCAGAGGCCAAGTCCTGTATTTAGAAATCACGAGCACTACTGAACGTAAAAGGTCCATGCAGGGAGCCACTGTGACAGTGTGCGAGTTTTACATTACGCTATGAAACCTTGTAATGTTGAAGAGTAGTTTGATAAACTGATTTCTTTGTGTTAATTACATATTCTGTTTCTAACACTGTAGTATAAAATACTACAGGTAATGTAAATGTTGCTCTAATCATGTCTCAGGCTAGAATGTGCCTAGGGAAATTAGGGTAAAAATGTATTCTCAATTCATGTTAATATTATTTAAAATATCATCATTAGTACTTTAACTATATTTAAGAAATGGAAGAATTTACTTAGTTGTTTCAATTAAATTATGGCCTTGATTAAGCCTTTCTGGAACAAGATTGGACACAACAGACCTGTTTTAGGTAACATTAGCTAAAGGAAATATTGCATATTCTGTTAGAAGCACATGGGGATATCACTGTTTTCTTGAGAAGTAATACAAGTCTAGGAGATATGCAGGTGAGGTTTATCCTATTGAATAACAATATCAACGGGTGGCATGAATAGCTCTGAAATGCATACAGAAACACTGGTTTTCACTTAAAATGATTGTGCTAGGGTCAGATCAAAAGGCTATGAAATAAAGTTTGCATTAATGTGCTATTATGTTACACAGCTCAGTACGTTAAATGAATTGGTAGTTGGTTAATAATGTTTTCTAGTTAGCTCAATGTGCTATTTACCTCCTGCAAGTCTGTTTCTGCCCATCTTCCTAAAAGGGGGGTAAATATTGTCGATAGGAGGTCAGCTGTTTAGGTTACCTACTGTCGAATGGGGGATAGGAGACTAGCTCCTGGGTAAATTAAGGGTAAATAAAATTAAATAACACATTGTCATTTTTCATGATTTATGTGCTCTCTCTCTCTCTCACTGTCTTTCGTTCTCTTTTTTTCTCACTCTCTCTCGAGCCGGTCTAAGCTGTCTAGGAACGGCCATGAGATAATTGCTTGGGCTCGCTTTACTCATTCTTTCCACAGGATGCTGCACCCCACCAGTGCACGTCTAATTGGATATTCAGTAATACTGTTTTAAAATTGTTAGAATTAATAAAATTAATAAATAAATACGCCAGGTTACTGCCCATCCTGCCTGATGAAATTATGAAGGGATGAGTAGAATAGATTGATGTTCCTTTATTTAACCTTTAAGGGGAACTATATGTGGGTAGTTTTTGGTAAAAAATTCTTAGGTGATAACACCATTATTGTTTATGTTATTCTCATACTATATACAGTTTTGCAAAGGCATTACTAGTCCCTTATTAGTTAGTCTCTGTAATTGAGCTGAAAGCCCTTATTATAGCTGGTGAATAGGTTTTTTTCTCTGAAAAAGATGTTACATGGTGCAGATTGTGAAATGTAGAAAGCACAAGGGTTCACAATGTTAGGAAAGACGCTGTGTGATCTTAAGCAAACAATTTGAATGAAAATATTGCTTTATAGGAGTTTGTTTGCCACAACAGGTTCTGCTGGAGAAATTCATGTACCCACGTTGAGGTTTTGTTAGTTATTTATGCAGTAAGGATCCCTGTTAAATTAGTAGTCTTTAGATTTTACCGCCGCGCCTATAACATGTGAGCATGGTCCTATGCGTAAAATGTAGGTGTTTTTATGTAAGAAAAATCATTTTAGAAGTGTCTGCAGTCCTGTACAAGTAGTGAAAGGCTATGACTTATGAAACACAAATTTGTTAAGACAGGAAGCACAAAAGAATGCTTGCTCTAAAAATTCCCTTTCTTGAGGTTCTTCAGGTGAATAATATAGGAATACACAAATGTAAGGGTTTTAGAGTATGTCCGTATTGTTTTTCTTTTTCCCTCAGAATTTTGTAAATAAACATAGACTTCCTTGGCTGCTTGGGATTGAAAAAAACAAATCAAATCGTGTAATATTTTACTCTTGTCAGTCCACCAAAAAGTTCCTTTTATACTTGCTAATAGGTCCAGGGTGTTTTTTTTTACTCTCAGATAGATGAAGTGGTTCTTTGGTGCCCTGCTAATGTATGGGGCGCCCCAAGACTAAAGAAGTTTTCTGAAATGAAGTATCCTCTCTGTTGATAGAATATTTGTATGCCTTGTCTAAAGATCTTTTGGTCTGACCACCAATAGATATCTGCTGCCCTACAAACATTGCCAGAGGGGCCGAGACATCAGATCCAGCCTGGGGAGTCAGCGCCAATCCAGCTTAGAGTTGAGGGAAAGGGAACCATCACAGGATTTGCTGGCAACTAGGACCGAAGTTTAGGTAGATGGCCGGAAGCACTGGGCCCATTAACACAACCTGAAGTGTGTACCCCTTCCACTGTCTTGGATGAAAGACGGGGTCACAAATCAGGACGGAGAATTCTTTGCGTGGATCCAGTTTTTGATGCCCTGCTGAGAGAGTCACAGACCAACAAGGACAGCAAGAAGGCTTTTGCTTTAGGTGACCCCCTTTGAAACAAGGGTTGCTTAAGATACTCCAGCAACAGGCCTCTGAGTCCTGGTCCCTAAGTGACTGCAAGTCTACACCTCTGTTTGTTGATCAAGAGGTGCCTGGGCATACTAGGTATAATCTGTGGCCCTAACAAAAGAGCAGTGCGCCAGCAGAGCAACACAGGAATTAGGGAAGGACTTAAGTTCAGGGTACAGGTGCTGTGCCTTGGGTGCCTGTTAGATTAAAGTGAAGAATGCTGGTGCACTTTCTGAGACACATTATCCCGGATTGTGATTTTCTTCTTCAACCTGGGCCATGATTGTTTTCCTGAGTTGCAAGTTGTGCCGCTCCACAGAGGGAGAAAACAATAAGAGCCTGCCTGTGAGGCTCAGACGGACACAGGGAGAAGACTCCCTTCTGGCTGGTTGTACAGCGGCATCTATTCTTCAAGTACTTTTTAGCAATGTACCACTTTGGTCGTCCCATTTTTGAGGCGGAGCAGCCCTTTGAGGCTCCTAGTCCTACTTCCCATGGCCCCGTTTGGTCCTCCTGGTTCCCCAACCCAAAGATTGTTTTTGTGCAATAACATGTTTTTATTTAGACATAGCATCAGGCATATGCTGTTGGCTATTTCCAAGTTGAATAAAATAGCCACTGATATCCACTAGAACTCAGGGACTTGGACTGGCTTATTTTGAACACAGTTTTTTGTTTGGGGCGGAAAGCTATTATCAGCCCTATACATAATTGTTGCGATCCTTTTTTCCTTCTGCCTTTGTATTTAATGTGACCCAATGCTCTGTTCCCCATGTATTTCTACTTGTATCTCACCTGTTAAACGAGATGTTCAAAATGTAAATGCCCACCTAGCAGGATAACTTCCATGCTTTTAATAACTTATAACGGATGTCTTCAGCTAATGCTAAAACGGCCATCTGTGGAAACTAGCAGAAATCTCTGTTAGCATAAGTTGAAGCCATTTTGTTTGTGGCAGAAATTTTAGTTAGGTGACTATTATGGGGCTCTGTGAGAATAGTTAGCAGGATAGTACTGCTTGGAGAACATGGGAAAAGATGCATAACAACATGTTATAATTTGACATAACGTGATGCACTGTATATTATTTTGTTTAATTGATCTTTCCAGTTACCCCTGACGAAGGGCCCACAGAGGCCCGAAATGCATTGGGCTTTAAATAAACTGCTTGAAATGAAATTGGCGTCTGTACGTATTCTTGAATGAAGAGGCACGGATGGCCCATCGGGAGTATGAGAAGCACAGGAAATCAGCATTTCCTTGCAAGTGGATGAAGAATGATGCAAGAATGAATATATGATAAAACGAGGAATAAGAGTGAAAAACATGATAAACAAGGATTTAAATTGAGAATTGGAATATACATTCCTGCTTCCACTACAGCTACAGTGCCATGGTCAGGGGTACCATCTAGTGCCCCAATGTTGCTATGTTTCATATTCATGTGTCTCTCGGGCTGGGCACATTACCATTGAGCACGCTTGGTTTAGTTAAGTAACACGACAATTTGAGTATAATAATGGTGTGCAGCCTACCCTCTAAAGAAATTTTAGTTCGCCATGTGCTCGCCATGTGCTTTTCCCGTCTTCACTGTTGCCTGCTTTTCTATTTAGCTTGAGTCGTCTACTATAGTTAACTCCTTCAGCACTGTGCATGCTCAGAAAGGCCTGTAGCTGCTAGAATGCACCTGTTACAAACGTAACTGTCAGGCTATTCCAACTGATGTAAGCGTTTTTGTTATCCTGATAACCTGTTGACTAAGTGATTCTCATGTACCCTTATATGTGAATAGCTATTCGTGTGTACACTTGTACCGCCTCTTTTTGAACCTCCATGCTTACACTGCAACTATCACATTATATAAGCACAATGGTTTATGTACTCCTTGGACTACCTCATACAGTGGCCCAAGGGTACCGTATTGATGTAGTCTCCCTCATGAGAGGTTAATAAATCTATTTCCTTGATATTACAGCTTCCGTGCCAATTTATTCTTTGTTGATTTAAGGCCTGGTGCATCAGTGAGCCCCTATAAAGGCTTTTTATTCCACACTGTGTTTGTCCTGAGGCAGTATGAAATGCAATGCAAATAATGCTGGTATTACCCCAATGAACACACAATACCCTTACTCACATAATAACTACCACTAGTGCCAACTGAGAATCCCATCATTCAATATGTCATTATAGACATTTGACCATGTACTTTTTGATCAATTGCTAGAGGACCTCAGTGGAAATGCAGCTACCACTATTTGTTCAACACATACATTTTGAAGGCACTTTAGGGTCTCAAACAGAAAAATATAAGATTAGAAAAACTGAGAAAATGGCGATTGTCCCATTGGTGGGATGTTGTCACCCTTAGAAAATACATAGAACATGGCAGAGTCCCTGGCTGCTCTGTTTGGTCAGGCAGTTTATGCGAAGACATAAATTGTATTTCTCTGTGAAACACATATTGTCTGATTTTTTACCATCTATGTTGACTTCATAGTGTAGTTTATCCATTACTATGGCCATGTAACACATCTTGTATGATGGCATTGTAAATGTTTGCCCATGTACTTTCGATATTCATATTTATGCTACATATTTTGTAATGAATTGAAACAGTTTTTTGCTATACTGTTTTGATTTGTGTGAATTAGAGCGCTCCGGACTATTATGTATAGTTTCCACTGAGTCTTAACAGGTTGTCATCAGATTGCGTCTACGGTGTACCGCTCCAGATGTAATTGGCCTTACAGCTGATGCTTGCTACCTATTACCCAACTTAAAAACATGGCTTTCAGATCACTGGATATATACGCAGAGAATACTTCATGAAGCTTGTTGAGTGTCCCCGCTCATCTAACGCCAGATTGAAACCTCATCACACCTCATTATGTCTGGAACATCCTGTGCCAGTCCCAACTATATTGTAAAGCTTGTTATATCATCACTACTGCTGTGTGGGTCCTGAGCATATATTATTGGCATATCCTGTTTCTTTTCTGTTATTGTAAGTTGTCTTTAAATGTGCAGCAGTTACCACATTGCCTCTGTTGTCAGGATTTCAAGTCAGTTCCATAGGAATCACTATTGTCACGGGTAGGAGAGGGATGGTTACAGGTGCAAATGGTTGCAAATAGAATAGTTACACTAGTTGTTCATACTAATTACTTTTCAGGCATGTTTACACTTTCCATGACACCATACATTTTTGGATAACCGGTTTTGCATACATTATTTACTCATACTTTACTTGGATGGATCTGATATCATCTTTTACTCACTCAGGATGGATGTCTGTGACGTTAAAGGAGAAGGGTTGTCCTCACTCAACATGGAAGAAGCATTCTCATGATACTTCCCATGACTCAATGCGAATTGAATGATGGTGGTCGTTTCAAGTGTGTTTTTAGAGCTGCCAACATTAAGTAAGAATGGTTATGCTGTTCGTTTGGCTTCTTACACTTCATCTTGCAATTTGAGACTAGCTCCAAAGAAGCCTGTAAAATCTTTTCAATAAAATAATTTTGAAATAATAAAAAAAAAAGAACAGGTCACTGTTCCTACTGTGAGTCTCGGGTGCAGTGCTGTATTGGAATTGTCACGTCGGTATCACAGAACCTTTGAACTCAAAGTACTCGAAACAATGTATAGTTTGTTGTCTGCTTACTATTGGAAAGCATCAGCAGAAAACACAGACACCATTCAAATGGCCAGGATGTTATTAAGAAGCTGTAATGCAACAGTTTCTTATGGAATTGTTTTCACTGAACGGACATCCCACACTCTGAACGCCAAAGGTTCTATTAGAATACCCGTTTCTGTATGAGGATTTGATTCAAGCAAGAAAACAGACAGCTCACGTGTTATTGTTTATTTACAGATTATGAATATGCGCATCACACTACTGAGACCACTAACTGGAGAAAGACATTGCTACATATGGCTACAGTTGTGATCATATTCATAGAATTATTCTTAAAGAAACAGCAGTGACGATCAAGGGTCGATCTCATTAAGCACCGGTTGAAACTCTCATTGGTCCAAGCAGAAGGCTGATGTTTCTCTTCCTAAAGCCCCTCCCTCCCTTTTGTTTTTTTCAGAAGTATGTACATTGTATTGAAACTCTCAAGGGCAGGGGAGGCAAGTTGGAGAATATTCTGGCTGATTACAACCAAGTGGACATGGTGAGTCCTGGCACACCTTGAAAATATTTTTATATTCCATTAGTGTCCTTTGAAACCTTTAAAATGTTTTGTTAATCGAAATGTTAATGGCCATCGGTTGCACCTCCCGACATAATCTCTTCAACATATACAAATGTAGACATACTCCTCTTCGAACTTGAATATTGCATCAATTTCGTCTGTATTCATCCATATTCATTTTTGCCCATTTTTTCTGTATCCATATTTATTTTGTGTTCTGCATATAAATGAAGTTGTAAAACTTCACCTTTCCATATTTCTTTAACTGATAGGCGCGCACTCATACTTTGATGTCTGTCTTGCTTTAGCTACTTAAGTTGCCAAATATTACATAACAATACATCCACTGGTAAATATTAGCATTATACCATAAATGTATGTTGACATATGCCGTTATTTAAAGGAATATCATCCTGTTTTTTTAATTTTCCGTGCTGTCCATCTGCTCAGCCCAGTGCTTAATTTGTAAAATATTAAGTGCAGGTGCTCAATTTTTGGGGGGAGGTCACACCCACTTTACCAGCTCCACCCACGCCTACCACCGGCTCCGCCCACTTACTCTTTTGGCTCTACCCACATCCTCAACTGGCACTTCTGAAAGACAGATATAATACCCCGTGATTCCATGTGATTCCATGATATATATAGTGGGTCATGTCCATCAAATATCCAGGTGCATTAGGCTTGCACAGTCATAATATGCACTGTAACGTCTTCAAATTCACCACCCATGCACTGCCCCTAGTGTCCAAGCATAGCCCAAATGTCGACGAACAACCACCATGTATAATCCAATTGCAGCCACATGAGCTCTGACACTATCTTAAATTTCCAACACAGCTCTATAAAGCACAAGCCTGCGCAAAAATCCATTCTGCAACCCTAGGTAGTGTACAGTGGGAGGAGGTGTTCCCCTCAGAGCTGAAGGTGTGATAGTGGTGCGTGTGCGCCACTGCTTTTATAATAGGGTTTCTCTTAAGTGGTTGTGATAGGCACCCTCGAGCAAAGTGATAGAGGGACTCCTGCTTTGACTGAAGCGCAGTGTGCTGTGAGGGAGGGAGGGAGGGCTGACTGAGTGGATTTCAGGGCTGGAAAGGCAGACCCTTCCTGAAAGCAACCTCCCAGCCACCATTGGAACGGGTTAACTAACCCCTTCCAATCTACCGGCTCAGCCCCTCGTAGATTCTTATTATGCAACGAGCATACAGTTAGTCGATTCAATCAAAGCAAATAGATTTTTTTTGTACAGCAGGATGCTGAACTCACAAATTTGAAGGTGCTCTGTATGTGATAAAGAAGAAAACAGTGGATTTGCATAATGTAATATTTCCATAGGATGACATAATGAGACCAGTTTATGGGTCATGTATATAACATTTAGGTCAAATGGATTCTTCAAGTTACCATACCTGGTACCTGGAAGTTATGATTTTTTTTTAGGTCTGTAGAGGTATCAATATGTGGATGGAGCCTAAATCCCTGTTTCAGTAGGACTCTGAAAGCTCTTTTATGTTGATGACATAAGGTTCAAGCACCCTTTAAACTGTGAAGGTAGACAAAAAGTCCATGTGGACTAGTGTATCCATGGGCTCTTTAACTTAAGACTTCAGAGTGCAGTTTTGTGTTTAAGATTGCCTCCCTCCCAACTGTGGTGCTGCCAGAGTAAAAAATAAAAACCTGTATATTATCACGTATCTAAGACCTGCTCAATGTAGAAACACAATGATCACAGCTGCTTGGAGGGCAAGCATTCTTTGTGAATATACTTACACAAATTCTGCAGAGTCAAAACATGTACGCCGGCTACCAACATATGGGCTGAGCCAAATCCTCTCACCTCGTACTGACACTTAAAGCCCTTTTCTTAACTGATCACATTATGTCTGGTGACAGTTCTGCTGTCAAGCCACGCCTAAAAATGGATTAAGTTGTCTGTGACTACAGCAGGAACAATACAATCTTAAAAAGTGCTCGGTTGTAATAACCTGATGCTATCTCCGATGTATGGGCAAAATGTGTGAGTGCTTCAAATAGGATGCAGTGAGTCATTGTCTTCACCTCAATCATAGATAACATGTTTTACTATGACCCCCTCACCACCGATGGAAATTGCTCATTTAGTATATTTCCTCAACATGTAACCTCAAACACTGCATATGTGCTACCGGTGCCAATTTTCACTTTCAGGTGCTGGTTGCTCTTACTTCCTGTTCTGCGAACAATGCCAGCCTCTGCAGAACGTTGCTGGCGGGCTCCGGCTGGCAGGTGGCACTCTCATTTACCGGGAGCTGGTAAAGCTGTTGTAGCCAGTGTAATGAGTGGGTGCATATGCTGTGGCCCCGGTACATGCAATTGAAGAGGTGGCAGCTCAGGGCGTGAGCTTGCTGGTGTTTTGACGCGATGGACAGCTCCAGTACTGCCACACAACAACGTGGCTCTTCAAAGCAAGCCCCCATTAACTGATTGCAGGTCAACACACTGTCTGGAGCGGCCAGAAACATGGCTCCAACAGCTAGCAAGTTTTTGGGATATGGTCCTGTAGGGTGGTAAAGAGGCCCTCAGAGCCATCATCACGCAGCTGCTGTTGTCCCTTCCCCCTGGATATGTTACATACAGATGGTGCAGGCACCGCAGGCCCTGCTTGGCCAAAGGCATTTTCAGGTTGTTTTTAGTAGCCATGGTGGACCCACCCCTCTGTTGTGCATTGACTGGCCTACGTGCTTCCCCTTGCACAAGATGGACTGACCTTGCCTGATCATTGGGGTCTGTGACTCATACTGCATGTGGTGCACGTGCACCCCTTGTGCCTCGCCTATCCCCAAACGTTTTTCCTGCAGGTGGTGCAAATCCGGAGCCTCCTCCAGGCTCCTCATTTCTCCTCCACACCGGACACCTGCGCCTGGACCTCAAAGATCATATACAAAAACTGCACGGACCAGTAACAGGCCAGGCTGGCTGCTGGCCCCTGCTGGCTACATTCTTCGCTGTCAGACAAACCTGCTATTATGAGCCCATACCCAAAAAACGGAACACTGTCTAGCTGTGCCACACATGGTCCTTCTAGTATTCATGACCCGTTTATTTCTCTCTGCTTTTCATTTCCATCCTCAGGCAGAGAAACCGTTCACAGCCTTGGCTGCATCTCTCTCTCTCTTTACTATGGGTGGTTCTGCCATTCATGACCTGGAAACATAGCTGCCAAGGTTTCAGATAGCTATGTGTGACATTTATATAGTTAAAGAGCAATTATGAGTCACATTTCAACGACTTTGAGTGACACTTTCTTGCAAACAAAATCAAGCAATGCTGATGAGGGAAACATATAAATAACAGAAAATATACACGCATTTGAGCAACAAGAAACTCCATGAAGATTTTAAAACTGCTGCAAAGCACCAGAAATGGTGTCTCTAGCCCAAAGGGAAGTTTATGCGATGGGCCAGCATGAACAAGTTACACATCTGAGCTGTCTAAGAGTCACCCAGGCTCAGCTGACTAGCACAAGACACGCTGTCAAACACCATTTTACAATACCTCACAGGCTGAGGCCGGCGCACAGGCGCAGTCATCTCTCGTACAATTTAACAGACAGATTACGATTGGCAGAGACATGTGCGAGGTGCGTGGAACGGGGAATCAATAGGGGGTGAAGGAGGAAGACATGGATTAGCAAAAGTAAAACTCGGATAAGATTGAAGCCAAAGAGCAAGACAGGGTGTGGCAAGCGCTATTCAATGAAAGCATATTTATAATCGAGTAAGAGAGAGTTCATATTCCAGGCTGCACTTACTTTGCTCTTGCCGTGGCCTCAAAGGCTCCGACTTCTAATGTTGAGAATCTGCGTGGACACACTGGTGTGCCTTGTGTGGTGAACAACCCCAGATTAAGGCCTGCCCCGGGCCTTTCACTCAACCACCTGCACCCTGGTGCGGTGGGTCGACTCCCTCCGGTGCTGGAGCAACATTTGTATTAATTTCAATTAACTGCAGTGCAAGCCTGCCATGCCCGTAAATCTAACTCCGGCTGCTGGCGGCAGCAGGACGTGTGTGCTACAAAACTTGTCTTGACCTCCTGACTCTGAGTCACGGAAGTTGTGAATGTAGCAAATATGCCCTGCCGCTGCCGGTGGTGAATCCTAGCATAAATGTTACATTAACACTTAGCAGCCACAGCTGAAATCTCCGAGACTGCCCCGGGAGCAGAGTGCAGGGCGCACTGCCTCTCCTAAAATAGAATCATGCTAAAAGTCAAATGAAATACTGTCGTGGAAAACCTCAGTTTAGCAATACATGCACACCTTTCAGTGAGATTGAATCCACAATGATGCATGGCATTGCTGGAACAGTAACTTAAAATAGGGTAAAAAAATAAATAAGACCAAACACATGGCAGCCTGTCAGTAGCGCCGGTGCTAGCAATTAAGTGCCGGTGC